>NC_134571.1:126357278-126657278 GCF_050947875.1 Dermacentor variabilis
ACGCGCAAAAACAGTTATGCGAATGTGGCACAGTTCTTTGTGCAAGTTGATTAGTGCGTGGTTAGTTACTGCACGGATGACAACGAGCTTGGTGGCACAATACTCCACCCCGTATCAAAGGGGTTGGTCGCAAAATAATTCGATCCATACATTGTTCATCCATCAATCATGTTTGCGAATTTGAACAGAAAGCCGTCTGGAAACGATGTCTGATAGGTGCACAGATAAAGAAAGCAGGTAGCTAATAATAAATTTAAACGTACCTGCAACATGTATGTAATGCTCGCGAGCCGCAGCAAGGATTTAATTAGCACTTCGCCTCACGTATTTGCACAGCTACTGTACCTTAGCCCTAACAGCCGTCCGAGGTGACACCGCGTCTCCTGAGGGCGCTCCCAACAGGCCCAAATGGCGTGCCGGCCCTTTGAATGTTCCGTACTGCGAAGAGCGCAGAGCTCGAGGACGAGAGAAAAGACAGCAGGGGGGGGGGGGGGGCGCTTGCGTCACTGTCTCGCTCCTGCACGCCTTGCGCACCGTTGAAAATACATACGCAGCCTAACCTAGTTCCTTGTTTGATGTCCTACAGTGCCAGCTAGTTCAAATAAACGCCACATGAGCGGCTCTCACTCGCGTACGATCTTATCAAGTGAATTCTCAGCCTTGACCGTGACCACTGTACGGAACTATTCGCACGCCGAAAGACGGCAGGCCGCGCTGAGAAAAGCCTTTCCGGCGCTGCCGCACTGTAAAGGCAGATGCGTCTAGCGCGGGTTCAAAGCAGCCGCCGCTGGCGACGCTCTTCCTTTCGTCGCTGGTGGCGTTAATGGAATTCGCACTGGTAATGGGAGACCCCCACGCAGGCTTCTAAGCGCTCGTGTGTGTGTGTGTCCGTGCTCGCTCGCCCGCGCGCGCATGCGTTTCTCCTGGAGCACCGGTGTATGCGATGCGGACCTCGCTCGCCGTATGGTGTGGGGGGCACGCTGCAGGAACCAGCGGCGCGGCTAAAAAGCGAGGCCGCGAAAAAGCTGGCGCAACCTCATCGCAAGAGGGCGACGCGGGAGGCGAGCATTGTTGCGAGGACCCGGGGCCACACAACAAGCAGTGGAAAGAGAAGGCGGGATTTGGGAGGGGGTACGAACGCGCCGCCATATACGCCGGTGGTGTGACCATATAAGTAGGCGCGAACAACTAAATTGCCCGTGCGAAGTAGAAAAGGATGCGCTCCTTTCTTTCTTCTGTTTTGTTTCTTCTCTTTCTTTCCCCCTCAGGCTTAGCTCTGACTCTTCGTTCCTTTCTTCTTTTTTTCCTCGTAGCGAGGAGACAGGCAAATAACTCGAAGATGGGCAGTGGTCAATGCCCTAGTGTTGCACATTCGCTGTCAACGTAGGATGAGTTTCACGAATTCAGTTTGATTGTTCGCACAATTTTGTCTCGCTGTTATGAAACTGCGCTGGCTGACAACGTTAAGTTCATTCATTCATTCATTCATTCATTCATTCATTCATTCATTCATTCATTCATTGTTGCGTCCTAGAATGCGCCGTCGGCCATGAGAGACGCCACCACAAAGGGCTCCGGATTATTTCCCCGACGGCATGCGCATATAATAATAGTTTCGGGGGGCCGAATTTGCAACCTTCTTCCACAACGTTCTCTAAGCGTGTGCTATTTTTTTTCAGACGACTCGCATATCCTAATTTATGGATGCGTTAATTAATGAAGTAAGTAAGTAAGTAATCGACCCTTTATATTCAGTCAATCGAGAAGAGCAGTGCCATGCAGAGGCCCGTGCGGGGGGTCAGCATACCTCGCAGTGCAGTTTCCGAGTTGGTTGCAGACCAAGCTCGCCAACTCTCGCCGTTGTCGCTAATCTGCTCTTCCCCGGGACAACGTCGAGGCAAATCTCAAAGGCGCTGGCCTTTCTTTCCTGCCAGAGGGAGCGCGCGGGACGGTAGTGCGTGCCATTAGATGATCCAAGGAACCCGCTCTCAAAGAGAGTGCCCCAAGTTGGAACGCCAGGTCCTTACTGCAGAGGGCGAAAGTGGGAAACGCGCGGCGCGCCGAACAGCGAGTGAAGCCCGCGGAGCCGCCGCTCGGTAATGCGCGTCGAGCGGATTAAAAACGCGGGGAGGGGGATTATGCGGGCGAACGCGTCTCTCTCTCTCTCTCTCTCTCTCTCTCTCTCTCTCTCTCTTTGCGTGCTGGCCTCATGATGCAGCAGGCACTGAGTTGCGCGCTCTCATACAGCGGCGCCACGGTGCGTCTCATAAGTGACGCCGGTAGGCAAATTACAACACTTGTGGCAACGCATAGACTCGGGGAACAGAAGGAAGAAGAACGGCTAATGGGTCACGTTTCGTGTCGCAGTTTAGCGCTCTGTGCGCATCGCTTTGTTTTCGCGGCGAGGCGAAGGGAAGGGGCCGCGAAAGCTTTCGGAAGAAAAGGACAGCTGCCTAACGAGGACAGCGCGGCGCTTACATCGCGTGCATACTCTATAGAGCGGACAGCGGAGATTCCCGGCTTGCCGAAACGGCAAAGCCATCGCGTTGTTTCCCGCCAGTCGTATACCCGCGTGCTCCCGCCCGAACGTCATTGGCGCGTTCTTTTCGTCTTCGAGCATCGGGTCGTATGGCAGCGCGCGGATGACAGAGTGGGCCCCGTTCGTGGCGGACTAATTACCCCGCATTGTCCCGCGGGGGCGCCACCGCCGGCTCCTTAATAAGGGGCGCTTACTCTCGGTAAAGTGGCAGCGCCGCGGGGCATGCCGACATGTTACAGCTGACTAGCGTGTTCCCGTGTAATCGCCATGCACGCAGCCTGCTGTGTCCCGGCGCTTTTTTTGCGAGCGCTCGTTTAGGCACTTTCTATACGTCTCTATCGGGCCCGTGTACGTGCGCGTGCGAACGACCGCCGCGTCAGCGAAATTGAGCCGTTCCGGTCCAGGTCGCGTCACGAACTTTCGAAAGTGTAACGTCCCAAATGGAGCGGCCAGCCGGGAGGCTATTATGCTTAGCAAAGCTGCGTTGCCAGGGCTCCCGTCGTCTTATGTGCGTTTTGTCGCTCTTTTTCTTTACCATGTGCTTGCTATACATGTATATCCGCTAAAGCGCGGGCTAATAACAAAGTTTTCTGGCAGCCCCTCGTCGACCTTGACGACCCTGCATGGGAACGTTACGGGCGAGCACAAAACGCACTATGTAGTATGAGGTGAAGGCGCTGACGAAGTTGAACTTTGCTGAGTCATCAAGTCGTTCAGGCATAGTCTGGAAAGAGTATACTGACTCAGCGCGGCCCACTCTTGCTTTTTCTTTAATTATGGGAGATTAACGACGTGGGCAGTGAATCTGACAAAAGCTAATACCACTCGTGCGCCGCGGTGACCAGGCAAGTAGATTTGCGCAGACCAAGACTTGACGTTTATAAGTCGATACTCGCTTACGCCTTAATTGAAAGCCTCCGTTAGCGTCGTTATTAATGACACGGGATTTGCTTGGTCAGCAGCGCCTGCACGGCATCGCGTTCTTCGCAGGACAGACTCTACAGCATGCAGTGGCAAAGATATATATATATATATATATATATATATATATATATATATATATATATATATATATATATATATATATATATATATATATATATATATATATATATATATATATAGCTGCACCGACAAAACTTGCCAGCAATTTCGCAGGCCTTTTGCGAAAATCAGTCCGTACCTCTGGTTAAATATTGAAGAAAAGTAAGTCGCGCGGGGTGCGGGATATTATTCACAATCCGGTTTTATACGCTCAATTACCTCAAAGAGCAAAGCCGCATATACGCAGCACTTTGTTTTGGCTACTCGACAAAAGTGAGCGAGATGCTGTTATACGGGGCGAACGTGGCTGTTGAGAGAATTACACCTGACACGTTTCGTTCGCCTTTAATCTCTGCTTGCACGTATGCTCTCAGCGACCACTTAAACCTTTCATCGTGAGACGCGCTGGTCATACACTTGAACCAGAATCAGACGACAAGGCCTGCCTTTGGCGCCAAATTAGGCAACAGAAAGCGGGAAGCACTTTAAGCAACGTAGAGACCCATTTCGCTCGTGCCCGGATCTGTATAGGGCTCACTTTCCTCAATGTGTTTTCAAAGTGAGCACTTTCACGATGTGCCGGTATATCTACACCGTGATGTTTCGAAAAAAAAAAAAAACTTTCGCCAGCAGCTGCCCTTTGCGATAGTCGTATCAGAGTTTCCATCGTCTGTTAGGTTACGGATTTGAGCCTCCAGCCATCCTTCCATTTTTATATTTTAAAGAACAAACAGTAATCGAAAAATGTTAACTCTGTCTCCATTAGGTACGTAATCGTCTATAAAATTATACCATTTCAAAGTGATCACGCTCCATTAAAGTAAGAGTGAACGAATTTCGCAGGTTACCTGTAGCTCAGTGGTCTGATACGTGAAAGAATGGACAGCGTCTTGTTGGCACGAGTAGCGTTTCAATAATGCGGTACTGCGGGATAGTTAGGGATATATATATATATATATGACTTGAAGGATTACATATAGCCCGAGAGATGCTGGACAGCCGTGTGACGGGTCGCAACGAACACGGTCCGGAGTGGAAGTCCGTAGGGTTTTCGCACGACCAGTGTTGTGTGTGGGTGCTCGTGTTTGCTTTTCCCTCATCCCTCCGTCAAACTGAGTTCACTGTGCCGTCATTCTATTTAACAGAGCGAATAAATCACTCACTTCATATAACTTTTCCTTTGCCCACCCCCCTGTTTCGTGGCGAGGAGGTGATCAGACAGACAGACAGACAGACAGACAGACAGACAGACAGACAGACAGACAGACGGATAGATAGATAGATAGATAGATAGATAGATAGATAGATAGATAGATAGATAGATAGATAGATAGATAGATAGATAGATAGATAGATAGATAGATCTTGCGGCTTCAAGCGAATCTACAGGAGCATGTTGTGCCGCGTATAAGAAAAACAGCGCAAAAAAAAAAAAAAAAAACGCGCGTTTCTCGTAATTTTGCTCTAGACCAACAGGCGGCGCCAGCGGTGCGTTTTTTCCGCACTCAATGCTCGAGCACCGTGCGCGCCCGGCTGCTTTATAGCGCGTGCATTCACCAGCTAGCGCGCTCAGCGGGTGTGCATGCTGCGCCCTCTCTCGGACCGTGATGCGCCGACGCACTGCGGGGGGAGTCTGGTTGGCCGCACGGGTGTCTCATGAAATTATTCATGAGCTGCAGACGGCGCTGAAGGAAGAGCGAGAGAGAGAGAGAGAGCCAGGCACAACATTGTTACCAGCCATTCTCCGCGTGAGTCCGGAGCACAAGAAGAAATAATAAAGAAAACACAGCATAAAACAGCTGCGGAAGAGAACGCCGTCAAACACGCGTAGAAAGACGTGGACCTGCATCGCTGAAAGAGGAGACGCCCTGCAGTACTGTACCGCGCGCGCGTGTCTGCTGTTCGTCCGGCATGCCTTGTTAAGCCCCCTTGCGCTGTCCATGCCGCTGTCGCCGCTGTGCAAGGCAGCGAGCGAGCAACAACGTGGCTCTTGTTTTTGCCCCTTAACGCCGGTAATTGCCTTGTCGTTCCGTGGCCATGCGTGTCTTTGTTCACGTGGCCGGAGAAGTTGTGCCGGCTAGGCAATGCCGTCGCCGCCTGACTCGCAGCATCTGCGCCAAACAATCCTTTCTCTTTTTTATCTCATCGTTGCATTGAGTTCGGAACGCGAACGGTTCCAGACAGATGAACAGATGACGTCCCCTCCTCGCGTTTATTTATTATGCGTGTACGCTTTCGGCTGCGGATGCGTTTGCTCGTTAACGGACGCAGGTTGCTTATCGAGATAGACTAGCGCGGACAACTAGCGCAGAGATCACTGATAGCGAGAAATAAATGGAGGGAGAGACAACGCTCGACGACAATAGGTTGAGATCTACCGCGGCACTGCTGAATAAGAATTTCGCGAAGCAAGTTGGCGCACTGCGAGCCCAGAGACAACGCCAAGCTGGCTTCTCCGCAATAGTAATTATTATGCAGTGAAGCCAATTTAGAGGAAGTAGGCATTACTCTGTGAGTGAGTGAGTGAGTGAGTGAGTGAGTGAGTGAGTGAGTGAGTGAGTGAGTGAGTGAGTGAGTGAGTGAGTGAGTGAGTGAGTGAGTGAGTTGTTTTTAATTTCGGCAGATTAATAAGTGATCTGTGCAAAGTGTGTTACTGAGTGAGTGACTGAACGACTCGGCCAGTACAGGGGTGAGCGAGGGAGTGATTGACTTTCCGCTTAAGCAATATCGTAAGTGATCGAGTACTTTGGTCAATTGGCTGATTACTAATCTGTTGAGACCGCCAGAGGGTTGATTAGTTAAGGCGAACCAAGTGAGCGAGTGCAGGGGGAAGTCGGGTCTTCCTCGCTTTCTTTCGATTTTCATAACGCCCGTGCGCTGTGCTTTTGAGTGGTCTTCTTCGCCGTCCGAAATCATGCGGCGTAATTTTCCTCCTCTCCACCGGCGGCGGCTTCCAACACTTCGGCTCGCACGCCCGTCCGCCAAGCCGCGCGAAGAGCAGCGGAGAAGACCCGCCGAGCAGCAGGCCCAAACGCGCCCAGCTCGTTCGCAAACGTCGCTCGCTGGCGCATACATACGAGATGTAAACGGAGGAAGCAATTTGACCGCGGCAGCCGGTCAGCCTTGATGCATCGCCGTCGTCTCCGTGGCGCGCGCTTGCGTCCGAGCGAGAAGGGCAATATCCCACGTTCCTCGGATGGACGCGGAAGTCGTCAGCTGGCCCTCCCACGCATAAGGAGATTGGCCTTCCTCTCCTGTTGCTGCTGGCCCGCTCTCGGAGTGCGATTTCGTGCGGGGCCGTCCGGCATGCTGCTGTTGTTGTTGCTGCTGTTGTTGCTGCTGCTGCTGCCGCTGCTGTTGCGGGCGATGCAATCGTGTGGCAGCATGCCCGTTGCTTTGCTCCGACACGTGCGCGCTGCGTGAGTCGCTGTGCTGCGGTGCGTTCTGTTACAGCGTCGGCGCTCCCTGTAGGACGACTCTCGGAGTTCACGACCGCTGAAAAGAAACTTGAAGCGCCCCTGTTATGTAATCACGCTTATGCAGTAGCAAGAACGCCATTCTTACCTTGAGAAGGAACTTGGTAAGCTTAAAAACGGAACTCAAAAAAACAAAAAAATAAGCTAAAGGTGTGTAGCCACACCGCCTTCAAGCTTCCGCACCAGTTCAACGTGGCATCGTAGATATTAACAGCGTCTACTCGATTCTGGTTAATTGTTTATCGACGTAGGACGAATACACGTAGCATTCTATAGAAACCAACAACGCGACCTATCAATTTTCAATAACGTTTCTTGCGCCAAACCTGCGCACGTCTGGCAAGATTCCTTAAAATTTGTGACGTCACACTGACGCACGGCACTCAGGTTCCGGCGAGAAATTGAAGTAAGAGAAATTTCACCTTGGTTTTCTCCACCAGTAGTCGACGCTTTTCCGCCAAATATATTGAAGCAGAGCCTTGAAAGAATACTGTGTCTGTTAAAAGGGATATATAGAGACAATTTTTAATGTCCCTTTAAGTGTGCACACTTTCCTCAGCGTGTGCGTTCACAATAACTTACTCTTTATTATTATTTTTTATATTTTCTTCTTCTTATCTATCCCTCCCCCCCCCCCCTTTTTTTCCTTCCCAAGTATAGGATAGCCAACCGTGCATTTCCTTGATTAAGCTCCCTGCATTTCCCTCTTCGTTTCTCTCTCTCTCTCTTTCACTTATATATATATGCTCACAGTGATAACGAGATTTGGGGAAACTTTTGTATAATTGGGCGAAGACATACGTAAACAAAATAATTAAGCTATCGTGTAAGTGGTATATAGGGCACGGAAGGCTTCGTACTTTTGGTGTGTAACGCCTCGCCGATTTGTTCCGGCTTTAGTGCTGATGATCTCTGGTTTATCAATTCAGCATAGTTAGTCGGATCGAGAGCTATATAAAAGTTCAGACAGGTTACAATGGTACGTTTCGGTGTTGGTTACACCGGCGAGCAGTTAAGGCAGGAATCGCGCAAAGCCTACAAGCACCTTCCCCCACACTCTCCTGCACAACTCCACATGCAAGTGCAGATTATTTAACCGGGATGAGCCGACGGCGCTTCGCTTCAGTGCAGAAGCGCATACTTCCGGGCAACTGTGACAACAAGCGGCTACCACACAGTTTCTCATCTGATAACACACGGGGTTGCGTGCGCCGGTGTCCGCTAGCTTCGCGTAGTGTGGCAGCGGGGGAGTTCGAACCAGCCTCACGTTCGGCAGCACTGTCGGGGTGTGAAGGGCCGACCTCGCGGTCCGTCCCGTTTGACCTCTTCTTGGGACGCAACCCCGCACAAAGGGCACACGTATAAACGCGCTATGTGTACGTGTTTGCGCCGGCGGTGGCGGCGTTGGTGGGAGGTCGTGCCGGTCAGTCGCTAGCGCCGCGCTCGCCTCCCCTGATAGCCCCGGAGGCACGGATGGATCAGCGGGTCACGAACGACGACGTTGCACGCTCCGTGATTGACCTCCCACCGTGACCTCCTCCCCCGCACGCGAGAGCGTAGGAGGCCGCAGCAGGTGAATCGCCAGCTGGATGTTCGCACTGGCGGTCTTCCCACCGCTCGCCGGTGCGGCGTCGGCCGCCACCACTGCTGCGGGGGCGGCCGCTGGAACCCACGGCGCGGAGCGACTCGCTCCACCGGAGCGGACGCACGCCGATAGAGAAAGACAACGGGCGCTTTGGGGTTCTTTCGATTGGCGTGTGTCGCCACCTGGTGCCGACGGACGAAAACACTTCTTTCGTGTGTAGGTGGCTTTGCGCTTGTGTGTGAGGAATGGCAACGCTAAGAGGAAAGGAAATGTGTAAGTTCAGTAGACTAATAGTGCATGTAAATTAGGTGAGGCGCCAGTGCGTCGTCGTCGTTGTCGGCGCTTGCTCAATCATTTAGTGCCGGGGCAACAGGCTATCCCAATGTCATCAATAATGAGAAGAGGCGGTTAATAAACGCATGAAACGAAAGAAAGTAGAAAGAAACTGCCGTTGAGTGTGCAACGTTGGTTCGGAGCGATGTTCACTTGTGATCCGCGGAATAGACAGTTGCGCTTTAGTCGGCAGGCTTTACTATTCTTTGTCAATCAATCAATCAATCAATCAATCAATCAATCAATCAATCAATCAATCAATAAATAAATAAATCTCTTATTCAGTTGGTTAGATATCGACCTCGCGTGTTCAGATGCATCAAGAAGTGGCTCTGCGCATGGCTCCAGCTGCTCTAGCGTCGCAGTAACACTTTTTAAGCAGGGGCGGTACTTTTCACACGCTTTAGTAAAATTACGAACTCTGTCATATAACTTAATTATCAATGACTAATCGCTTTCGAAAAGAAGAGTACTGTTGAAGAAAACTGTGGAAACCGAAACGCACGGAAAACGAGAATCGTGGCGTTCTTTAATTTCAAGTACACGGAGCGCCCCGAGTGCGACTTATTCGAACTGTCCGCAAGGAATGCGCCGAGAAACCCGAGCGCACGTCCGCTCCTCTCGGTGAATACATCCGCTCCAAGAAGGTTGGAGCCGGAAGATAAAATAAGACGCCGTTGCGGCGAGACCGCGGCACGCTGCTGATTGGACACGCTTCGGGGTTGTGATGTGACAGCCAAGGCAATGAGGCGTTGCGTGGTGCCGCGTCGAATATGGCCGATGAATGAAGAAAAGGGAGGAGAACGAAAAGAGGGGATAGGGAGGAGGCGACTGGAGGGGCCTCGTACGCGGCATGCAAACGAGTTATGCGACGGCGTCTGCAGCATGCATGTATGCGCCTGCACCGCGCTCGGAGGTGGAGCTAAATAAAGACGCATGCGCGAACCGGCGAGATTTATGGCTTCGAGAACGCGTCACGACTTTTTTTCGAAGAAGAGCATTCCGTGCAAGTCATGCTGGAGTCACCCAGCGCGAATTGTGTTACGTACAACACGAGTACATATATAGCAAATCCAACCCTAACTCGCACAATCGGCATACGCGTATACGTACGAGATCGAATCAAATATACGCGCACGACTACGCGCGCGCCATCTTGTGGCTGATGACAAATCGCGTGCCACGACATCGGATACGCCTGAAGGGGGGGAGGACGGGGGGAGAGAGTTGGCGCGGTCCCCCAGGGGGCACAATGGGTCTACGCGGCGGGTGCTTTGCGTCAAATCGTGACCGCTATGTCTATAACGCTTTAACAACGGCGGTGACGACGTCGTCGCAAGCATGCGTGAGGGATGCTGCCTCGTCTACGTGACCCTCAATCTTTCTTTGTTCGAACAGTGCGCGTGTTGGTGCAGACAACCCGTGTTTTCTCGATCCTAAGCCAACTGCACTCCCGTACGGCCTTATCTATGTGCAAACATCATCTGAGTGTAACGGTTGAACCAAAACAAAAGTGTATATACGCAGCATCTGTAAATCTGTGGTGCGCTATATTTCTTGATTGCTTGGCACAGTCCACGGGAGTGTCCTTAATCGAATTTTAGTTACCTGTACTGCTGGCAATCCTTGATCAAATTGGATCATACAGCCTGGAAATGAAATAGTGTCTTGTGCGCGTATGTGCGCTGTGCAAAGATGCAATTGCTGGCACCACTAAGACAATAGAGCAGCGAAAGGGAGAATGGAGGAATGCTAAATTTTAGGCTCGATTGCTGGTCAAAATTCCTATTCGTTCTGCAGCTCTCTCTCTCTCTCTCTCTCTCTCTCTCTCTCTCTCTCTCTCTCTCTCTCTCTCTCTTATGAATAAGGGATCTTGTGGTACGTTGTATCTGTTGATATCACCTGCTTCCCGAATGCACCCTTACTGAAGATTCTTTCTATCCTCTCTCTCTCTTCTTATTAAGAGCACTTGCGCCCAGTATACATTCCCTCGCTGTGGTGGCCCAGTGGCTATAAGGTTGCGCTACGGAGCATGAGGTCGCGCGTTCGACTTTCGACCGCCGGGCGGGCGCATTCCGGCGGGGGTGGTTTACAAAAAAACGCTCGTGCACCCTGCGGTGGGTGCCCGCTAAAAATTGACAGTCACTTTACCCTACGCCAGAAGGGGTGAAGGCGAAAGCCCCCGCGCTCAAGAAACATTCGTTAAATTACTTGACATTCTCATTCGAACGCGTTGTTACTTCTTATTACTTGTTTTCTGCCATCAAAGTTCGCGGGTTCGAGTGCTTTGGTTAACTCTATACTAAATAACAGTGTCTTCATTAACTTCGCCTTAACACCAAACGTCGTGGGTTCTACTTCCTTATAAGCTCGAATAGAAGGCCGATAGAATACGTTGGACTTCGCCCGATTTGCAAAAGAAGTATAAGGAAAACATGAAGCATTCAGCCCTGCCGAAGTTGCTCTGCAACCACTTATCATCGACGAAGGAAGTGGGCCTCGCTCCATTCAAGCGTGTAAGTTCAGGGCTCATCACCTGCCGGTACCGAAAACGGCAACAGCCAGAAACAAAGGGATGTACGTCAGCATGGCGGCGTGAGATCGAAAAATCACAATAATAATAAATAAAGAAGAAGTAAATGAAACAAAAAGAAGAAGGAAGAAAACATGGCGGAAAGAGAAGCGATCAGAGCAGTGGCTGTAGTGTAACAGGCGCGCAGTAACAGCATGGCCGCTAGCGTCTATACGATGCCAAATTGAGCCGAAGCCAAGGCGCGCACGGACAGCGATCACCTGCCGCCAAACTCTCCCCCGTGCAGCGCGGAGGATGAGCCGAGTTCTGGTCACCCGAATACCAATTAGCCGCCGAGGATGGGCGGGGAGGGAGGCTGCTGCGACTTGAAACAAAAAGAAGCAAGAAAGAATTGAAAAGGGGAGAGAGGCGTTCGAAATGCCTAACAGGCACTCGTGTGTAAACACTGTCGCCCGGTGCCTGGGAAGCGGGGGGAAAAAAGAAAACACCTGCGAGCGATCACCGCCGCGCACTGCATGCACTGTTACGTGCAGTGTGGCTGAAGCCGATGCCGATTTGAGATAAGCTGTTTTTGTACACCGGTTGTTTGGACTTCAAGGCTGGGGTATATAGATAAGAAGTGATACAGAATATAACTGCACGATTTCTTCGAAAAGCAGTACTTACTCGACCTGCAGATACTCTCACGAGGATATATACACTCGGCCTACCTAAAGAAGGACATTGAACATTTATCTATGGTCGCTACAGGATATCTACATGCGATCTCCTTTGGCTGTTTGTATGTACCGCAGCTATAGTCTACAGGCAGTGTGTATGGGCCCTGGATAGCGCATGAATGTAATTCATGAGTCCTTCGTTTCGTGATTCTCAGTTTTGCTATACTGTGTTCTTCACCGTCACTACAATGTGACAATACATGCACTGTGTCGCCTTACTATTTTAGCGATCCGTTGTCCGAAGAATGTCTGTATAGTTTAGGCGTATATGCAATTGTAAAATATATAGGGAGCCAGTGTATACAGCCGCCCTCCGACTGAACCCGAAGAATGAATTCAGACGCATCTAATGGCTGCTTGACTTTAACAAATACGGTTCGTAAGGAGGCAAACATAGAATTCACTGGAAGAAAGACGCATTAAGTCGTAGCACGTTTAAGGCATCCCACTCAGAAATATCCGACATCCTCCGCGGGATAAGCAAAAGGATGTTTAAGGCGCGTTAAGTATGGCGGTACCTGTACAGTCTCTAAGCCGTCTATCGACAGTGTGATATGCCTGTCATCACGGGCTGTTTGCAAGGCAACACCTAAGGCGTTCGGTGGGAACGACACCAGTAGTACCACCGCAGGCCTGTCTCGATTTGGTCCTGCAGCCATTGTTTACCTTTGTACTAGCATATCTTTATACAGTCTGCACATTGCCTTTAAGCTCCTTGTAGACTGTTTTGCCTTCATGTATAGGCTTGTACTGTTGACTACGAGAGCTATTCAAATTGTCACGGACAGATGTCGTTTAGAAGTGCATATTTCCGATTTATCGACCGTGATCCTTCGGAAAGTCTACAGTTACCTGCAAGATATGTGAGGCCGTGAGATTGCAGGTTAGGTTATGGTAAATCATCGACAGACACTCTAAAAAGTGTTCAAATAAACTTTTTGAGAGAGTAGAGTGGCTTATAATCTGGTCATCTGACACGCGGTTAACGCCAGAATGAACAATGCCCACTCAGAAGAAAGAGGGTCAGGACGAGGAACAGGGACTCCCTTTCTCTCGTCTGCATTATTGCCTAACAAATGTTTTGCGTTATAACAGCACTTCTATATCGAACTGTGCGTCGTCTGGGTGCGTTCGGTGTGGATAAATGATCACTCCGTAACAGTATCAGCGTAAACTATAGTTCTCGCAATTAGTATTTCATTTAAAATGCAACGGTCTCACTGAAAATTTGACTGAAATAATCCGTTGTTAGCATAATCGGGTAGTACACGCATCTTGTTTGGCCGTGCTGTAAGTCCTTCCAAAGAAATGAATAACCCTTTGTACAATCGCAAAATTGCAGTAGGCTGCAAGCGAGAGCCGGTCTTAAACTGTGTCGTGCGTACAGCCCGTCGACATGCAAAATTTTGACCAAGTAGAAGAAGAAGAAGAAGAAGAAGAAGAAGAAGAAGAAGAAGAAGAAGATGATGATGATGATGGTGGTGGTGGTGGTGGTGGTGGTGGTGGTGGTGGTGGTGGTGGTGGTGAATAAAGAAAACGAAAGAATGTCTCTGTGACATCGCAATCTGCGCACAACCATTCATATAAGTTTTTATAGACGCTTACGCTGCGGCATCGCTGCATGCGAAAAAGTAATAAAAAGAAAGAAAAACGTTAGAAGTTAACTTTTGCAACAGCCTCGGCGCACGCATGCGTTTATACAATATAGTATCGTTTGCCAAGAAGGGCAGAATGTTTGCTGCAAGAAGGAGGCGCTTCTCCCAGAGTGAGGCGGAAATACCGGAGTGACTTTTTTGGATGAGAATTCCTTCCATTGGCTCTGGATGTGGCTGACTGCACTGCCGCCCACATACTATATATAATAAAACGCAGTGGTGGGCTTTCCATAATGTTGAGACGATTCAGATATAGTGCCGTTCATGGTACTGGTTTTATTGTATAGCATTGACTCGAGCTTGCTCATAAGAGTATTCGTACTTATAGTTTGTCTGGTATATAGTCGAACGTTGTACTTGCTACGGAATGCTAAGAAACAGGGCATGTCCTTGGTTAACCTTTACCGTTTGGCTTCTCTCTCTCTTGCTTCAATTCCTTGTTCCTTCTTCTAACTTTAGAATTTGGCATCTGTCAAATTACACTTCGCTCTTCATGTGCGCATCGCTAATTGGATCTAATCAAGAAAGCTCGTCGCACCTCAAAGAAAGAAAGAAAGAAAGAAAGAAAGAAAGAAAGAAAGAAAGCCTGCCCCGTTAACAGCATTTTCCCGAGAAATGCGAGGCTTCACGGCTGAAATCTCCGTGCTGCTGCTTCCACTCCGATGCACGCAACTATGCGCCGTCCGCGCTCGAGCTGGCGCTGCCGGACGCCCTTGACTGGTGAGAGCCGCTGTGCCCGCGAGCTAAGGCAGCTGCGCGCAGGTGACCAGGAAGAATGAGAATTCATTTTTTGCCGCCTCCATTGCGTCGTCTCACCGCACGAAACAAGGCGGTGGCGGCAACACTGCCTCGTGCCCTAACTTCGACCCGGAGAGAGAGAGAGAGAGAGAGAGAGAGAGAGAGAGAGAGAGAGAGAGGAGATGCGTGTGATGCGCACGACGCCTCCTAGCTTGGCGACGTCTGCTGCAGTATATGCGCTCAACTGTAATAGCGGTTCGCGAGCTAGAGGAGCGCGGGGCTAATGTGATGGCCACGTTGCGTGAATGCTTGGGCAGGAAGCGGCTGCAAGATCGCGCGATGGGGGAACCTCTCCCGCGCCCTTTCCCCCGACGGGACGTCCCGTAAAGCAAAGTAACGGCGCCCTCCCCTCCCACCCACCCCGCCTATGCAATGCAGCAGGAGTCCGGCGCGGACGCATGCGGTGTTAAAGCTCCCTGAGTGCGCGCGTGTGCATGCCGCCGCCGCCGCCGGGAGCACGCGAGAGGCTGTTTTTCTGCTTCATCGGAGGGCGCGATCGTTTTGTTTGGTTTATGTTGTAAATTTTTTTTCTTTCTTTCTTTTTACGAAATGTCTGCACTTGGTCACCGCTGGTCAAAACAAGGCACCACCTGCCTCCGCTGCGAGAGGTCATTTCGAGCTTTCTCGTCGTCGGGTGAGTTCTGTATAGGGCGTGTGTTCCAGCTGCTCGTGGAAAGTGCTGAAAGAATAAACACGACGCGTTTGTGGTCGAGCCCCACTGTAGATCATCGTGATTTCGCCACTGCATGGTCGCGTTGTTCGCCGCCGACGTTTCCCGAGATTTTATGCAAAACCGTGCACAAGCGCACGTTGCGAGAGACGTTCGCACAGCATCGAGTAGAGGGCATCGCGAGCGCCGCGGTCCGAGAGAACTTTTTTTTTCCTTAATTTTATGTCAACACCCGCAAATGCCGACGCAAGTATAGTATGAAAACGTATAAGTAACGTTATAGGACTCTAGATATCTCAAATAATTGTGATTCAACGCCTCTGCATGGGGCCGAATTCACGAAGCTTTTCGTTTGTGAGTGCTCTTTGCCGTTGACCAGCCGCCTTCACTAATGTCCACCGTTAGGATCGGCTTGAATTTTCTCTTGCGAACAGTTCCACCATTCGAACTCTTCTGAATATACGGGCCCTGATTTGTAACTCCGCCTCTAAGTAAGCACTATAGCGGTAGGCTGTACGCTTGGTATCGTTTTTCATGTCATTTTTTAATGTTCTCTGCATTTTCTCGCCAGAAAGAGCTAACCTGCTGACAGAGAAAATGAAATGACAGATAATGAAATTTTCCTCCCAAAGTATCACATCGGTGACGTCAGTGCGGCGTAATAAGTTCAGCCGTGCTTCCGCCCGCTTTGGTGCTTTTTGTGCTGTAAAATCACTAACGTTTCTATTTTAAGTTTGCGCCTAGAGTAGAAAGGAACAGTATTTTCTTTATTATAATTAATAAACAGTTAAAGGTATCCCTTTAGACGTTACTGCAATCTTTGACGTCACTAGGACATACATAGTGCAAGAAAAAAAAAGTATGACAACTTATTTTTTCATTTTACGTCATTTCCCGGCATGCCAGCGTTCTTCGGCTCTCGGTATAACGAAGTTGCTTGTACCTTTTTCCCGCGTGCGTAATCTCGATAGCGTAATAAATAGCAATCATCGTTCCTCTCGCTCTTGACACAATTGCCGCGTTGTGTTCTTTGTTGTTCTTGTCGTTGTTGTAGTTGTTAAATTAGTACGGTGATTTGTATGTGACTTTGTAACGAATTGTACTGCTCTACAATGAAAACAAAAACATGTTATATGTATCTCTGTATTCTCACCCGCAGTATAGACCGCTGTATATATAAAAGAAATCTAAAATGTGCACGCGAAAAACCGAGAGCAGTGCTCGCTCTAAACAAAAAGAATTCCCAGACACCACGGTTTGTCGCGCCTCTTCATCGCTTGCAAGCCACGTAGAATCAGTTACATCGTCGTCGTTGTCGTCTTCGTACTTCGCAAGCGTGTATACACCACAGAGACGGGGGTGTTTCCAATATTCCGGCGGCACGCCGTTCACCTCCGTAGTCTGACCCACTCATTATCCGCTCCCTCGTCGATTGAACCGTGTATGCCGTGAACCGTACGCGCACGTGCAGCTATACATACCGACTGTCTGTACACCGCTCGAGGTGCAAATTACGAACGAAGACGCCAAAGGCAGCATATGAAATAACCGCGCGCGCGCGCGCGCGCCCCAGCGAACAGTGAGGCAGGATATAGAGAGGCGCACGCATGTACTGCACGTGTAACACGTGCATCCCATGTACTCCGGAGGCGTACATACACACACACACACGTCGCGCGCGCGCCACTTGATGCACGACTTCGCGAAAATGCCCAGACGTGCGCGCAGAACGAATGCGTTGGCGGTGGCACCTCTTGGGAGACCGCGTCGCGGTGCAGGAGGCGAACGCGAGCACGCACACCCCGCGTGGCATAGGAGGGACCTTGTCTCGGGAGCAGCAGCAATCTTCAGCTACAGCAACGGCAGCAAGGAGACAGCCACGAGACCTTCAATCCCGTGCCTCGCTTTATATATATATATATATATATATATATATATATATATATATATATATATATATATATATATATATATATATATATATATATAGGTGCGTGTGTGTGTGTGTGTGTGTGTGTGTGTGTGTGTGTGTGTGTGTGTGTGTGTGTGTGTGTGTGTGTGTGTTATACGACGATATATCGACGTGCCACGAATTCCTCTATCCGTGTCAGCTGGCGAAGCTCGCGGTGTGTGTGCGCGCGCATGAGCTCGCGTTTCTCTCCTTGTTCGTTCCCGAAACGGGTGCGTAGCGATGTCGCTCGGGGGAGAAGTGGGAGGGAGAAAGGGAGCGAGGGAACGGCGGGGGTGGCACGAAAACCGACAAGAACGCACGCGGGCTCGAACAACGCTCACCTTCGGTCTTTGTTTATGGTTTCGCTTAACCTCTTTACGTGTCGCGTTCTTACGCGGGCGCGCACGCAACACCCTTTTCGGGGACCTTCTTTGCGCCTCGACCGCCCCTTAGCATCATCCGTCATTTCTTTTGTTGTTGTTGTTGTTGTTGTTCGTGAACTTTTTACGTGTCGTTATACATACGCTATGTGGGTTGCGCATAACGTATCTTCTTGCGTACTCCAGGGTAGCGTACCGTACTGCTGCCGAGAAGTAGCGACGCCTGCCTATCGAAGCTCGACCGACATTACTTATTGGGTAGCGTGGCGTTGTCGGCGGGCTGCAGGCGTCCGGTAGATCATGGCGACGAAGGAGGGGCGAGACGATTTGCTAGTGCGAAACTTGCACTGTTTATTCAAAGGTAGTCGAAAGAAAATAAGGAAAGCATGAAGTAAGAAGTATGAAGTCTCAAGTAAGAAATATATCAAAGTACATTTCGGAGCCCCTTATATAGCTCTCTACAAATGTGGGAGGGATCTTGCTTCCATCGATGACACGTGACAGGCACGGAGAGAGGGCCCCTCCTCCTGCAATACCAAGCACGGCATGGAGAGGTCGATCCTCTCATCGACGAATCCGGGAAGAAGGTCGGGTGAATGACCCCTCCGGTGCACGTGGGCTCCGGTTCAGAAGTTAGGGTGAATGACCTGTCGCCACGTGGTGTCAGACGCCAACCCTAACAATCTGCGGTATTTAGATGCCACGCAGGGCTCTCTGGCATACCGACAGAACGCCGGCCCGTTTCAAGAAATCAAAGGTGGGGGTTGGGGGAGGGGGCGGGGGAGGGGCGCTGATCGTGTCAGTGTCACTGCGATGGGTTTTAAAGCTTTGCGCATACGACCGCAGTGACACTTGCCGAAAGCCCCGCCCGCGGTTTCTCTATACATACAACTGTTAACCCCACCCCGTTATGTTTTCACTGCATCTCTTTTTTAATTGTTGTGTATGAAATGGTTGAATCATGAGCGACATCGGCCGCTCCTCTTGTGCGTGTGTTCGCATTTCGAATAACTATATATATATATATATATATATATATGCCGACGTAATCGTAATGTACGTAGTTGTGTACGTATGTTTATTTGTTTCTTCAATGTTTTTTTTTGCAGGTAAGTCGACCTGCCTTAACTGGAGCTGGCACCGGGCTATACGGCGGCTGCTTTTTCAACAGACCCACTGGATCACCTCCACAGGTATTCTGATTGCGAGCGTTGCGTGTATATGGACTATGTAAAAAAATACTTTGGGACATTATAGTTCACTTTCTCAGTGGCCCTGGCGTTGTTTCGCTGAGCGCGAGGTTCCTAACAGGTTCCTAACAAATTGCGACCGCATTCCGCGTTCATTGCTCGCTTGTGGATCGAGCCTTTGGGGCACATTAAGGAACACCGTGAAGCTGCACAGCAAGTTTATCCGGATCCCTCCGCAGCGGCATGTCTCATATGTTCAATGTGTTTCTTTTAAACGCCAAGCCCCAACAACATTCCTGTGTCCTAATTCCTGAGGCTTGATCGAGACCCCGATGATCATAATTACCACGAAGGCCACGAAGCTTTATCGTCATGCCAGTTAGAATTTCGAGTGCTCTTTCACATTTGATACTTGAATTTCGTCTGTCAACGTTTTCTTTACTGTTAGGAATGTTAATATTTCGTCGTATTTCTTTATTTTTCTTTTGCGTTATTTTCGTAGCATCTCAATTATCCGCATCGGAAGTATAGCGAGGCGTACATGTACCGGGTGTCCGACAGCTCCAGCTTTCGTTAAGCTAACTCCCTCTTTTTTGACATCAATCAATCAATCGATCAGTTTTGCATATCGAAACGTATCTGCGACTATGCACCCAAGCTACGAAATAGACGTAAAGCTTTAAGTTAAAGGCTTCATTTATATTTTATCGCTTTAAGCATTGTCTTCGCCACCGGTTTCGCGTCCATCACAAATTCTTTTATGGGCTCTGCACGCCACACGAACGAAACGGCAAATGTTCCGTGGCGCATGTATGCCCGTATAGAACGCGTTGTACGTAAAAATGCGCGCGACCTCTGGCGGCGTTTACACGAAACTCCTATAGCGTGCGCGCCGAGATTGCTTTTCTGAAACCCGACGAAGCTGAATGCTTTACGGGCGGCAAGAAACCGCGCGCCACGGTCGCGCCGGTGCACGCAGCCGCAATCGTGTGCCTCCTTTTCTGTACTGCAGCCGCTGACGTCACGCAATCCGCGACATTGGCTGGGTGGGTGCGGGTGTTCCCGGCGCTGGAAATAACGCACGCCAAGGAAATTTTGCGGGACGTGATCGATCTGTTATACGGTAACTGGAAACGGAAAGTTATTACATAAGACCTTCAATCGCAGCTTTTCCAATCTCGCTTTCATGAACTATTGGACTTAGCAATAGTGCGGCCTTAATTACAAGTGCTAATATATCTACTCTTCAGCCACTGACCGGTCGAGAGAGAGAGGGGTGGAAGGCATAGATGTATCGAAAGTCAGGGAGATTAACTAGAGCACGAAGGGAGGGGGTACGGGGACAGAAAGAGAGAGGAAAGCGGAAAACAAGTAAAACGCTTGCACGATCCAGCAGTACCAGGCTGTATCATTAACAGAGTCTATTATGAAGACCCGTATGTAGACCCCCGGAACTTCAGGTAGCGCGGACGTATACGTATGCTCTTCTGCGCAGAGTTGGTTTGGGAGCACTGGCCTAGAACATTCTTGTTCTGGTGTAGCGAACAATTCGCCAGTCTATCAAGCACAGATCACTTCATTTGTCTCTCGTCGCTATAGCACAGGAAGACGCAAAGAAGGTGTGTGGGCGTCTCCTCACAGCTACATATATTGTTGGAGGCACTGTATATAGTCTGTCCGGCCTCGGCGTTCGATCGCTTTCTGTTTGCTTCTTCTGCAGCACATAAAAAATATGCATAACAAATAAATAAATAAATAAATAAATACCCAAGACCAGTCGCCCTGTCTGCCCCGCGATATGGTTCAGTGGACGTGGCTTTGTGCTGCTGAGCGCGAGGGTCGCCGGTGTGATCTCGAAGGCCACTGGACGTCAAGTCCCTTAATTTAAATAAACAGCGTACAGAAATAACGTCGTCACAGCCACGGCCACCGGCGCAGAAGCTCGATCGAACCGCAGTATATACACTACGCGGTGTCCTCTCGTTCGAAGCTTTCCAAGGCGGGTCGCATCACGAAATCACGGCAGCAGTATATATATATACGGGCACTACAGTGCGGCTCACGTCCTGCAGCCACCGCACGCCTGCTGCGGATACACCCACGAAGAGACGGCCAGGGCGCGACGACGAAGAGGCAGGCGTGCTCGCGCAAGTCCCCGAATGTCAATCTTCAAAACGGATCTTATAAACACACGTTCCTCCCTCGTATACCGAAGGAAAAAGACAAGAGGACCAGGCCTCGCAATGAGGGAATCGCCGAGTCGGCGGGGAATCTGGTCAACGGAAGGAGGGGGAGGTGCAGACGAAGATTGAATAAGAAGATCCGAGAAAAGCAGGCACCCAGGCAGGGCAGGCTCGGAAGGAGCGGGCGCACAATCTGGACGCTGCGGTTGTACTGCACGCATGCGACCACCATGCGGGCAACGCGATGCGTACGCCGCGAAGAACAAGAGGGCGTGCGTATAAACGACGGCCGCAGAGACCGCAACGCTGGGCGCAAAAGAGTGACGAGCAGCCGTGGCCGCCCACCACCGCCACCACCACCACCGGCAGACAGACAGAGGAAGAGCGGAGAGGCAGCAAGGACAAGACAAAGCAAGCCACCGCTCGAGGTGATTTGCGGCCTCCCGAAGCAAAGAATGCCTCCTCCCCCTCCTCCTCCACTTCAGTGTGTAACGTGTGTAGAGAGACAAAGAAATTGGAGGCCTCGGACGGCAACAACCCGGTCTTTATCATTTCGACCGCGCGCGCCGTGCCAAGTCAACTCAGCCGCGGTTGGTGTCCGTGTGTGTGTGTTTGTGTGCCCGCCTGAGCAGACGGACGGGACCTTCCTTGGACCAGGACCAGACGGCGATGTGTACATACGGGTAGAGGTCGCTTGCTTTTGTTTCTGCGGACCGACGAACGACCAGTGGGTTTCTGTTTTGCTGGCGTCGGCGGCGATGCGAGCATATATGCGTGCGCGCGCGAGTTGACTGTATACAGCGCGCTGCTATCCGCACCGCGATGGAGCCCTCATCTGCATATACTAACGAGCGCCCTCTTCTTTACCACTATGCCTCGGAGCGAATGACATTCGCGTCGCTAAAGGAAAAGCAAGCGCTGCAGGAACGAATCCGAGGGGCCATTCGCGACCACTTATTCGCTTTCTGTTCCCCGTCCCTGCGGACTGCTGAAAGAAGTACCGTGCAGTGTTACTGAAGCGACAGCGGGGGCTCCAGCTAATAGTCGAAAGCCGGGTCAGCGAAGTGACCGCACTTGGTCGCCTTTAGCGATAGGCAGGCCGCTATAAGATGCATCGCCGGGTCACCTATAACCTAACCCTAAACTTGGTTAACCTGATTGATCTTTTACGCGCGAAAAGTCGTGTAAATTTCATCCTGGCTCTTAACCGCGGCCGTCAGCTCTAGCTTTCACGACACCGCGCAGCTGTTTTTAATGAGACCGCGAATACTTGTGTGTTCGCGCCTGCTTTAATAAGCGTGGTTTGTTTGCTTTTTTTTTTTTTCTTTCCGCGTGCGTGTCTTCTTGTTAGGTGCCATACAGAGCGAGTGTCCACCTGCGCGGCGAAAGTGGGTCCGGTGCGCGCTTTTTCGCTGCTGCTGCGGCGGTGGAGCGGAACTTCGACGACGGAGATAAGGGAGACGGACGGACGACCGATGCAGTCACGAGGAATTTTTTTTTTTTTTGTATATATGCAAAGCAGCGCGCGACTTCGTAATCTCGCGCTAATGCTGCCGCGCGTCCTCGTTATCGCGCGGCATGCTCGCTGCAGCGTCAGCGGAGTGTCCGCGCGAACACGCGCTTCAATTAATTACCCGTCCAATTATCTGGCGCTTTGTTCTCGACGTATTTGCGCGACTCCTCGAGTTGCGTTTGCGGGAGTCAGATAAGGACGGCGATGCTCACCGAGGCATTGAATTGCGTCCCGCGTCTCTCCGGGACGTGGCTCCCCGGAATACGTTTCGTCCGGTTTGTCCACGGTGTGGCACGTTGAATGAACTTGCGCTTTTCGGCGCAGTTATACGTAGTAGCAGTTGGGTGTGTGCAAATGTGGGGAACGAAACAGTTGGCCACACTATTTCGCTGCAGCGGCAGTTAAAACAAAGGTCGTTTAACACAACAGATCTGCATGCTATAGCGAGTGAATAAAGAGGAGGCAGCTTTGTGAACTACAAGGCTACAACCCAGAATGGCGCCGAAGCGTGCACGCTTCGGCGCCATTATTGCTGAGCAGACGAATGAGCGCTGTGGTCTGTCAATATATCACCGCCAAATAACGTCAATGAACGCTAACAGCAAACAAAGCTTCGCTTATACATCGATTCCCAGAGTGCGTGGGATCTGCATATATCTTTTCTTATTCGCGGGTTTACCGAAGTACGTCGGCATTAATCAAGAAGGAATCGGTAGCCGAAAATGTTTGCGATTGTAGATGATATCACTATGCAATGCAGATCCACGATTTTTTCCCCCATTTTACCGAACAAAGTCCGCGTGTACGGAGTACCTGTGTCTCCGTCGAATGTTTTATACCAGTGCCTCGTTTGCTATAATTGCGTCGTTAATTTTTAAGGCCACATATATTTTCTTTTCTTATTTCAGACTTGCTGTAATATCGCTTTCCAGATTTTTTTTTGTTTTTTTTACTTTGTTTGCACTTTTCTTGACTATAGTTCTCGATGCCTCCCTTACCCAGTGCCCAGAACGGGGTCGTGAGGCATTTTCAAACAAACAAACAAACAAACAAACAAACAAACAAATAAATAAATAAATAAATAAATAAATAAATAAATAAATAAATAAATAACAGTGCTGGAATGTGCCTTTCAGATGTTCTCCGCGATTGTACGCGAAGGTTTGTTGGAGTGTCGTGAGATGTAATAAGACTGCAGACGCCCGTTCCCTAACTGTATACACATACCTGCAGCAGGACCCGCCGTGGTCGCTCAGTGGCTATGGTGTTGGGCTGCTGAGCACGAGGTCGCGGAATCGAATCCCGCCCACGGCGGCCGCATTTCCATGTAGGCGAAATGCGAAGACACCCGTGTACTTAGATTTAGGTGCACGTTAAAGGACCTTTGGTGGTCAAAATTTCCAGAGTCCTCCACAACGGCGTGCCTCATAATCAGAATGTGGTTTTGGCACGTAAAACCACATAATTTAATCTTAATACCTGCAGCACTGATAGCATCGCTCGTGAAGCAGCTAAAAGGAGAGACCGATTCCGCACTTTCCCTCAGCGCTCATCACCGCCCTAAAGGGACGCCCGCCGCGCAGCCAATCCACGCAGCGGGAAATCGGGAGAGTTGCTAAGGGAATGTCCGGCGGCAAGGCGGCTATTAAGCGACCGTGGCCTCCGTGCCGATCGTCTTCCCGCTATACCCGCCGTGGTTGCTCAGTGGCTATGGTGTTGGGCTGCTGAGCACGAAGTCGCGGGATCGAATCCCGGCCACGGCGGCCGCATTTCGATGGGGGCGAAATGCGAAAACACCCGTGTGCTTAGATTTAGGTGCACGTTAAAGAACCCCACGTGGTCAAAATTTCCGGAGTCCTCCACTTCGGCGTGCCTCATAATCAGAAAGTGGTTTTGGCACGTAAAACCCCAAATATTAATTAATCTTCCCGCTACGGACACTCGTCGGGGGCGGTTCCCGGAACACTCAAGTGCGAGCAGAGAGAACCGTCGACGCCGAGCCTCCTGCGTTCAGCGCGCTGCGTTTGTGCAGAGGCGCGTGCGTGCGTGCGCGCGTTATAGTCTGCACTCGGTGCCTCCCCCGGTGCCCTCGGCATTCGCCCCCGCGACTCGGGTGCCAGAAACCGCGCGCTGCTCCCGTTCTAGGATAGCCGCTGTAGTTCTCTCCTCCCATTACAGAAAACGCACAAACAAACAAAAAAACAAGAAAGAAGGGTCTGCAACCTCGAGAGCGCGAGAACGTTACGGCTATAGCGTATCCTCCGAGAAAGAGAAAAAGAACAAGGACGCTGGCGCATGGCGCCAGCCAGCCAGCAGACACGTGTTCGTTGTTACCCCGCCCCGCGCGCGACCACACCCCGAACAGAGGCGCGCAGAACACACCGACGAGGCCCCAAGAAGCGCGGGACCGCGAAAACAAACGCCATCGCACGCACTCCCTATCCCCCACGTGTGTGTCTGTACGCGTGTGCGCAAGTGCGAGTGCAGGAGTATACCGCCAACGGACTCTCTCTCTCTCTCTCTCTCTCTCTCTCTCTCTCTCTCTCTCTCTCTCTTTCAGCTGTGTACGTATGTCTACCTATAGCTACCAACCTGCATGTGCGTTTGTGCGCGTATGCGCGTGTGTGCGTGCAGTGGCGGTGGTCGCGACGCGTCTCTCGGCTCCAGGTAGGCCCTCACACACACCGGCGCATCCGTCTCCAAATTATAGACATACGCCGTTCCTCTCCGGCACCGCTCCAGCTGCACCTTCTTTTCTCTTTTTGCTCTGGACGGTCTCCCGCCTGCCCGACCACGGCTTGGCTTGGCTTGCTGCCTTGATCACCGCCCTCCGCCGCCGACACACTGCAGTGTTCCGCTCTCAAAACAGAAGTTCCATGAGATATAGTAAGTCAAAATGAAAGAAACAAAAGACAGAGAGAGAGAGAGATGCAGAGCGAAAGAAGAACAAGAAGACGACGCGAAAGGGAGGGGCTTGACTTTTCCTGCGACCTGCGGCCGTATACCTGCTATACAATATATGCCGCCCGACCTCCGGCGCGCACACGCATTACGGCTGGAAGCGCAGCATCGTATATATAGTGAGTAGAGAAATATGATGAAAGTGTCAAAAGCAAAGCGTAATAACGGCGTTGGAAAATATGCGAGAGAACGGACCGAAAGGAGAAGGCCTGCGGAGAAGGAGGGATATAGCGGGTGAGCACGCGAGCGAAGCTCCATCATTTCACGTTTTCCCGATTGGCGGGAAATGGTGGGGGGGGGGGGGATACATATTTTTGCTTATTCATTGTCTCACGGCTTGCCTTCATTATTTTCTTTCTTTATCGCCCCCCTCTACCCCCCCCCCACATATTGAAGCAGTCAACTTCGAAGAGGCAGCAGATCGCGAAGTATACAAAGCGGATGGAAGAAACGAGGATCCTCTCTTCGTTTTTGATTAAATGTTATTCAGAAGTATTGAACACATACCGCCACTAAGGTAAAAGGGCTTGGAAAGCTAAAAAGTCAAATAACATGAAACGGCCGGATAACCATACGCAACTATTCGTTACAGATGGTAAGAACTGCTAAGAAAAACCGCAAAATTTTGGAAGGCCCTCCTCAGAGCCTTGCCGTTCTTCGTTTATTAATTTTTTTTTTTCCTCCACGGTTCCGTTGTATTTACCAACTGCACATCACGTCTGCAAATTTCTGATGTGACGGCTGCAAATTATTATGGCGGTCTAGGCTCGTTCCTTCTTAATGTGACCGGCAAACTTCATCCAACTGTTCGCTTTTTTTTATTCCTATCAAAGAGGGCTGACCTCCGAGACAACCGCGCTTCGCCGCATTCACCACTCGCCCTCCACCATAGATGTAGGAATAGTCAAGATCGGGTCTTGTTGTTTGAGGCTTCCAGCTGTAGGACGATAGACGCAATTATTATTATTATTATTATTATTATTATTATTATTATTATTATTATTATTATTATTATTATTATTATTTGTTTTGAACACCTATACACAGGTAACAGGGAAGGGAAAGCGAGGAGCAGGCTGGCAACTGCCACCGGAAGGGGCACAACGCCTGCCTACTCTTCAGAAGGGAGGTGACCGCAACACTGCCGAAAGAAACGAAAAACAAAACTGACATTGGAATAAGTAAAACAGCTGTCAGCACACATTCCGTTGCGCACTTTCTACTTCTTCTAATGCATATATCCATGTATGTTTCTTTAATCCCCTCATCCGCGCTGTATCTTTCGCTAAATTGGAAGTGATCACTTTTCTCCATTTATGTTTATGATCCGTACGTTTCGCAACTTCTTTACATTTGTTGTTATCTTTTCTTTTTAATTCATTCATTCATACGTTCATTCATTCTTCGATATTGCTATGTAGTTTGCGTTCTATCGCTTCCGACGCTCCCTTGATCATATTAGAGGTTGGATTGCGCAACATTTTGACGAGACACACAGAAGAGAAACACACACCACAGAGCGCTCTCTAATATGCTATACTAACACGCCCAGTCTTCAACCTTCGCAAGTTTCGTATCCTTTGATCAACCGCTGTCTCTTTTATATATTTTTTTTATTTTTTACGAAGATATTTGTTCATTTTGTGCTTAATTCTGCATACACCACATGACCCCAGCTCACATGCCCTGATTAATTTTTTTTTTTTTTGTTCTTCGTCTTGTCGATATTCATGCATGTATACACACAGCACTTTCAATCAAGTACCAAGCTGCAACATGGAGAAGAAAAAAAAAAGAAAAAGACAGGAAACTCCTGCAGACACGACGTCGTCGGTTCCACTGTTTCGGTATTGCCAGCGCAAACCAAACTCGTCCCATAACTGCCATTGCGCACGCGAACCCACCGCTCCCGCGTTGGAGTTTCGAAAGCCCCGGATGAGCAGGCGACGTTGTTTTTGTCTTTATAGACAGCAGGCTAAAAAAAAAAAAAAAAACATGCTGGCTGAAAAACCGCGGCATGCTATCGGCTAGAGGGTCCCGCGGGCGCATGTATATGCTGCTCCCTCCGCATTTCCGGTTAACGTTCTGCGAGGACTTCCGAAAATCGCCGGCCTTAGAATATCGTGCTGCCCCTATACGAACTGAACACGCGTTCTCTCTCTCTCTCTCTTTTTTTTCTTTTCTCTTACGGCGAGGAGCGCGCGTCCAAGTATGTGCGCGGGCATTCTAATAACACATTGCACGTTTCTTTTGTTCGCTTCTTTGTTCCAGTTACCTCTGCCGCCTGCATGCGACGACGCTCCCTTTTCGCTTTCATCCCGAAAAACTTTTCTTGGACCAGCGCCGTTCGAGGCGCCAAGCCTACAATTAGACGAAAAATAAAAAAAAAAAAACGTTCGGCCAGACGTGCTCTGTTCAGTTCGGTCGCGTATACGCGAGCCTAGGGGAGACGCGTTACTAGCTGTAGGTTAGCAGGGGTTTTCGGGGGAGAGGGGCGAAAATTGGGGGAGGAGTCGGAGCCGTCCGCGGCTCGAAGACGACCCTCTAAAGGAGGGAGGGCACGAAGAAAGGGAGAAAGAGGTACCAAAATTAAAACAAGGAAAGAAGGAACCCGAGCAAACGCTGAGGTGGAAGAAGAAAAGGCTGTGCCGCGCACGCGTCGTGCAAGCAGGCATCGGGTTTCGCGGTATACGCGCAATTATCACGCGGACGCCGCTAAACCGTGAATTAGCGAGGAGCAAGATTAATTAGCCGACATAATCGGCCCTGAGTGAAAAGTTCACCGGCGTGGCGCCCGTCTTCATGCATTCTTTTTCCCGAGAAAACAAACAAACAAAACAAAAAAAAAAAAGCCCGCTCGGCGGCCCGGCACAGTGAGCCTCTTGTGCGAGGTACGATATACCACCGCCCGCGGTCTATCTATTTATAGCGCGTACTCGACTGTTTTCTGTCGTCTCTCGTTCGCGTCAGGCAGGAGAGCGGCCTGATGACCGACGGGGCTGCTGGGCTGGAGTTGTATGTGCCACGCCTCCTGCGTCTGCGCTCGCTCTAAAGCCAATGGATTGATCACCTCCGCCGCGCCCTTTTATTACTGTTTTCGCCGTGCACTGTGTACACAAAATGGACCGGAAAAGTTTGCGGAGCACGAGTTTCCCGGCAGGCGAGAATTTCTGTTGTCTTGAGGCGTGGCGCATCTTAATTACATGGACCACTGTGCAGGTCGCAAAAGCGTGGTAAAAAAAAAAAAAAATATTGAAACTTCGAATTGGAGGTAGTGTGCCTGGACGTCGCACGCAAGAAATTCAGCTTTTTTCTCAAATCCCGTGTCCTTCAAAGTTCTTTTTTTTTTTTTTTTTTTTTTTTTGCAGGCGACTGTGCATAGTCGTGAAAGGCGACATTTCCAGACGAATCAAAACGGGTATAACCGAAGTTGGTCGACACTCCCTTAAGTCGTGATTGGAGCAGCTTGCCGTTTTCCTTACAAAGAAAAAAAAAAATGCCCGATCACTGCATTCTGCCGGTGCTATATAACCTTACGGGGCTGACACTTAGAGGGTAATCAAAAAAGCTTGAGAAGAAGCCAAGTATTGCGCAGCAACCGATGCAACGAAGACGATGGGCGTAACGTTGAGAGACAGGAAGACAGCGGTGGTGGTTTAGGGCGCAAAGTGATAGCCAATATTCTATAGCCGAGATCAAGAGGGAGAAGTGCGGTTGATCGATCATGTCAGGTAATGCGTAGAGTAGACATGCAGCGGTTTATTGGGATAGAATGGGTGGCAAGAGGAGTAAGCGCAATCGAGGACGGCAGGTTGCGGTGTGATGAAATGGAGGAAATTTGCAGGCCTACGGTGGGTCAGCTGGCGCGACGCAAGGGTGATTTAAGCTGATGGGAGAGGCTTTCTTCACATAATGGACTGCAAAAGAAGGAGAAGATTGTTACGATGATGATTATGATTGTGTATAGGCACCGCGGGCGGCCGTCGTAAGGCGTCAGCAGCGCGTCAGCGACGAGCTGACGAGCAGCGTCGCGAACGGCAGAAGTCAGAGCGTTGGCGTGTGTACGAGGTATAGGCCACATGACGAGGTAGGCCACATTCAGGGCACCAGGTACGATATGAAGTAGAAAACTAGCGCGAATTTCGATGCAAATGCGCCCAGCCAACAGAGCTCACCGCGGTAAAAAGCTTCCAGCATTTACATTCCAGATGTTATTTGCTGTGCACTGTTACGTTTCGCCTACGACGCGCGGTTTAGCCGGCGCGGCTGCAACAAAGCGGCAGACATTTTGGCCCGTTCGGCGCCGCCGCTACGCCTCCCCGCCAAGCGCGTCCAGGCATGTTCCGATGCCACGTGTCTTCATGTGCGTGTGTGAGTGTATGTGCATATTGGTGCCCACGCTTGTCGAAGCGCGGCAGCCGGGGAGAGGAGCTCCCAACAGCTGTGAAGCGAGGGGTCTGACAGGCGCCGACACGACGTGTGAGCCACCTTCTCCTCCCCATTGTGCCCGACCGGCGCCGACACGACAGTATGAGCCACCTTCTCCTCCCCATTGTGCCCGAACGGCGCCGGCACGACGGCTGCGCCACCTTATCCCATTGTACCCGAGCGGCACAGTCACGTGCTCGTCTATAGAGGGGTTCCTTCTTGCCCTCAACTGCGAGAGTATAAAAGCAGCTGCCCCCGGACGCCAAAAGAGGGCTCCGATTTCTTCTGTTGAGTAAAGTGCACTCCCGTCTCTCTACTTCGGTCAACCTGAGCGCCAACTCTTTGCGATGTTAGAATAAACAAGTTGTTTTGTTGTTACCAGTCGACTCATGCTTTGCCGGGACCTTCGGATGCTTCCAGTTGTACCCCAGGCCGCCAGGCCAACGCTACCCTTGGGGCTTGCGACCCAGGTGCAACAACGGGCGTCAGCGCCGAGTTCCCAACAACTCGTACCAGCGGTGCGATTACAACAGCACGCTACTGTTGTCGCGTGCTTAGTCATGTAAATAGGGGAAGTGCAGAAAAAAAAATCACCGATTATGCATGAAAAATGTGTAAAATACGTACCATTTGGTATGTATCACGCGGCAACTGCGTGTGTGCCGCTGGGTATATGTGACCCCTGGAGCCAACGGGAATCTGCCGCACATCAATTAACCTTTCTTGACGTCAGCTTGGGTCGCTGCAAGTATCATAACAACATCACGCCTACACGGTGACGTTCAGGTAATGCGATTTTTCTTGCAAATGGGGGTCGGCGTCGACGTTGTGGCTTCAATCCCCTCCCCCCCCTCCCCCCGACTCCCGAAAGGCGCGTTCTTGCCACATATGACCTCCAACATGGCGTTTGTGCTCTTTAAGGGCTTTGCATGGGAGATATTGAGATAAAAGACTTTCGCTGCTACCGAAGTGGCGCACGAAGAGTGCTCTGATTTTCTCGTTAATCAAACATTGACGAAGTACTGTCAGAAGAGTACAAAGGTTACCAGAGTGACTACAGTTGTTTTTAGTGATAACATGTTGACTTGTTTGGCGAAACGGGTTCCGCAACGGTGAAGCGGGTTCCGCAACGGTCATATGCTCGCGATCACTTTCTGTGTAACTTTGTATTCGTAAGCGAGGACTCGGGCACTTCTTTGAAAACGTGCCGTGTATACAGTGCTTGGTACTTTGAATATGTGATCGTGTGCCGTGATTGTGACTCGGTGTTCGTATATCGTCTCTTGTTGCATATACTTTTTCTATACACATTGAGGGTGCGATCGAAACCCTGACGCAGCAGACAAAGCAAGCGCGATGTTCAAGCCTTACGCGCGCTTCTCTGAAGCCGCCGCCAACTACACTCGAGTACCGCACGGAATTACTATATAGTTCTTATACGGGCGCTGCGCGACCTTTACAGCGAAGTGATCTGTATAACGAAGGATTTCGGACGCCCCAAGCCCTTCCTCATAAAGGCGTTCTACTGTATTCCACTTCTTTCTTTCTCTCCCCCTACTTTCATTCCCTACCCCCTGTGCAGCGCGGTTGAGGTGTCCTCTGCTGAGAGACAGTTACTGCGCTGCACTTTACCCCAACCTTTCCTTCCCATATTCAAGAATCTCCTTCTCTCTCTCTTTCACACGACTGGTACGTGTGCGTCGCGTCCCTCTTTCTTTCCCCCTACTTTCATTGCCTACCGCCTGTGCAGCGCGGTTGAGGTGTCCTCTGCTGAGAGACAGTTACTGCGCTGCACTTTACCCCAACCTTTCCTTCCCATCTTCAAGAATATCCTTCTCTCTCCCTCATTGCACGAGCTATAGAGCACTTGTGCGCGCTCTAACTTCCATTCGACAGCTATAGAAGTAATGAAGATCTTCCTTGCGTCACGATCGGGAGCGTTGGCCTTCGTAACGAAGCCCAAGCTCCGGAGCCGTTACAGCTGCGGGAGCCGAAGACAGGCATTTCCCATGGGACACGAAGCTCTTGCTTATGAGCGGCTCCTTTATTAATGTTACAACTACAGGTATACTAGAGCATACATAGCAAAGTAGCGTCGGAAATGTACAGTGGTGAGTGATTGAAACGCAATATTCGGAGCGCGCGGCTGCTAGCGTCTTCTTCTTTTTTTTTTTCTTTTCTGCGCCACGGGTGAGCTCTACGTGATCGCCCTGGGTCCAAATTCAGTCAGAATGCGTCACAAATGTTCTCGCTCTCCCTGTCTACCACGGTGCATCAGCTCGGTTACCCCAGCGCATGAACCCGCGGTGTAGAAAGCGTCGGCGACCATGTGCTTCGAGACTGGGCGTATCCAGTCTTTCCGCCGTTCCATCTGGTGAGGGCGCGATGAAAAACGATTGAAGTGAATGGCCTAATCAACCAGCTTCAGTCATGTTTCAGTAACTGTTGGTTCACCCAAAAACACACGTTTGGTCAGATTTGTTTTCGCGTGGTATTTCGGCAACGCAAAACAGGGGAAATGAAAAGACCGAACATATTAAATAACATAGCTGGGGGCAGCGTCTGCCGAGTGGGGCCAACACCTCCTAAACGGGTGTTTGTCCGACTAGGCCGTCACATGCCATCACATTCCTGGCGCCGCCGCATGAAGGCTCCACCAGTCCAAACTCATCCGGCGCCCGGTGGTTGTAATATTGAGATTACCACGGGGCATTCCGGAAGTTTCGTGTTATGAATTACCACCAGCCACAAGAATTTTCGGAACCTGCAATATCCAAACTTTAATAATAATAATAATAATAATAATAATAATAATAATAATAATAATAATAATAATAATAATAATAATAATAATAATAATAAATTGCAACAAACTAAATACACCTTTAAAAAACGAAAGTGATGTGGATACTTTCCTGTATAACCATTCCATTGTCCGTTATATATATATATATATATATATATATATATATATATATATATATATAATTTCGTGCTCCGACAACTTCTCTTTCGGTTGGGTGCATGTGGTAGATTTTCGGATGGCTGGGTTAACCTGACGATAAGAGCTTTCAATTCACTGTCCTAGCACGATACCGCCCGCCAGACTGCAAACACAGTATGAAGACCGTGTCCTCTTATGCACTGCTGTTTCCTGACACAGATAGAACACTGTCAGCTGTAATAGCGCCGGTGGCTTCAGCAAAGTCCACGCTCCTGAGAGACCAGCCAAAGCCGTATATGTAACCTGTCTAGTTGCGTGCAACAGCAGGTACACTGCGCGTTTCTGTTTTCGGCCTTTACATTGCGTACCTCCCGTTGGAAAAGCATTGCTGTGGCAGATGCACCTCTCGAAACCTACTTTAAACTTGAGTCGCAGCTCGTTCAAGCCTCACCATATTCTTAGTTCTTACAGAGCTGCTAGGGCTGGCGCAGCCATCTGCCATTTGTGCGCAGCCATTAAGTCTTACTTCTGGACACAGGCCTGAACCAGACACTGTGTATGCCTGTTAAAGTGTGTAATTTTTACTCGTGTGTGTGATATGTGCGCGTGTATTATGTATGAATGTGTCATTTCATGACATACCTTCGGAGCGTAGCATGTTATAGGCGTGTAGCCGGGCAAACAACTCCGGCACACTTTAAAGATCTCTCTCTCTCTCTCTCTCTCTCTCTCTCTCTCTCTCTCTCGAAAGAACTTCGGTGACGCGACGACTTTGAAGAAACCATTCTCGAGCTTGCGTATGAGGTGCGAGGAGTCTGCAGCAAACTACTCGAAGAAAGCCAGCGACGAAGCCGTCAATGCGGCCAAGTTCTAACGCGTCCTCGCGCTATCTGATCGAGGCTACCGTGGCTGCGGCTATGACATCGCGAGCGGCACTGCACGCAATTAAGCACGCGCGGGCCCGCGCACCATCAATTATTCTACGTGACGTCGTCGGCGGACCCGGTCGCCTTCCCCCCCCCCCCCCACCTCGCCCAACGTCACTGCGGCGCTGTGGCGGCGGGGTCCGCAGTGCCAGAGGCCAACAAGTGCGTCCAATCAAAAAAGGTCTGCGGTCCAATTAAACGGCACCGCGCGTTCTCCGCGCTGCTCATCACGACAAGGTAGTAGTAGTAGCGGCGCGGCGGCGAGAAAGAAGATGGAACGACGGAGGGCGAAAGGGAAATGGGGGCCGAAAGGCTTTCTTTTTCGTAGAGGAGAGAGAGAGAGGGAAGGGCTTTTCAATCACGCTCTGCAAGCGTGCGCACGCACGCGCGAGCGAACTCCCGTTCAGCGGCTGCGGCCCGCGCACAAAGTCCATTGACATGCCGAAGGGACCGTGGCGCGGCGCGGTCGGCCGCCGGTTCCTCTAATATATGCGTCGCTCGTCAAAAACGAATCTCTAAGTTGGAGAGGGTTCGGGGGGGGGGGCGGAATTCGGCCGGCTCGAAGACCCCGGGGGAATTCCGCTAGAGCGCGCGGCTTTGCCGCGGCGACTACAGGGGCTTTAGCAGCGACGAAAATGGGATTGTTCATGTACTTATTGCTCTTCCCCGTGCTTTTCTGTTCGCGCATCATGTTCGGCTCGGTTCGGTTTTGTCCTTCCGAGCGTGTCTTCTGCTCGCCTCCTGTATGTCGGTGGTTTGCGTTCGTTGTTTCAGTGTATCGGGGCGCGGGCTCGCATTGTCTTCACTGCGCGCGGCAAATTAAGCGCACGCGTAGCGTTTTTTAATTACAGTGTTGTCACTGATTACAGTACGGTCCTAAATTTTTTCGACGGCAACGGGGGTGCACGTTACCCGACGGCGCGCCTAATTAATTCATCGCCACAGCAGCAGGATATCTAGCCAATGGTTTCGTTGTTTGCGAAACATAACTTGCAGTTGAAGGCGAGCAATGCCTTGCCGAACCTGCATGCAGTCGGCACGGAGGAAGGCTATGAACACACCTTCGAATGTCGCAACTTCCGCTTATGACATCTCGCCAAATAACTATAAGTCGCGCGCCCTCTCCGCAGCTAACTCGTAGAAACCTTACGCAACTATAATTAACTGGTATATCAGTTCAGGGAACCGAGCGAGACGACGTACGACAGCGCTGCAGTTCCGGTTCCGTTCACTTTTTCTCCGAACGTTTCAAAGAGGTGCTCGGGGAGAATGCCTGCTTCAGGAACGGAGCTCAGAAATTAAAACAACAGTTCCAACGCGCGAGCTTCTGGCGTTCGAACTGGTGACCCATATAGTGATCAGCGGCGGAACGTGATTGCCGCTACAGCCGTGTATTCTATCGCGCCGTCAATCTAACTAGCCCGCGCGGTGCCTACGTATACAGTAAGTGCATGTTTTTTTTTTCCCCATTGCAAGAACTTCAGCGCTGACCGCGGCTATGCGTGTACGTATATACAGGAATCTGCACGCACGGTGCTTCGGCCGTCTCCCTATAATGGAACCTTCTTGCAATCAGCAAATGGCCTACCAATGGCGCGCGTGCGCGCGCGCGCGCCCTGGCGGTGTTCCTGACGCACACGTGACACTCCTACCACGCCTCCCTCGCAGCCGCGTCCTTCGCCGTACTATAGGGTCCAATATTCTAGGGACCATAGCCATACGGGCGCTTCGGTTCCTCTGGATTCCCGCATCCTTGCAATGCGAGCGCTCGGAGCGCCTTGTGTGTGCGCGCACTATTTACAGGTTCGCGAAGAGCGCCTCTGCCTTGCGAGGCCATTTCGGACCCCGGGCAAACGATAGTCATCAGCTCGTATATATATCGCATCCGCGCGTGCACTCCCCCCCCCCCTCTCCACCCTTCTTACCCACTCCCTTCCTTGTATATAATCGTCTTGGCCGCACGTACATACACGTGGAGATACAGCGCTCTCAGCGCGGCCGCTTGCGGAGCTCATAAAGGGCCGCCATTAGACAGACAAGGCCAAAAAAAAAAAAAGGAACCCTGAGGTACGTATATGGTGCGGCGCAATGCCGCTAAAGAGGCAAAAAAGAAAATCGAAGCAAGCTTCGAGCAAGCTCGGCCAGCTCTCTCTTTATATTAAGCGGTCACTCCGATTTTATTGCCTCCTTATCAGCGGCGCTGCCTACGACTTCGCGAGCGACCACTATACGAACTATCTGAACGACTGCAAACTGAAGAAGCGGGGGAAGAGAAGGAACAAGAGGAGGAGGAGGAGGAGGAAAAAGGAAGGCAAGCGAAGCGATAGAGCGGCCGTCGACGACGCCGTGCACACCGTTCGCAGTACACCGCCGCCGGCCGGTGGTGCCGTGTAGACGCGCGGTGCGGGCCGTTTGGCGAATCGCCCAGGAGTCTTGTAGCCATCGCGGAGCCGTCGCGCGGCGAACGAGACACGTCTCAATCGAGCTCCTCTTTTCTTCTTTTTTTTTTTTTTTTTTTTTTGGCAGTGCGGCGGCGGCCATTAGAGCTGCGCTATTCCCGCTAATATTGCAATAACGTCGATGTCGATGCGGGCAGGAAGGAGTACGGCTATACGTGGCCCCAAAGCCTTCGTCGGTGCGAGGTTGTAGTACAAGAGAAAAAAAAAAACCGAGATTTCTTCTACTCGGCGAGTGTGCCAAAGCGCGGAATTACAGGGTATGCGCGTCATTCGTCTCGACATTAAGAAAACGAGCCATGGGTCTGCCGGCGGTGCTGTTTTGTCCGGACCTCTCGCTTACATTGGGAAGCTTTTGCAAGCCACAGACTGTAAATGTGGGTTCCCTCTCGTACGCATCTTACGGGGCCGCAGTGATCGCACGTACAGTATAGTTAGGAAGTGCCGTATGCGCGAATCATGCTGTTAGCAGGTTAATCAAAGATTGGCCTGTAGAGAAGGCGAGAAGGTAGGAACGCCCCGCAAAGCTTGAACCTGATGAGCGAGAAAGAGGGAGAAACGGGTGGAAAAGTAGACAGGTTAACCGAGGTCGTGCCCTGTCGACTACCCTACACACTCGGGAAAAGCGAAATGGGGAAATAAAGATAAGAGTGTTGTCAGTGTGCGTACAATCCTGGATGTGCTTTGGAAAACGGTCATAGGGTGGTCGTTCAGTACAGTCACCTTCAAGAAGTGCATAAGCTCAATAGTGACCTTCTGCAAACAGAATCACTTTGGCCACGGTATCATTGTCTTTAATTCCAGGGAGCGGTCTCTCGTCTTAGTGGCCGAGACTATATAGCATACGCAGAGCCAATCAAGCACAGCACAGGAAGGGATTGAGGACACCAAATTCGTACCGATCAAGGCGGGAGCCGCGCGAGGCATTCAGCTGTAGTCCTGTAGGTGACGCGATATTAGGTGGCGTTGTATACCGCGTTTCCTATTACGTAATTTTATTTACGTAATAAACCGCTAATTTATTTTAAACGTAAGTGAGCCACACTTTATTTGCGTAATAACCCACTCCTGCGTTTCTTGTTTGGCGTGAATTCAGTTGTGACTCAGGCTCTTCCTTCAAGGTGCGCCCTCTCCCTTCCCTTTCGTGCTGTCCCGTGTTCCCTTATATTCAGCTTTCAATTCTGTCAGCGCTTCGGGAGCCAGGTTTTCAGCGACGTGCGGGAACGCGGCGTTACCGGCGTGCAGCGTTGAATGTTCTGCGTGCATTGTTGAGTCGGTGTTTGATGACCAACGAACGCACAGAAAACTTGGTCTGTGTATACGCGTAGCTCAGCACATCGCGCACGTTACCGTGGAGTCGTTTCTCAAGCATAATTACGGATATCATTACGGGCACACGAAACACTGGGAAGCGAGGCGCGCTATGTGCACGAACGACCGATTAGTATACGCTTTCAGCTTAACGATTTTAACCTGCTGGTAAAACTGGTCGATATGAAAATTAAGTCATGGCATGAAGGCAATAGTTTCCCGCTAAAATTACCAGAGGCAACTCTTCAGCGTTGCTATAGTTCAGTTACCATGGCAATGATTACTAGTGCGTACATTTGTCTGACCTTCGGGCTTAATTATGGATCCCTACGTCCTTGTGGCTTTGTTTTCTACGCTTTACCTGGCCTTATTGAACTAAATTTTGAAGCAATCTTACTTATCAATACCCAGAGGACAATAAGCCCCAGTACACATGCATACTCACTGCGAATCGTGGCATTTGGAATGCAATATTTTGTTTAAAAATATCATTTTGCAAAGTCACAAAAAGCTGTTTGAAGCCTTAAGGACCAAGTTTAGACAGGTCCACACCCTAACCATCCTTTCCATGCTGACTGAGTCGCCCTGTTTGCAGAGTCCCGTATATAAATTCTAGCGCCAGAGTTCCCTCCAGTAACTTTTTTTTTGCGGGAGACTGTGTGATAAACGCTCAACTTAGTTGAAGGATACACGACAACGCTAGTCCGCTGCTTTCCTTTCTTGCTCGTTGCACTGAATGTAGAACTCGGGAAAGGCAGGAATCGAGTCTCTCGTACACACCGTGATGAATAACGCATTTGTGTCGGTAGATACGCTGTCGCATGCAAACGAAGACACGACCACCGCAATAGCGACACGCCGACGGTTAGACCGTCCCGCCCTTTCTCTGTTGCCTATGCGCGTATTGAGGCCAACGATGCACATGGGCTCGCGCGCTCCTCACCGCAGGACGTCCCGGCCGTGAGATCAAGGTCTGCGCTGATCTGCCCACTCGTTTCCCGCAGCTGCGCGCCTGTGTCCGAGCGCGACAAGCATGCCGTATACGCGGACAACAGAGAGAACCAGGAAAAAAAAAATGGCCTGCCGATGCCAAGGCCGCACATCGAAGACGTCACGGCGAACATAAAACAGAGGCAGGTGTGCTCTTCGACGGGACAAGCCAAGGCCTTGCGGCTAAAAAGTCGCGCGCAGGCGTTGGCTTTAGCAACAGTCCCCACGGCCGAAGCCTATATGTACAGCACCCGTGGCACGAGGCTCGCACGCGGTCCCCGTAGGCACAGCGCAGCGATAGCCGTCAATCGTCGCAGGCCGGTCAGTTGACCGTGGTGGCGGCTCTGCGATTGTTCGGTGCAGCGTGGTGAGGTGGGTGACCTTCAAAAGTTTACATGGTGACCAGGCTATAACGGTTTGGAGCGGCGTGTCACCTGTGCCATAGCATTACTCTGTCTTCGATTTCGCCGCCCCTGTTTCCATTTTATCGTAAAGTGAGGTCTGGTGCAGTAATTGTTCGTCACACTATGGCACCATTTTTCTTCCGGGCCGCGATTACAGGGATGGCTGAGCGGGAAATACGGTCTTGGCTTTCTACGCCAGTGCTTGCATCATCACTGAGACGAGATTCATTAAACGATAACATAACAAATAATTGTCTTTATATCATCATCACCACAACCATCATCAAAATCAACATTATCATCAACATCATCGTCAACAACAACAACAACAATTGTGACTGCGTGTCGAATTACATATGCATCACGCAGTGCGAGAAAAAAAAAGAAGGTAGTTGCGTCACTAACTGGAGTTGCATTGTGTGTACTGCCGCTTCGACACTCGGCAATGGATAAGTGTGTGCTCGTCGGCCCTAACGCTTCAGACGAGATGACGTCACCAGATGTCAACATTGCCAAAATACTCGTATTTTGGTCGCGCGAACTCATCGTTCTCGAGTTCAACATGGCTTAAATCATCGGGCGTGTTAAGTTGCTTCCTTTTCATAATCTCCTCCTCCTCTTATTAAATTGGATCAATCATAAGTGCCGCCTCTTCGTGGCAGTCTCTTGCGTTGTCTTTTTACGTGTTACGGCGTAAAACCAAGAGTTACGGAGTCAGTCTGTTCACATCTCCTCTACAACATCTGCTGTATCTACTACGTGTGTCTTACCTTTCGTTGCGCTTCCCTGGTGCAATTAACCATCACAATCCAACTAGACCCCCACTCGAAGTGCGCGTTAACATGTTTTACCTAGACGCCCTCTATGAAACAAGTCAAAGTAGTATATGTGGGAGGCTGGCACTAAGAGATCTGAAGTTTCGCTTCGTTATAGCACTAGCAGCGCAACCTCGGTGCGCGGACGTGTTTGCGGCGCACCATTGTAGAGCGCGTTCTGTCAGCAGTGCGCGCAACTATATAGCACTGCGGCGAGACCAGCGCGGCGGTATGCGCGCAGGCGCGCGCGCGCCTGAGCAAGAGCGTGCAGGAAAGGAGGTGGAGCGATGGGTCTCCGGCCGCCGCTCTCGCTATCATCTCGGTCGAAAGCCGAAGGCTGTCGCGGGGGTGAAAATATGCGCAGGTGGAACCGAATGGGGCGACGTTCGTCCACGCGGACTGCCCCGGGGCGGCCGATCGCCCCGTCGTCGCCATCTTGGAGGCGTCACGTGGTCGTCGGTGCCGATCGCCGATTTTTCACCTGCCCCCCTGCTAGCTTTGCCCCGGGGTGGTGGCCACCAGACGGCTTCGCCGGTGAGCGCACTTGTGCTATGCGCTGCCTTGGCGCAAAGCTCTCTGTCTCTCCTTCTTTTTCTTTCCTTTTTTTTTTGTCGTTTTCGTAAAAGAAGTATCGCGTGGAGGTCACGCTCTTTGGGTATCAGCTACACATACGTACCGAACGAATGACGTGAAGAAGGTATCAGGTATACGTCGATAGGCAGCATGCTAGTCCCTTCGGCCGAAAGGAAGATGATAGAGGCGTTATTGCATCCGAAGAGATTGGCGCAGCACCTGCTCTCTCGCTGTTTCTTTTCCTGTTTTTCTTTCTTTCTTTCTTTTTTTTTTTTCGTGTTGCAAGGTTATGCGGCAGATGCGCGGAATCCTGTCAGGTAGAATGGAGCAGGCGCTGTTAATCTTCGCTCGTATTTCGCGGTTCAGCTGGTTCTCTGTATACTGATCTACAGCCGGAGAAAATTGTAATTTATAGCTTTGATTCACTTCGTCGTATAAAGGACGCGAGGTGAGCCAAGAAAGAACGGCGCTATCAACGAGCGATTGCCGAAACCCTGAAAGTAGCGTCTTTGTTCGCGGTTTCCGCGGAGATATCGTGGCGCCGCCATTCATATCTGCCGTGACAGCGAAATAGATGCGTATCTACGTGGAGACAAATAAATCGTTCGCGATTATTATACTGCTCGAGCTGGATACCGTCCACGACCGGCGAATCTGATAGCATTGAAGCCGTTGAGGCAACATGCAAATCGATACCTTTGACAACCGTCTCGCTTACTGTCTTCGTGAGCATTTAAGAGGAGCAAGTGTAGCATACTTCATTCGTTGTTTTTAGGAATAAATATTTTTAGAGAATTTCTACGTAAACTTTGTACACAGAAGCTGGCCTAATCGATTCGTTAGCTAGAATGAGTTATTAAATTAAATTAGTTATATTGTAGGGGATAACGTCCCGAAACTGCGCATTCACTTATGAAGGAAGTTGTTGCGTTTTCACATTCTGCCCTCGACGAAATGCGGCCGCCGTGGCCAGGCATCGAGCCCGCGACCTATGGCTGTGGAGTGCAACGCCTAAGCCGCCGTGGCGGATTAGACAGACGTCGTCGACGGCAAGCACTCAAATCAGTGAGGAATACATCAGCAAAATAATTTCGCATCGTGAGCGTCATGCTTTGTTCTTTAGACGAATTTTTCCGCCGTCGTCGTGAGGTTCCGTATAAAGTCGAAGTGCGACAAGATACAGTTTCACGCCGTATGCTGTTGATGCGAGGGAAAGCGTGCGAGTTACGCCAAGAAGGTTGCTGGGCTTGATGCGCTCCTAATGTTATTGGAAGTCTCGTGACAAAATGCGCGCTAGATGACTGGGGGGGGGGGGGGGGGGAGTGAGTCTTCTCCGCTAGCTCGCCCGCGGCTGTTCACGCGTACGCCACCCGAGCCCTATCTTGGCGGTGTGGTCTCCGGCTAGTGCAAAGACTGGGCGAGCAGGGATGGCTGGTGGCGGCATGGGGGCTCTCTTGCTGTGCACGCCTAATGCTGAAGGTCACGTAATCTGAATCGTAGGCACATTGGAGCGAGCTACAGAAGCGTCCGCTCCCCACTGTTTGCGCTCTTCATCGCGTCATTGCTGTGACAGCGAGCGTATCTCGATCACCGATTGAGGCCCGCTCATGTTTGCCTGTGCGCGCATGATACCACGCTTGTTAGTTTAATCAATACGCGAATGGCTACTGCAATTTATACAGCCAATAAAACTACGAACCTCGCTTCGTGTAATTGTCTAATACTCTGCTATCGCTATCAGTGCTTCGCGTTTCAACTTTTGTTAGTATTGGTATATCATATTTTTCTTTATTTCACGCAAATTAATAACTGCCTCAGGGTGTCATGCGAATACTTTCGAGGCACAACTTCTGCGTTCACTTACTGTAACTGCAAAACAAAAACACAATTTTTCGTTCGAGAAAAAGGAGGTATTCATGATAAGCATGCGACCTTGCTTATTTATTCCTGCGTAATGCGAAGTGAGAGCTTCTCCGGTCGGTGACTAATCTCTATGCAAATAGCTCATGCTCAAACTGTCATCGGTTAGAACTCTCAGCATATCTTTTTATGCGCGGATGTTCGTCATCGGTTTCACAACGCAGCCGCAAACAAAGGAAACGCAAGCCCGTAACACTTGCGTCGGCGACCTTCTTTCGGCCTCCTCCTTTCGATGAGCTCGGTGTTTTCCCAACAAACAAAATAAACGTTTTTATCGGCTCCATTAAGGAGTACGCAAAGCGCTATACAATATGACACTCGCTCCACACACACCACTCCCATCGCGAGAACGTATGCTTAGCGTAAACACGCGTGGTATAATAAACGAGCGCATAGATCTTCGCGTCAAACGACGCGGGCATCCTGCGCCGACGCGTCTCATAAAACACGTCAACAAGAACGCCCGCGGCGAGCGGGCGCATATAGCCATACAGACCCGTGCTTTCATCAGATACGGCCGCGCGCAGACACACACGCCCAGAAGACACCTCCGTCCATCACGCTGCCTGGCGTGACACGACTTGCGGCTGAACGACGCGCATTTCCGTCGCATTTGTCTCCTTAAAGAGGTACAGGCCCCCTGTTTAGCTATACAGACCTTCTTTCTTTTTCTCTCACTCTCTTCGTTTCCTGCTTGCTCGTCGCGGAATTCATCTCTTCGTATCTTCATTCTTTTTTTTTTTTTTTCGGCTATTCCCACTGCGATGCGACAGCCGATATCGGCAGTTGTTCACCGGAAAAACCCGAACTGTATCGAAATGTACGCGTTCCGCGAAATCTCCCTCCCGATGTGAGACACGCCGTCGCGACTCGTCCAAACCGACCTCTTGTTTCGTTCTTCTTTACATAGATTTTTAATTTTCACTCTGTTTCCTGCAGTTGTTTGTTCCAATTCCGCTTCGTCATCTTTTGCCGTCCGTCCTTTTCTTTATTTGCTTTCGCGCGCTAGCGAAGGGCTATAAGGATGCAAGCGGGACGTGCAAGCCGCGCGTGTCCTTCGTTTTGAAGGCGATGACTCGCCGTCCAACAATCCGCTGCCGTCTGGCCGAGCGCGGGAAACCTGCGGTGACTCTGTAGCTCAGTGTGTTGCATCGCGCTCAGCGGGTGAGCTGCGCGGTCGCTGGCTGTTCTATACAAGCCCCGGACAGATATATAGAGAGAGGTGAGCTCAGTTGTACTCTGAGCAGCACATAGAATGGGGGCGGGGGAAGAAGATGACGGGCTTGAGCCCCCCCCCTCCCCCCTCCCCTACTGGAAAACAATTCCCGGGAAATCCTTTCCTCTGCCCCTTCCCATACAGGCATTTTCTGGCGGATTCTGAACTGCTTGCAGAATCCTCAAAGGAATCCAAACGGGACGACCGTTTTAGAAGGGTGAAACGGCGGTCTAAAGCAGGGGGTTTAAAAAGAAACAAGCAAAACGCGACAGGTTCCAATCGAAAACGAAGGTAGGAGTTTATAAAAATCAACTAACAATAATAAAGCTAGCGAGGGGATAAATAGGTGAGGAGAAAAACGCAATAATATCAACAACGGAAACCACTCAAGCACACGAAGCAAGAGCAACTCGACGATGTCTTTTCAGTTGCGCTTGGAAGTTCCCCGGTGAACAAACGAAATCAAAACGAAACAGTGCAGGAGGGAAGCGACGTGGGAGAGTAAGCTTGCCGGAGAGTGGCGGAGGGGGGGAGTGTGGAAGGGGAATGCGAAACGGAGGTGACTACACACGAAGAGCATGCAATCCGCGCGTCCAAATCCCCGCGCGCGCGCAACATTTCGGACTCGCTGCAGTCGCCCCAGAGGAACACAGCCGGGAGGATTATAGAATCACGACAACGGCGCTGGTGTGTACGCCGTCTCGCGCAATGCGCGATGAAAAGAAAGACAAACTGCGTTGCGAAAGAGAAAACAATTGCAAGGGAAAGAGAGAGAGAGTGCGCGCCGAACAACCCGTGCCTGCGCTAAACAGATTCGGGCGCAGTGGGTGCCAAACCTCCCGAGTCGCCGCCGCTGCTTGCGGCTGAAGAGTGAGCCACGCCTAAATCCGGTTGTCAATTCCGGAGCCTCTTTTCTGCCGACTTCGCGGTAGATCTCGTCTCGGGGCCGCCCGCTTTTTCTTCGTCAGTCTGTATACTGTATGTACACCATCGCCGACGGGTGTCTGTCTGTCCGTTTGTCTCGATGGGGTCTGTGTTGTGGCATTCTACTCTCTGTGTTGTCCTTACACTCGCGTCCTTTCGAAGCTACTTCCAGCATAGAAGTACCGCCAAGCGTATATACGGGATTATTATTTTTTTTTTCCCGTCACTTGCGTTAGCAGTTGGCCATCTTTCTCGGAACAAACCGGGACGTTGACTCTTTCGTCTTCTGTTTAGCCGGCCTGCGTATTTCCCCATCGTGCTCACATCGGCTGCCGTAATGTGTGAGCGACATGGCATGCGTGCTGACGTATATGGACAAGCGCGCGCGCGGTGGGCTTCTGTGGCGCATTTTATTCCTCCTCGTTTCTTCCTCGCCAATACACGCGGCTCCGCGGCTTCTCTATAGACGCGAGCTCGCTGGCGAACGTGGGGGACACAAGCGCTTTTTTGTCCCGTACGAGGGGTGATTCGTAAGTGCAGTTGTTGCCGCCCGAACTTGCATGCAGGCAGTTGCAACACACCACCACAACCACCAGTGGTCTTGGTCGCAGCGAGGATTTGCGCGTTCATTCCACGCGCGATACTGGCCGACTGGCGAGGAAGAAGCGCAAGAAATGTTACAGTTGCCTCCAGCCACTCACACTAAACCAATTTGTAGCCTTAATGGTACTTTCTGTCTATTACTCGCACTCTTTGTTACATCCTTTACGTGTGTAAGAGTGCATGTGTGAGTTGGGTTCAAATTTGGTTACATTGCTAAGGAGGCGACAACAGCAGAATTCAGTGGCAAATACTGGACAGAGTACGTCGCTTTCCAACTGTCCAACACAAATAGAGCTTGTATAAATATGCCCATCGGGTTATATATATATATATATATATATATATATATATATATATATATATATATATATATATATATATATATATATATATATATTGGAGCGAAGTGACGCAGCCGTGAGATATCTGACGCATCAACTCACCAGGGAGATGGAAGATGAATGGGGATGAGCTCTGGCAGGGGCAAGTCCAAATCCGCAGGTACGACGACGAGAGTAACATTTAAATAACTAGGTTTATTCACTTGGCATCTGCCGTAAGTTTAAACTGTACAAAAATATTTACAAAGAGAACGATTTCATACCCGTCGTCGTCGGCCTGCCTGACCGGCCTGGTCTCCCCTGGTGAAGTTGCGCCGTGCCTGCTGCGGTCTACTTGCTCACTCCAAAACTACCCCAAACTATTCCTTAAATAAGTTTCCCCAGCATCCAAGAGACACTTTTCTCCACCAATGGGCTACTTCGTTACTCCGACCAATCAGGCAAGCCGACATCATCCAATAAGCGGCAGAGTTCAAGGGGTCAAGAAATGGTCGCGTCAACACTCCTTACACAAAAGCGCTCTGACCATAACTAATTGGCCTTTGACAGCCGAGCGTGAGAAGACGACGCGACATGTGCAGGTGTGACGTCAGGTGCGGCGGGGGCGGCGGCCGCGCGGCAGCACTGTCCGCGGCGCCGTCGAGGTACAAAGGTTTGCCCCGCGTCAAGGACCCCACAAAATTCCCCGAAAGACAGCAAAGAAGGCCGCGTTACATTGTCTTCGCGACACCTCCCCCCTACGAAAAAGAGTGTCCCACTCGTTACAAATCATTACTACAAAATAAAACATGGCTCAAGAAGTTAAACGCGCACATTAGGGATTCATATAAAGAACTGAAGTATCCGTAAGGAAGATTTAGCATCACGTAAAACAAAACAAACAAGTTTTGACAAAATGGAAACAAAATGCACAAGACAAGAAACAAAGTTCATTCGCGCGCGCTACACAATAAAATTAACAATGAAGGTTATACGCTTGCGTTGTGATACACATCAGTGTCCGTGTCGTAAGCAGTGATAGTTCTCGGATCGGCCTCGTTGTGGAATGTCTTCCAGTCGGAGTAAAGTTCAGTCCCATCATCCGAGTCTTCTACGACGCGCACTCTTTCACAAGTCTCTGTCTTGTACACACAATCACTACGCGAACCGCACTCGCGCACACCACCATTCAAATCGCACTCGCGCACAGCACCACTTGGATCACACACCTCCTCTCGATGTCCGTCAACAGACTCGTCGTCCGCGTCGTCATTATCCAAGCACTGTCTGACGTGGCACGGTTTTAAGCGCGCAACATTAACAACGTCGCGTTTTTTGCCAGTTCTATCCACTATCTCCCAGTTGTTCTCGCCGATTCGCCTAACAAGACGGAAAGGCCCGTGGTACCGGTGAAGGAGTTTTGTTGTCTTTCCCCGAGCTCTGAAGGGAGTCCACAAATACACCAAGTCCCCCGCATGGTAGACTGCACTACGTCGTTTAGCGTCGTAACTACGTTTGTTCTTTACTTGCTGACGCCTCTCCCGTTCGGTCACTAGCTCGCGAGCACGCTGCAGCCGGAGGGCCACTTTCCTGGCGTCCAGGGTGCAGTCGAAACCGCGTTCCGCGCCTAGTGCTACATCTATAGGAAGTGTGGGCTCATGTCCGTGAAGAAGAAAGAATGGGGTGAACCCGGTGGTCTCGTGGGTAGAAGAATTGTATGCAAAAAGCACGTACGGAAGAAATTCGTCCCAGTCGCGATGGTGCGAAGAAACGTACATGCTGAGCATATCGGCCAACGTGCGGTTGAAGCGCTCGCACAAGCCGTTCGCTTGAGGATGGTACGCTGTAGTAGTGGCATGCTCGCTACCTATAAGTCGGAAAATTTCTTCAGTCAGGTTGGCGACAAAATGCTGCCCCCGATCTGTTATCACTTTTTCTGGTGCCCCATGGCGTAAGACAATTTGCTCGACGAAGGCTTTAGCAGCTTCTGCAGCAGTGGCCGCTGTACACGCGACAGCCTCGACCCATTTCGTGTGGTAGTCAGTAACCACGAGGATGTAGCGGTTTCCTGCTTTGCTTTTAGTGAAAGGGCCAAGAAAATCCATGCCCACTTGTTGGAAAGGGCGACTTGCAGGTGGGATCGGCTGGCTTTCTGTGGGCGAGCGGCTGTTTCTGGCACTCAGAGCAGGATAGGACGTACTTGTTGACATGGGAAAACATCTTTGGCCAGAAATAGCGGCTGCGAATTTTCTCCCATGTGCGCTTGACACCGAGGTGGCCTGCCGTGATGTCGTCATGGCAGTGCCTCAGAACCTCCGATCTCAAACACTTGGGGACAACGAGTGCTGCGCGATCTTCCTGAAAGCCTTTCGCTCTTCTGTACAATACACCGTCGACCAGCCGAAAGCTCCGTGCCGTTCTTTTCGTTTTTCTGGCAACGGGCGCACTCGGCTGCTCTAGGTGTTGTAATACTTCTCGCATCCATGAATCCTCTCTCTGCCTTTCGCCGACGTCCACATGATCCAGCACGAGCAACGGTAAGGGATTTTCTTCGCTTGCTGGTGCGGAATCATGCGGAAGTCGGGAAAGAGTGTCGGATTTGCTTTGCTCAAAGTTAGAGCGCTGCTCCTTCCCCTGGGGTCCGTTTTCCTGGAGCCATTGCCGGCACTGGGGCGCAAAGTGGCCGATGCGGTCGCATAGCTGGCAGCGTGGTCGCTCGTCGTCGTCACGGGTATTTTTCGCTGGCCAAGGCACTGGAGGACGACGTACATCTTGTTCGATACCTTTCAGGCGGTCAAATAATGAGGCTATAGAGTCCGCGATCGTCCTCAAGTCCCTGTCGCGGTCGGTGGCCTCTCGCGGGCAGTGACGCTCCGCCGCAGCGCAGGAGGCGAGACATGTTGGAGGCGGCTGCACTGTTGCTCCAGCGGGGGTCACTCCCGCGAAGGGTGCCGCGGCGAGTGGGTACCACGACTGCTGGCCGGCAGGGAGGTGGGTGCCGATCGCTTCTGGTTGGTATGCACGTGTCATCAAAAAAGCTGCCCAATCAATTCGGCGTAAAATTTCAAGGAAAGCAGAGCAGCTGTCCGGGTTTGCAATAAGGATTTTTTCCATCACGTCCGGACGCAATCCGCGCGTAAGGTGCCGCATCCGCTCCTCTTCCGTCATAGATGGATTGGCTCTGGCGCACAGCTGCACAACGTCATAATAATAATCTTCGAGAGATTCTGATGGCAGCTGCGTTCGGTTTTGGAGCCGCAAATATGCGATCTCAACTGAGTGACGACTTGTGAAGGATGTTTTTAAGAGCGTCGCCCACTCTTCCCATGTATTAGGGGCACCCGTTAGAATTTGTGTGGTGTGCCACTTTTTCGCATTGCCATCTAATGCCAAATATAAAAATTTTGCTTTCGTCCCTTCATCCCAGTTGTTGAGGGAGGCTACGTGTTCGTAGCAAAGCAGCCACTCGGTTATTGACTCTTCCGGTGTGCCTCTAAAGACTGGCGGTCCGACGAAAGGTTTAGCTTGAGGGGTCGACATGGTAGCGAGAACAGTAGGGGGTTCGGTTATATTCGAGCTGTTAGAGCTAGGTTCTTGGGGTTTGTTGCCACGGCCCATGATATTAGTGCGTGGCCTTCGGTACCCAGCACACTCCACCACTTTGTAGCGAAGTGACGCAGCCGTGAGATATCTGACGCATCAACTCACCAGGGAGATGGAAGATGAATGGGGATGAGCTCTGGCAGGGGCAAGTCCAAATCCGCAGGTACGACGACGAGAGTAACATTTAAATAACTAGGTTTATTCACTTGGCATCTGCCGTAAGTTTAAACTGTACAAAAATATTTACAAAGAGAACGATTTCATACCCGTCGTCGTCGGCCTGCCTGACCGGCCTGGTCTCCCCTGGTGAAGTTGCGCCGTGCCTGCTGCGGTCTACTTGCTCACTCCAAAACTACCCCAAACTATTCCTTAAATAAGTTTCCCCAGCATCCAAGAGACACTTTTCTCCACCAATGGGCTACTTCGTTACTCCGACCAATCAGGCAAGCCGACATCATCCAATAAGCGGCAGAGTTCAAGGGGTCAAGAAATGGTCGCGTCAACACTCCTTACACAAAAGCGCTCTGACCATAACTAATTGGCCTTTGACAGCCGAGCGTGAGAAGACGACGCGACATGTGCAGGTGTGACGTCAGGTGCGGCGGGGGCGGCGGCCGCGCGGCAGCACTGTCCGCGGCGCCGTCGAGGTACAAAGGTTTGCCCCGCGTCAAGGACCCCACAAAATTCCCCGAAAGACAGCAAAGAAGGCCGCGTTACATTGTCTTCGCGACAATATATATATATATATATATATATATATATATATATATATATATATATATATATATATATATGTGTGTGTGTGTGTGTGTGTGTGTGTGTGTGTGTGTGTGTGTGTGTGTGTGTGTGTGTGTGTTCGCTCATTTCAGTGACGTCACGGCGGAGGCTGAGAGCGCGGGGGGCACAAGCGCTGCGTGCTTTTGTGGGCAAAGGGGCACTCATTCCCACCTGTTTATGCGTGCCTTGTAGCCGATATTCCGTCACCGAAAGCGAGACCGCGTTGTAAAGGAATACAAGAGAGAGGGGGGGAGGGAAGGGAGGGAAGCGAGAATGGCGGCCACCAAAACCGATGCAGCAAACATGCAACGGTCCATCACGTCCGCACGCATCACGACATCTCGCTCGCACGACTCATGTCCGGAGGTGTTGAGCGTGGGACGACCATTACAAATTGCAACACAGACCTATCACGATCTCTGTGTCGCCGTCTCGGCTTCATAAACGCTTCTTCTGCAGATACGTCCTTCCATTAGCAACAAAGTGGTCGCTACCGTGTATACGCGGAGGGGACATAAAAAAAAATGTGTCGCGCTTTAATTTACCTCCCGCTACAGTGCCATGTATGCGCAATTGAGCAACTCCAGTCCAGCACTCCCTCGCGCACGGGGCATTGCGTCACCGGCTTCTCTTCTGGCCCGCCAGCATCATCGCTGCGTTTTGAAAGAAAACTGCCGAGGCCGTTAGACCGGGGAGAGCTTCAGTGTAGCAAATCGCGCGGCGACCTCCCGTGGAGATCTCGAATGCGCGCACAAAACATCCGAGTGAGGCGCGTGATGTGTGGAAAGAGAAGAAGAAGAGACGAGAGCGGGGGGAATGAGCTCGAGAGTGCGCAGAAGTGCGAGATGGGACGCAGGAGCGCGGTCGTGCATCGCCTGCGGTGCTTCGCGGAGAGAGCTCGGACAGAGATGAGCGAAGCAACGAAAATGTGGACGCGAACTGCCTGCATACGCACGCGCAACCGAAATCTCATCTCGCCTTGACACACAGTTCAACCGGTTTCCTCTCATCACGTACGTATACGCGCGTCTCGGTTCTCGCAGTGAGCGGAACGCAGCCGCTCGCGCGCGTTCATTCTGAGCTGTTCTTTCTATTCTTTCTTTTTTACTTTGTTTTATTTATTCTTTTCGTTCGGGCGCATTTGCGGAGGGACGTTTGTTCGCCGGTCAAGCAGGCCCGGCAGAGTCGACGCGTCAGAGAGGCGAGGTCGAGGCGGAGATGCCGCGAGGGAAGTTTTCCGGCGGTCAACTATGCCACAAGAGCGCGCATGACTCGCTCGATCTTGGCATGACGTGTGCGACGAAGTCGGCGACTGCAGTCGAGAAGCCGTTCCGACTCACCCGCGGCGTCAACGCACCGTGGTATCGGGCCTCCGTTGCTGCGAAGTGTGCAGGAAGCAACGCGCGCGCGCGCACACTCGCACACACGCGCGGGCGATCATCCGTACACATTCCCGTGCGCACAGACACAAACACCGTCGCGCAAATGAGAGATTGTGTGCGCATGCCGGTCGAGATCGAAGCAGCAGCAAGTTGCGTGGTTATGGCCCGCGCTGATAACAACGACGGAGATTCCACTTCGGGTATATACCCCCTAATGCGAGCCTGCATCACTCTATTCACCGCGTCCGGAACGCCACGGAACGCTGCAACAACGGGTGTATATGCGAACTCACGTCCACGGTGCGCCACGGCTCTCTTTTGTTTCTTTCTTTCTTTCCCCACTCCGACGACGTTATCGCAACCCGCTCCGAAAGCCGAACAAAAGAGGCACTCTATACACACTTGTGTGCCGTGTGGGCGGGACCACGCGTCAGCCCCGCTGTCCGTTCGCTTTGGTTCGAAGAATTGTGCGCGCGCTTTTCAGAACACGCGCACGTAGATGCGTGCATGTAGTCTCACGGGAGGATGAGGAGGCGGTGACTCTGTGCATTGGAATCGCTGAAAGGCGTGCACGTCACACGTTGACGTGCGGACAAATGCCCGGAGTTGGTTCGCGTACGTGCCACGCTCAGCGCAACTCCGCACTCCCGTACCCCCCTAACCACTACACTTATCCCTTCTTTTTCGGGGGTCTCGTGCTGAGGAAATAATTGACAACGTCGCGACCCGCCGAACCGCCCTCGGCGCGCCATTTTTAACCCGACTGGGGTTTCGCGTCTCGCGATTTCGACGGCGGTGGCCGCGAAGCGAGCCTCGGGGACGCGATAAGCGGCTTTGTCGTTTTCCACGTGAATCCGATTGTTTCTTCACGCGTCCTCCTGTACCCCGCGTCGCAGGGCCTGAGAGACACGGCTAAACCCCGCAACAAGCAGGCAGGTGCGGCTTTACGCAGCCTTCACGCACGTGTGGAGAAAGGGGGAGGGGGGGAGTGTTGAACAATAGACGGGTTTACCGCTTGCGAGCCCCCGGTCGTGTCCCCGAACCCGTGTGTTGTTCCTCTCCCGATGGAAACCTGCGCGCACCGTTCGCAAGTATACCCCGAGCGGCTGATACCGCGATCCGTTTTCGACCGCGCGAGCGAGCGGATAATCGCGTTTCTTCCGCTCGTGTGAGGTCTCTATCATCGAAACCGCCGCCCGAGGGGACGATTGGCTGTGCTTGTGGAAGTCCGGGAAAACGGTTCTCGGTAGGCGCACCCCGGGCGAAAAGTTTGGAAAAGCACGGCGGACGATGGTGTGCGGTGTTATTCTGGCTGTCAGCCGTCCGTCCCCGAGGCGTGTATAGGCAGCGACCAAGCCGGACGCCAGAGCGGATTTTTCGTGGGAAGTAAAGGGTTTTTTCGAAGGGACCTCGACACGGGCTCTTATTGTGGAGGCTGTTGTGGACAACTTGTAAAGAGTGCCAGCTTCCCCATTATTGGAGTTCAAAGCAGAAGCAGGTTATCTCCTTTGTGAAGTTTCGGACGCCAGACAGCGCTCAAACTTTAGCGTGGGGGTATTACATCCGGCATTTCGGGGCGACAAAACGTGGCCTCCTGCAAGTGTAGCGCTCTTCAAATGCCAGACTGTTTCCGGGGCGGGAATTAGCGACGCGGGACACTTTTCAATGCAGAACTTTCGGACGCAGTCATTATTGTGCGGCATCGTGTCCTTTCAGTGGCTTATCGCGCGGGGCTTCCCAAATTACAGGGCTTTCCATGCTTAACCCCGTTTGCTACAGGAACTTGTACTTTTCAGTGTAAGACCTTCTGCGGCTGGTATTTCCACCGTGAGTCCGTGCAGTATATAGTACAGGTCATTGTATAATACACAGCCGACCCGCCGCGGTAGGTTGTAGTGGTTGTGATGTTGAGCTGCTTAACTCGGAGGTCGCGGGTTCGACCCAGGAGGCGGCCGCCGCCGCATTCGGATAAGGGGTGGCGGGGGGCGGGGGGCTGCAAGAATGCGCTCGTGTACTTATATGTAGGTTCACGTTAAGGAACCACAGGTGGTCAAAATTAATTCCGAGTAACCTATACTACGGCGTGCCTCATAGTGGTACGGTTGTTTTGGCACGTAAAACACCATAGTCTACTCATTTATTTTTGGGCTCTCGGCACAACCTACAACGCTTGTGGCCCCGGTCGCTTCGGTACATATAGATGCACTTCGGCGTGGAAGCTGCGACATCGGCAGAAAAGCGGCCACCGTGGAACCGACACGGATTGATGTAAGAAAAAACATCGTTGAGGTCCATCGGAACGCGCACTAGCACGGGTTTGCGGAGCCCACATGCTACTCCGAAATTATTAGTTCGCGGTTTCGCATAAGTGCACGCTTTCCGAGTAATGGCCGCGCACCGGAAGGTCGCATCGCCGAGATACAGCAGCTGGTGAATGTTTCGTGCCGAGAAAAAAACTAGAACCGATGGCACCATTTAAAAAAAAAAAAAGGAAACGCATCTGCGGTGTAATCACTGTGTGGAATCTCTGAGTAGTGGCTTTTTCGCAAAAGCTCGGGCGATTAATGCGCTTCGTTTCCCACTTTGAAAAAAAAAAAAAGCATATAACTGGTGGTTCCATCGAAACGTCAGAAAATAGAGATTAGCTCTCACGGCTCGGCGGGATTCTCTCGTGGACAGTGAGCAGATGAATTATTTGCGGGCAATTGGTTTATACGTATGTACATTTTGTTATTTTTATGTGTTCCTATGGCCTGTTCATGTCTGTGTGGCACGTTGTTGTAGTGCTATAACATTTCTGGTTATTTTTCTCTATTTTCCTCTCTGTAATACACGGACTCACTCTGTTGGTGTTTGTTATTTCGTTATAGACTTTTGACGGTGTTTTGAAATTTTATTACCTTACTTTACCTCCGGGAATTTTGGGATTTTTTTTTCATTGCAATTGAGATAAAATAGAGATTTAGTCGCGTATAATCGTGAAAGCTGTGCGCCTCTATAACGTAATAGTAAAAATAATAAGAAAATTATTGCAGAATAAGAAGTCACATCACAGGTTCAAAAAGTCTTGGGTGGAATTGCACGTATAGTATAGTAGACAAACGTGGACATACAAAGACCAAAGGCAAGAAGAATAGTTCCTCTACACATTATATACTGAGACTTGAAGCATACGCGTATTTTGAGATAGCTGGTCCTATCTGTGGCCCAGCTTCGTATGTTTCACATCTAATAAACAAGAGCTGAAATAACAATAACAGGCGGTCATGGGCCGACTAGACGGTCGCCTGTCACCGGCTTCGCCGACAGCTATTCCTGCAGATCTATCCGGCTCTGAAGTTTAAAAGCCACCAACGTTCACTAAACCTCAAGGTAAAAAAAATAACGAGAAGTAAATTTGACGATATAGGGTTATCGTCGTGGGGACAAGCCGAAACAATATAGAAATAGCGCGTTCTCTGTAAAGTGAGGTTAGTATACGGCGCAGACGTCACAGGAAGGTGTCACGTATGCTCTTTCTATATAAACGCCTCAAGCAGGCACAGACTTGACCCTCCGGTATAGCCTAGCTGCTCAGGGCAGAATATACTTCGGATTTCGAAGCGTGTATATATGGACTTCTTCCCAGCATGCTCTCGAAATTGTGCGAGACAGAGAAAAACGCCGGACCCGGAAAAGCCTCCCAGGGGGCTATCCATGGCCTGCGGGCTGTCGCCTTGACAGGTGGACAGGACAGATACAGGCTGAGACGCGAGAAGCGGCCCCTATTTCGCGCGTTCCGCTTCGTCAGAGCTCTACCGATAGTACACGTGATCTGCGCTCTTGACGTCTTTCTCTTCTCTTATGCTTTCTTTCTTTCTTTCTTATTTTCGTAGTAAAAGGTTCAGCGGCGCCAGCAGCGCAGAACGATACGAGATACGAAAAGTCCGCATAGTCCGTTCCGGTATGGCGAGCTGTTTCCCGACACAACAGCAGCAATCTCGAATGTCTTCATTTCGAGGCCGAGCTGTCCTTTCGGCGAGCTGGTTATGTGCGACACTGGATACTGCGTCTAAAGAGCTCGTTCGGAACTTCTGACTCGCTCCTATCGTCGGGAGTGACTGTCTCGAATTCCAGATCGTCCTCCCGGTGATTTGCTATATGGCGAGAACATTTGTGCGTTTGTGACGGGCTCAGATTGTGCAGCGCTTGTGATTTTTTCTGTTGTTTTGCCGCTTTCGTTGAAATCTTATAAAGCCTATAAATTACCTTGTTCAACATGTAAATCAAGAATAATGAATTGAGAAAGCCGTGTATAGCGTGTGCATGTGGGCATCCTTCTTTTTTTAATGAGGAGTGTGGCGACAAAGATATCGAATTTCGTAGAGGACAGTGCACAAAGGTATGACGCCCTAGAAACTTCGTTTACATGGTCTCGACGCGAACGGGTGGAGAGTTAATCTTCCGAAGCGTATTGGGCGTGTCAACCCCACCCCTTACAGGCGAGTTGTTCGAACTTTCTTCGATGTTCGATCGGCCCGATCCACCCGATATATAGAGTTTACACGAGACCGACGACCGCATTCAGCCTGACGAGCCGACTCGACCCGACTTTATCGGATTAACGTAAATCACAAGTCACATTGCCTGAACTATCTGCTGTCTAAGCTGCTTCTCTCTCTCTCTCTCTTTGTTCTTTTTTGATAGCATTGGCGTGGTGCTTTCTGCAAGCTAGGGTGTCGCACGTACTTATCACATATTTTTTTTTCCTTTTCTAAGTTTTAAAGCGTACCTGGCGCTTTCATTTCTTTCGCTTCGAAAGCGAGCATATTTTTTCGACTACCTCAAGCACTGTTCCATTTTGTACCCCACAAGTTCACACCTGTTGTGGCTCTAGAAGAATCGACATTTGAACGAGTTGGTACTGGATAAACACCTTGAAGGGGCATCGCAAGACGACGAAGACAGGATCGAGGACTAGAGAGGATACTTTGAATAGCTGTCAGGATGCACCACTATAGATCAGACAGGCAGCTTATACGCGTTGGATCAAAGGCAGCTAGTTCGCTAAGCCACTACTGCAATTTCTACACAAGGAGGACATTAGTGCGCCTTTAAAGCGAATAGTTTTCTTTGGATCCTTCGGCCGTTTTCATGGCTGGTGGTCGATGGTCGGAGTCGTCAAGAAAAACGTCGTTCGTTCGTTCGTTTTATTCGCTCACATTTGATTGATAATCATCGTCGATAGTTTCTGCACATTTTGTTTTAAATACACATCTATGTCGCAGGGCGGGCTGCGTAAGAAGAAAGAAAGAAAGAGAAATAATGAAAGGAAGCACTGAACTTTCTTCTCGATGCATTTTTCCCCCCGTTGGTTGACGGAATCAGTCAACGGCCATGCTTCCAGATTCACCAAGTGAATAGATGACAACATCAGTGTGCTTGAAAAGACGTCTGCTCTACGGCATCTGCCAGTGCTTTCGAAAAAATAATCCGGGGACACTGAACGCTGCTAACGTTGCCTCATAACCGCTCGTTGGACGCCACTGTGACAGACTGTTAGAGCAGCGAAGGCGGGCGTCAATTCCAATCCCTCACTTCTGGCGTGTCCGCCAATATGCTTCGCCAATATGACGTGTTTGACGTCACTTTTGAAGTTGCAAGTCATCTGTGCTCCTCTGTACGCGCCTAACCACTTAAAACTATAAGGATTTTAAAAAAAATAAAAATAAAGAAACCGTGGGAAAACACGTGACGTTCGCGTAACATTAGTCCGAGACAAACGGCATTATGTACCGGAGTCAAGAAATCCTTTATCCCAGCATCTTGCACTGTAGGGCGAACGAACACACACACGCGACGCGTAGTCCGAGTCGGAAGCGGAGAGGGAAAGATGACTGCCTGCGAGGCAAAAATGCAGACCACCGGGACGGTGGTTCTGCAAGTGTGTGTGTGTGTGTGTGTGTGTCAGTGATGGCTTAGGTGACGGTGAAGGAAGGCAAACTTTGGGAGAGGGACCAGCGAGTGGATAAAGCGACGGGCGGACGAAAAGCGCGCGCGGTCAGTGTGTATGCGTATGCGTTCCCGCGGCGATAGGCTCTAGCCACCCTACAGCGGCCGCTCATACGCCTAGCAGTAGTGCTCTTCTGGCGTCGACGGCGGCGTCAGGGTTAAGTGGGAAACAGACGCGAGATGAAGACGCCAACGGCGATCCACCGGTGCCTTTTCTCCGCTCTCTCTCTCTCTCTCTCTCTCGATAGATTTCCCGGTATGCCTTCTTTGAAGAGGCGAACGAGAAGTCAAGAGGATCGGGGTTGACAGATTTACGAGCTTCGAGGAGAAGAAGAAGGCGGGGACGCGCATCTCACAGACGAGCGCAATCTTTGGTTCTAGTGCGAGCTTGCGTGCACGGGTCGTAAAGAGGAAAGCGCGGTCAGGTGACGTATTTACTGGCCCCGTAGACGAGGCAGCCGATGAAGGGGGCAGATTGGAGTCGGCCGAGCGTCCGGGCAAACAAAACACACAGTATAGACGCGGCAAAAAGCGCGTCCGTGCCCGGTCCGGCATGCCCCGCGACTGACTGACTGACCCGGTCTTCTTCAAAGCCTTCGTTCGCCCTGCAGCGTGAGACATTCCCGGTATTGCTTTCAGTAGGATGTTTTGTTTTTTTTTCTCTGTCGCGTGCCGCCATGGGGTTCAGTGTTTTCGAGAAATAAGAAAAGAAAAAGCAAGAAGGCTGTTGTATTTTTCGCTTCAAGACCATGCAGCAAAAAAGAAAGAAAGTATCATCTGTAACCATTAGCGCGAAAAGATAGTGACAGGGCCCTGGTTAAGGACGATCTAGAGAGAAGCAAAAAATGTGGGATAAACGGACCCCCCGACGACAGCGTTGGGACGGGCACACGTGTAAAAAAAAAACACCGCTTTATTTTTCTCCCTCCCTCTCGCCATCCTTCGCGAGATAAATGCAGTAAGAGAGAATCCTAAGCGCGTGCCACCAGGGTCACCCGGTTTTGTTTGACGACAGCGTCTTCATTTTTTTTTTCCCCGCTCCTTAAAACGTTTTCTTTTGTCGTAAAAGCTCGAAAGAGCTAGGCACACGCGTTTTAAGGGTTGAAACTCTTAAGAGCAACAAGTATCCCGTTTTTTTTTTTTTCGTACCCCTATTGTCCTTGCTCTGAGAAGCCCACGACATTATTCGCTTGGCAAAAGAGACGACACGCTGTGAGGCGCCAAAAAAGCCTCTTTTTCCATTAACTGTCGCAGAGAGAGAGAGAGAGAGAGAGGGGAACGAACCTTAGCTTCGTTGACTACGCTCTCCCCTTCTCGGTTCCGCTCCTTTTTTTCTCTTGCACCAGGACCCCTGGAGCGTGCATGTGTCGCGGCAGTTTAAGCCTGCAGGTCCGCGGAAGGTTTCAATAAAGGGTTCTACAAAACAAAAGACCACATCCGACCGAGTAAAAGAAAACAAAATAGAAAACAGAGGGACAGGAAGAACAGAAACTGGAAGAAATTTCTCGGAGAGCACCAGAAAACGGGTGGGTGTTGCAAATGACACGTTCGGTTCGAAGCGTGTACTCGAGCGACGGCTGCAACAATGGGGCTTAAAAAATGAAAAAAAAAGGGGAGGGTGTGCGTGTACGACGGACACAGTTGGCGTAGCGAAAGAAAGACGTCGTCGTCGTCGTCACGGGAAATGCTTGGCTCTCGTTTCTTTTTCTTTCTTTCAAAGAAACCCACTCGCGTCCCAAACTGCCGACGCGCGGGAGGGAGGCGTCCTCGTATACGACCGCAAACTGCGGAAAGACGCGCCGTGTAAAGAATCGTCCAGAGGCGGGACGTCCGGCAAAGAACGTCGTCGGGCTGGTGACTCGGTGCCGTCTGCGCTCTGCGTGTCGTCTGCAAGCCTGGCTTCTCAACTTATACCGCTTGTGCGCTCGAAAAGGCGCCTGCGGGGGCATCTGGTACTGCGGTCACACTTTTTTTTTACGCTCCGCTTCAGTTCCGGCGCGCGGTCGTCGAAATAACAAGAAACGGACGACCCGGTCGTCCGGGAGCGGGACGCCACCGACGCACGTGTTTTTGGACAGGGCTTCGCGTGACCGAAGTGTCCCTGGAAGAAGAAAAAGAAACATTAGAATTCACGCTTTTCTTCTCCTTATGGCGGTTCGTTCGGCTCGCTATACATGTATCTTAGCCATGGTGGAAATCTTCGAGGCGCAGACGTCCCGTAGAGCGTTGTTCGCGGTTCTTTCCTTCCTTTCTTTTTTTTTTTTGCTTTTTTCTCTTGAAAGACTCAGCGTGAATAAGCCTTCCTGGTGCGCGACCGTCTTTCGTTAAGCTGAAGGCGAAGAAACAAAAGTAATAATTCCAACAGTCCGGTTCAGGAAAATGCTTGCAGGCAGTCTATGAGTCCCGAGTGTGTAGCGTTTGACCTGCCACCTTTCTCGTTTCTTTCGTGTTGACGCCACGGTTATTATTACTTCAAGTCCATCTAATCCGTCATTTTTTTCTTCGTTCGCAAGACCAAATAAAGATATTTTTGGGTGTGGGTGCGGCGCGGGGGGGGGGGGAGGGGGAGGTGGACAGACAGAAAAAAGAAATCACCGACTGGTTAAGAGAGCGTAAGTTTGGGCATGTTGGTATTCCATAACTTGCACGTTTTTAGCGCACGACAAGGGACGAAAGACATAAGTACGACAGACGTAGCGCTTAGTCCGCGTTGTGCTTCTGTCTTTCGTCCCTTTTCGTGCGCTAAAAACGTAATAGTTAAGAGAGGACGACACATGTCTTCTTTCCCGCTGGTATACAATGTTTAGTCTGAGCTAGAATTTAGTCTTTCTCCTTTTATTCCCTTTACTCCTTTCCCCAGCACAGGGTAACCAGCCGGTACTTACACTGGATAACCTCCCTGTCTTCGCTCCCCTTTTGTCTCTCTCTCTCTCTCTCAAATAGAATTAACTACAACGCAGTTTTTCAATCTGACCTCACTCAAGCAGACATTTCGTTATGTCTTCCCGACTATCTAGCATTTACATGAGCCCAACGAGCGGGTTTCGTCACTGAAGTCCACCTCAACCGGACTGAGTCGGGTTCGCGCGTACGTTGCGATAGAACCGCACGTTGCCTCGCTTTCTTGTTGTTTCGTTTATTTTTCTTTTCGTCGTTGAGCCCCGAATTTGTTGACGTCAAGCAGTATAGTAGTAGTAGTAGTAGAGAGAGAGAGAAAGCTCTTTATTGAAAAGGCTTATTAGCCAGCGTATCTTCACCTACATGCTATTCTGCAGGGAATGAGACCTAGGAGAAGAAGGGCCCTAGAAGATGGTGGGCAGAAGAAAAAATATTTTAAAGAATGCAGGTCGTGTGGTGTTATCAGCAGTAGAGTAAGTGTCCGATGAGATTAAGGTAGACCGTAAATATAAAATAAAATAAAATCGCAGTTTTGACGAGACGACGTGCTAGAGTCGTAGTTTAGACAGCAAATCAAGTGACTCAATATATAAAAAACAAGAGGTTCAGGGCTTTGGGCTGTTTTTATGCGCAAGGCCAGGGACTCAGCATCCGTGTCAATGTCAAGGGGCCTTTGTCAAGTTTATCCACGTTTATTTTATATCGATGTCGTTCGTCTCTGTAAGCTGGGCACCCAAGTAAGATGTGCTCTAGAGCGTCCACGGCGCCACAGTTGTCGCATATAGTTAATAAGTCGTTCGTGATTCACACCTGCATTTCTTCTTTCGCTTTGTATCACCGCAAAGTTTATAGTTTGTGCGATCACAAGCGCAAGCTTGCCAGGCACGATCTCGTATGCGTCGTAGTTAGGGACCACTTTTGTATAAACACAGGTTGCCTGCGGAAGTTGCGGTCTGATCCGTCATTGTCACCATGCGCTAACCAGGTTGTCATACTTAAATAGAGCTGTTCAAATGTCTGCACGCAGTACACGAAGCGACCGACCTCTGAACACTTTTGCATATTGGCCTCGAGCTCCACCACTGGAAAAGCTGGCGCCACCGTCGGCGTGACGTCCTAGGAGGGATCACGTGGACATAGCGGCCGCGTCGGCTGCTTCGGGCGCGCGGAAGCGAGCTGAAAACGAGTTTAAATTCCCTCGTACGCTGCGGTTTTCACTTAGTGGCGAAATTTTCCCGCTTCGAGTGTCTCCTTTACAACGCTTGAAAGCACTACAATAGGTAGTGGCTGCCTTTGAAGGCGCGCAACATGGTAGGCTACTGCTCGGTGCCGCAGGGCCGGACGCACGTAACGGAGGCCGGTGTCAGCCTTATTCACACGTAGCCGCAGGACAAGAAGCTGTGTGAAGCTTGGCTCGCGAAACATAAAACCGGCAAACAGTCATCGGCTACAACTCGGGTATGCAGCAAGCACAGACGCGAGGAAGATTTCTGCTACGGCGGCCGGTCTGCGATGTTCTGAAAACGCGCACTGAGACGCTCGCCTGAGTCCGCTGCCCGACTAATGTCATGACGGTTTGGTCTATGAACTTGTCGATACTATAGATACTGGCAAGTTCAGTGGAGTGGAAAGGCAGCGGTAAGAAGCACATTTAAAGAAAGCATGGCATATGGTCATGTTTGTGTTATGAATTAATGCACTGGATTACAAAAAAGGAGCAGCGGGAAATTGCACGCTGAGAACGCCGATAAACATACAGTGCGACGCAACTCGAGAAATAGTATTGAAAGGTCAAAGAATTTAGAAGAAAAAAAAGATTGCATCGTCGCGACGGCAGATCACAGTCCCCGTAGGCGTCGAAGTCTCTACAATGAAGAACAGCTCTGATAGCGCCCACGCAACAATGGTTGCCTGTATACTGTCAAATGCTCATATTCTGCGGCCTGAAGCTCATGGCACGGTGCGAAAACGCGCGCGCGGAGAAAGCGAAACAGTGCGCGGACAAGCATGCAGACGCGCAGTCGGTCGCTGCGAATCTGCGCGATCGCTGCATTGAGGCTTCGTTCTGTTATATACGCTCCATTTAGTTATACAAACACTATAAGAACATATTTCACATAGTTTGTCCTCTGCGTTTACCTACCTTTCACGCAAGAAGCCGGTTCTGGAGACTCCATAACGGCGACCGCGCGCAGTGGCGTTCACTGTACGTATTCGGTAAAGAGATAGCGGCTGTAAACGATTGTGTGCTTTCAGTTTGCCCAAGATTATTATTTAGACAGTAAGAAACTTCTCTCGTTTCGAAAGTACTTACAGAAATGTCCGGAAGAGCTCGCGCGTGGTGTTTTCAGTGAGCGTTGACAGCAAAACCTATGAGGAGCGCGCCACGTGATCCCTCATACTACGCCAGCGAGGCGCTTCCGATAGAGGGCGACTCCGTAACTCCTCGCCGCCAATATAGCCGTCATTTGCTTGTGCCTACATCCCTTTCCCCCTCCTTCTTTTTCTTCCTTAAGCGTGGCTTCCTTTCCAGTCGACGTTACCACTTGTAAAGTAAGTGCCGCAAAACTGTCAGTCTTTGAAGAGAAATTAACAAAAAAAAAAAAGGAGAAAGAAATCGGAGCCAAGGTCAGAAGTGCTTTATCGCGTAGCAAAATTCGCGTGCAAAAGCAGAGACAACCCCCTGGAGAGATGGTCGCGCAGCGCATCAAGACGCGATGTCGTGAGCCGAATGCGAGGAAACGAGGAAAAAGAAAAGAGAAAAAAGTCTTTGTGCGGAAGAGGACGGGAGGGAAGGCGTCATCATGTGCCGCGCTAGGGTATTTACTCGCTACAAACCCCCCTTCCCCCGCCGCCGTCAGAGTGACACCCGGTCAGGACAGAGTGGCCATCCGACCCCGAGCAGCCGTCACGCGCGAAGACGAAGGACGACCGGGTGCTCGTGAGGGCGGTATCAGAGGCGCGTGCGCCCGCTGAAACAGCAGGAAGAAGAGTGGAGAGAGGATAGCATGCACACAGGGGCGCGAGCTGGAGAAAGAGGAAGGTATGCGGGCGAAAAGGAGGCGATGGGCGCCCTCATCTCTCATCTCCTTGCTTTTTTTTTTTTCCTTTCTGGTTTAGTAATGTAGCGAAGGTGATCACTTTCCGCCGATCCCTCCTTCGTTCAGCTTAGCAACGTACACAGAGAGGATGAGACCCGCGCGGACGGACGAGACAACGGTATCGGGGAGCGGATAAGACAGTATATAGAATTGACGGGTGGATGTGTCGGTGGCCGATCGTGCCGCGTAATGTGTGAAATACGAAACTGCATAAAACGGGCTGACGAAAGCAGGTGGACACGCAGATGACCTCCAACGAAATTTTTTTCTTCAAAAAGAGCTGCTTATATAATACAAGGAAAAAAAATTACGGTATACTATTTCTTTAGACATTTCTACTCCTCTATATGTATCATATTTTGTTCTTAGTATATAAAATATAAGCAGTTTTTCCAGCAAAATTTTAGACAGCAGGGATGGCCTGTCTACTTCCCTTTCGTCAATCTGTTCATATAGTTTCGAATTCTACAGCATCCTTGCTAAAAAAAAAATTGGAGGACGCTTAGGCTTCGCCTTTAAGAGTGGAACGCGATAGCATTCAAAGATCCTTGACTGATTCTCACGCTTCCCGGCAACTGGAGCGTATGCAACCGTAATGTTTACCGGAAAACGCGGTCCGCGAACGTTATGCACGAAGGCGGGCTTCCTGGTAGAAGCGCGGCCTCTTCCGTGGGTCGCGATGCGACGGAGGCGAGTGCCAGCTGGAGGTATTGCGAGGAACCGGGCGCGCCGCTGCGTGGCCTCCGAGACACCCGCGCGCCGACGCGGGCATATGGCGGACGCCGCGGCTGGTTTGTGAATGGCAGAAACGTTAGAAAACGGGTTGCATTGAGTTTTCGCGTAAAATAATTGTTTTTTTCTCGTATAGACAAATTACATGAATACTTTGTTTAGCGCAAAACAACAGACACAAGAAAGACGACAGGACAAGGCGCTTTCTTTACCGCTTTTGTGGGCCCTGATATTTGTGTGTATATAAGACAAATTGCAGTCTGAGAGCTAGCATGCCCGTAGGTTGTGTGTAGGTCATAGTTTATGATTTTTCCACGTATCTTAGCTCGAGAAATTCAGATATTTGACTAAATTCCTTGCGTCACATGGAGGGCCTGTGTGTGGCTGGTTCGCAAATCTTTTCGCCTAAATGATGTCCGTCGCCGACACCGGACTTTCTGCGACACTGGCTCCCTAACGCTGTCGCGTTAATATTACCCTTGGGTGACCATTTTAAACACTGTGGGCCATCCTACGCCTCCTCTTCCGATACATTCCGAAAAGCTTTCCCGCAACGCACCCTCTGCATCGTGTATCAGTTCCTTGCTCACGGAGAAGCTATTGGAGAAACACAATGAGAAGGTCAGACATAAAGAATAAATGTGCTGCAGATAAAGAAGAAGCAGAGACGAAAATGATAACGATGAAGAGAAAAGTGGAAAGGGCCACGTGGTCGACGATGGTCTTTCTTTTGTATGTCCTTCTCTCTCCCTCTCTCTCTCTCTGCCCCGTTTCCACCTTCTTGAGGACCGGTCGTATCTGTATAGAGCCTTGAGAGAGAGAGAGAGAGAGAGAGAGAGAGAGAGAGAGAGAGAGAGAGAGGAGGAAGGCAGGTGCTCGGGACTGCATCGATATTCGGAGCTCGTACGTATCCGCGCATCTTTCCGAACAGGGCGCCGTATAATTGCCCTCCGCAGCGCCCCGGGCAGCGCGCTCCAATGCGCGCGGATGCAGCTGCCAATGCCGAACTTGCGTGGAGCAGCCCTCGAAGGAGCGCGCGACGTAGCGGTGCGTGAGCGCGGGCAGTGGGTCGCGGGCCCGCTTCTTTCTGTGTTTTTCTCTTCATATACAGAATAGTCGGGAAGCGCGACCATTCAGTAAGGAAATGAGAGAGAGAGAGAGAGAGACTGACTGCAAATTTATGCGTAATTCAAAAGAACGCCGTCAGCTGGTTAGGAGTTGGCCCCTGAATACCCGGCAACGAGCACAATTTGCGAATAGAATGGTCAGCTGATGTCAGAAACCGGGATCGAATTCACCAAGCTTTTCTTTCGAATTGCTATTTCTATTGGCCTAATACATGGGACATCACAAACAATACATGCAACATCGTGATTGGCTGACAGTTTCTCTAACGAACAATAAAACCGGCGGAAGTTTACGTGAAGACCGTTAGCGACCTGTAATCCGTCTCAATAACTCCCTACAGGTGTAACGTATACGAATGCTATAGGGCTCATTTTAGCCAATCAGTAACAAGAGCGGGCTGTGTGTTCCGAGATGGTGGGGGGTGCTTGCTCTCTCGACCCATTCCAGATATCATCAGCACGCCACTGCTCCATGAAACTTCCATTCAGACGGAGCCGAGAGCTCAGAGAAGAACGATGACGGAGCCTTCTTCGTTGATCGGAAAGAAAGTCCCAAAAGACAAAAGACAAAAAGAGAGGTTCACACCACAGCGATTTCAACCCTTCTGCAGGGCATTCTTCAGGCGGTCGAATTCACAAAGGTTTTTTGTTCGTAAGTGTTTTTTTTTTTGCCATTGGCCGGTCACTTTCGGTAATGATATGTCCAGCACCAGGATTGGCTAGAACTTTCTCTTACGAACAATTCTAGCGTAACAGTATCCTTTTTTTTTTTTTTTTAGATACGATTCCTGGTTCTCTTCTGGTTGGCTGGCACGACAATCTAGCTTTCGCAGCACTCCATGGAGTTGGTGAGGCTCTTCTGTCGGCTACAGTGTCCTCGTGTTCACTGACGACTCTATATAGTGTTTGCCCTTATGCAATGAGATCTCGCTATTCTTCCAAGTCCACAACGGCTTCTTCATGATCTTACCTCGGTGCCAGCCCGCAGAATCTCTTGTCGTAATCGGTCGTCGACCCCTCCATCTATCGCTGTTCTGGGTGGCACATAAAACTTTACTTGCAGTCACCGGCCAAGCACTCTATTATTTATTTACGAAGCACTGACTACCGAAGCTGACAAAGCTATCTTCCGTTTCGTTCACAATGACTAACCAATGAACTCTGGAAAAGAAGAGGTTTCGAAATAAAGTCGATCTCTCTCTCTCTCTCTTTCCGTGAAAGTGAGGTATAATGACAAGCTTCATAGATTTCTCTACGCAAGAAGGCGTCGGCGGCTCGTTTGCCCCACCGGCGACTTCACACGTGCACTATAGTAAGCTCGCTATAACAAGTCGCACCACGCGAGAAGCTAGGCTTTACAAAGCCACGCAGCTGTCACACGCGAGATAAGTTCTACAATGCGCGCGCTTATGTAGCCGCTCCGAATCTATGCGAGACGTCCTTGAGAGTCCTGGAACGCATTATTTCGTCGCCGCAGTGGGACCGCGCCGCATGATAGCTGTAATAGACCGTCCGAGGCCACGGCCGGCGGCAAATCCTCGAGTAAAGAGAGCTCGGCGCAGGCAGCATTGTCGAGTCGCACCGGTTTCGCCATCCACAGCTACAAAGCCGCTTCCGGGTGCCCCCCGTTGGCCGGCGCTCTCGTAAACTCTCACGCGAGTTGCGCATCAGAAGCTCGCCGCCGCAAATCCATCACCCGGGAAACCGTCCCGAGCCGTCCCATGCTCACCGCCGTCGCCCCCACCCCTGGCACCTGCGCGCTGAGTCAACTCATCGCGAGGGCGATGAGTTTCTGTCTTCTAATCGCGCGCCTCGCAACTCGAGGCCTCCACCACCTTGTTCTCATTCTCCGTATCAGCCTCGGGTCTGGTTTTATTTGCATTAAAGAAAAATAATAACGATTCGAAGACAGATAACACCAGTCGCTACCGAGTAGCTAACGTGCGAAATCGAAGCGAAAAAATAAAGAACCGAGTGTTTCTAGAGTCTTTAGCATGTAGCGTTACCATTCTGCGGTTATTTATACCGACTTCCGCCAGTCGCGCATTTACTTGCAATATTGCGATGCTTAATATTGAAAAAGGAGTTACAGATACGAGGAGTGTAGCTATGTAGAACGAGCTATAGCAACGAAAGATTGCTCTTCCTTTTTCCGCCTTTCGAAAACCGTGCACTGTCGTATATTGTGTGATTTCCTTTCGTTTTTATTTTTTTCATCAGCTTCCTGGCGCCACCCTAATAGACTGAAGTACTCTCCGGCAGTTTCACAACAGGCGTGTTTTCTTTAGTCCAGATAAATAAATCAAGTTCACGTGCCTCACGCAAGGGCGAGCCCCCGTTCGAAGCTTATATAGGCAGGCAGGCGCTGACCGACGGCGACACATTCTGTTGGGCTCCGCCCCACCCGAATTTATTGGCTGGATTAGAATGCTTCTCCGACGCTTAGCAGGCCTCTTATCTCCGTTTTACTTATCGCTCTCATCAAAGGACTTCAATCTCGACAAACGTGCTGGCTTCGGGCGCAGCGTCTCCAAGCAGAACCGGCGGAACACCAGGCCTTTGTATACCTCGCGCGCAGTTCCTTTTTCCAGTGAGGTTGATAAACGTCACGAAATTGAAAACACCCCGGACGAGCGACAAAAGGGCTGGGAGTGACTGAATATCACCGGGCGCATCTCCCTGCCGGCCTTCTTCTTCTTCTCTGGCTCGCGCTTCTGAATGGGACGAGATTTAACAAAGATACGCAGGAACTGACGGAGCAGAAAAGGTCGAGGTTTTACGACTTCAGTCGTCGGGGAGTGAGCGACGCCTTGCGCGGAGCCCTCGCAGTAACCCCCCTCCACCCCAACCCCCCTTCCACGCTTTCCCCAAGCCACCACTTCCCATTCTTCCCAGATGTTCCTGCTCTACTTTCCCGAACGTGTATTATTTCGCTTTTCTAGTTGCATGTTCGGGCGGCGTCTGTTCTTCCGCGGACACGACACACCTCCTCCTCCTTTCTTTTTTTGCAAAACGGCACGGGTCCGCATTGCATGCCCCATTCCGTCTCAAATCGCAACTTCATAGACGCAGCCGCGCGCTTTCTTCGTCACCTCCCCCTCCCCCATCCGATACCCTGGTTCATTGCTTCAGCCCTCCCAAGCGCCAGGCGCTCGCCCACTGCTCTCCCTACCCCATAAAAAAAAAAAAAAAAAAAAAGAAGGAAACCCGGGGTTTCCGGGAACTGCAGCAACACGAAGTCAAACCTCGAATTCGCGGCAAATATATATATGTAAGGTACGAAAGAAGCAACGAGAGAAAAATCGGAAAGGAAAGCAGGAAACAAGTGGACAGGAGCTGAACGAAACTGGTCGCCTCCCATCCCGTTTACACGCGTCGTCCTGCTAGTAAACCCGGGCTCCCCGTCCGTGCGCGCGCACAAACGCATGGGGCGAGCCTCCCCGAAATTCGACACACGGCAGCGCAGAGACAGCGCAGCGCATACAAGCGCAGCAGCCAGCAGCCGCCGCTTGCCTTCTTCGTTGCCGAGCGTCGGTGCGCAGCTCGGTGCCTCGAAATTCCGACGGCGTCCCCACAGCCCCGCGCGGTTTTTACGTGTTGCGTTTACCTGCAACCCAACGCTGCGCTCTACCGAGACGAAGGAAGCAACCAAAAGTGCAAAGAGGCAGGGAACACCGAGAAGGTAAGGGAAACCCTCGGAAGCAAGGAGAAGAATGCAAACAAGGAATGAATAAACGGAGGAGGAGGCGGGGGAGGGTCTGCAGTGTGGAACACGGGGTCGGGCCAGCGGAGAGGGTGTGGGGGACCGGGGAAAGGCTCCCGGTCCGAACACCGGTGCTTGGGAGAAGGGGGAGAGAGGAACAAACACGGCGGTGGCGGCGGGACACACGCTTTGCTTTCACGCGAGCTCGCGCAAAAGTGGGAGAGAGATGTGGCTGGAGAGAGTTGGGAGATGCAGAGGCGAGGGCACAGTGGAGCTGTAGCGAGGGGGCGCGCGTGCAACCCGCACAAAGGACGGCTGCAGCATTGAAAATTAGAGCCTTCAAACTTCGTTCTCCCCTCCGTCCTGCACCCCGCGAATCTCTATATACGACACCGCTATTGCTACTCTGCGTCTCCTCGGTTGCACCTCGGCTTAGAACCAACTTTTCCTTTTTTTTCTGACGTATTTTTGTAATAGTAGCCCCGGGTTTGTGCTCCGTGCGAGGCACCCAGCCCCCTCTGAAATGCGAAGCAGCCGTGCTTGCTCGGCGGTCTGTGTGTGCGAGTCAGACAGAGGGCGACAGCGGCTGGAGAGGCGGGAGCACAAGCAGGAACGGTTACATGTCTAGAAAAGAAGAACGTTTCAACTGAAGATCAGAGAAGCTGCGGAGCGCTTCCGCACCCTCCCGAACTATCGCACCCCTCTCCCTGCAAACAAAACGACCCACATGCAGAGCAAGGTAAGGTTGAAGCAATGACAAAAAGCGGCGCAGCCGCCTCACCGAAGATGGATTCCGACACCTGGGAACGAAAGCAGTAACCGCGGGCGTGAAAGGTGCGAGAGAAAGAGAGAAGGCAGGAGGAATAGGCGCGACCAGGGCTGGGAGTGCGATGAGCAGGGTTGCGAGAGGCAACGAAGGCAGCAAAAACAAAAGGATTGTGCTGGTGTAGGCAGGAAGGAACGAAGACGTTGTGGGACTGGCAATGCTCCCGAAAGACTGTTCCGTTTGGGAAAGCCGAGAGGGCATCGGGCGGAGATATATACGTGCGCAGACCCTGCTCAACCAGCCCGACGACCAAGAAAGAACGACCGCCGATCAAATCGCTTACCCGTCCAAAAGAAGGGCGAAAGACGGACACGAGGTATTGCGGGGAGCCGATCATCTGCAGTTGTAGAGAAAACAATGGCCGAGAGAACGAACGAAGGATACAACGAACGAGATAACTGGGGCTCCCTCGCCCTCTCCTTTATGCTCTGGAAAAGATAGACAGATAAAGTCCAGCCATCCAGCGCGCCGCTGACACGCGATAAGACAAAAGGTGCAGACGAAAATAAAGAGATCGCGCGCCGCATCGCACGGCGCACGTGCGCGTTCTAACAAAGAGAGAAAAGAGAAGCGAAGGAAGCAGCGTCCGCAGTGTTCAAAGGTGAAGGCGAGAGATGCCTGCCGGCCCGCCCTCCCCTGTTTATTCCCGCCCCTCTCTCTCTCCTTTTGTTATGCTGCACGGCCGCACCCGTTGTTTGGCTTCTCTTTATTTTACGCTCGGTGCATCGCGCAGCTCTGGCCGGGCGGGCAGGTGGTAGGAAAAGAATTCCGAAGGCGACACGCACACGTACGCACGCACAATCTACGGAGATGGCTGAGGGGAAAGGGCGGCCTGACCGAGGAGGAGAGCTGAAAGAAGCGCTGGTCTCGGGCTCAGCTTGCTGAGCCGCGCGCGCGACAAGCGAGATTGCCCTCCGAGGATTGAGAGAGAGAGAGCCAGCAGAGAGAGAAGGAGAAATGCCGGGCACGCCTTCTTCTCAGCCTCTTCCTCTTTCCCGTCCTATTCGGAGGAGAGTTTTCCCAACTCCGTGTGCGGCGGCGGCGGCACACAGTCAACAACACCGCAGCAGTCGCGCTGTGTGCGAGGCGATGGCCAGACCTGTGCGCGCATGCATTGAGTCAGTTGTAGCCGTGCGGCGGAGGAGCGTCGTCGTCACAAGCAGCAGCACGCGCTTGCTGCCGTTGCGACTCTGCTGAACCGGCAACTCCGCGCATCGCGGAAGTCGGTTGCGCTCGCCCAGTCCCCGTGTTTTTTGTTATTTGTGGTGCACCTTCGATTTGCTTTTTTCGTCATTGAACGAGTGTCTCACGTTGTGTCCGTGACCAATGGAGTGAACGCGAGACCTCGGTCTCTTCGCCGCCTACCGCCATGCCGAGGGACAGGACGGACGAGAAGCGGGCCATGGCGAAGATGTGCGATTGGATGTACGTCGCCGACCCGAGGTTCATGGGTCGAAACGGGCCGACCACCGTCCGCCTGGATATCATGGTAAGCAGTTGAAACGATGACTGTTCGAACGGAGTGGCAGGAGCGACATCTCGGGCACGACGCAGCGTGCCCGATCGGCCGTCGCGTGGATTGCCGCGTCGAACCTTGCATTCTGTCTGACGTCATGGCGCCAGCACCTGATTCCTTTGTCTTCTCTCCAAATTTTCAAAAAAAAAAATTGTGTGGTTGGTGATCGCGGCCGTATTTCAGCATAAAGAGGCTGTCACTTCTCAGTCGCACTGGGACGATCACAGTCGAGCACAGCCGATGCGGATAGCCTGAATTACTCTAAATTTTGTTTCGTTTTTTCTTCCGCTTTTAATTTTCGCCTTCCATGCCAGTCGCGTTGCTTGCGGTTGCCTTCAGGTCGTGTGTTATCGCTCGGTATTGTCAGTTCTGCATCCGAGAGCTTCTGTTGAAACATGCCTGCGCTGCTTAATCGTGCAACGTCACTAGTCGGCACCGCAAATATGCCATGTCATCTATGGAGGATTGTTACCGCGTCGTTCTAATCGCTGAAGCTCAATTGATGTAATGCCGTTTACTTATGTCACCTGTTAGACATGCAAGGAAGCCGGTTACAAGTCCTGTCGGCGCTCGCTAAACGAACGTGGAAAGCGTAAATTATCGCTCCCTCCGGTTACCTCCACCATTTCAACGGTTCATTTAAACTTGTTCAACAAACTTGTTCATTGCATGTGACGTGTAATCTTGACAGAGGAATCGTTGACCGTGTTCGTCAGAATCAAATCCAACGCGTGGAAGGAAGCTAGCACATGGAAATAAAAGGGGTGGGGGGGGGGGGGATTCCTTGTCTGTCCTCACTCCGAGCACTGACCCCTCCTCGAAAGCTCATGTCCGAGGCAGCTCTCACTGGCGCCCACGGAGGGCCGAATAGGCGAGCGTTGCTGAGGCCTTGCTGGTGTGTGCCGCCATCGGAACAGGCGTCAGGCAATTCGCGCGTGCGAAGAGGGTCGCGACCCTTTCGCCACCAGAGCCTCTCGCTGCTCCGTCGATTAATGCAAACGCGCGAACGAGTCTTTAACAGCCGCGAAAGAGAGTGAGCGAGAAGGTGTGGAGAACGCTGAGGGCAAGCCTTTCAGCGTTTCCCCGACGATTGCTGCTCCCCCCCCCCCCTCATCGACACCTCGAGCGGGCCTGGCCGGCCGTTTGTGGCGTTCCCGATATGCGCGCGGAACGTTCCGAATCGCCTCGAGAGGGAGTCGTGACGTACGCTGAAGAAGCATCATGCATGCCTCGTCGATCGCGGTTAACCCCTCGGCTCGCGTTTATTGCGGGCGCGCCGCGTGGATCGTATAAGCCACATGGTATATAGATGCATGCATGCTATCGCCCCACGCTGCATTACTCACCCAACAACAACAACAACGCATTCCGCGCTGGAGAGGAGAAGGGCTCGAAGGGACGGTAGTTATTCGGGGCTGGGCTGTTTATAGAGTGGACCGTCCCCCTGCCGTCACGCGCACAATGAATGCCGTCGTTGACAATTGCCGGGTCGCAACACACCGTTCAGACAGGCGGTGAACGGCCGATGCTGCGCCGCGGATAAGCCTACCTTTACCTCGAGGGTTTGTTCATACGTCCGAACTGATCCAGGCGAATAGGTGACAGGCTCACACTCAGTCGTTCCGGCTCGTATGATTCCAATCGTCATCAACGGTCTATGTCCGCTGCAGGACGAAGGTGCCTCCGAAAACCACATCCGTAAACTTCGTCGACCAGGGATGAAGCGTTTCGGCAAACCGTTATCTTATTAATTAGGTGTCAGCAGTACGAGCTTGCCGTACCGTGCATATACAGAGCGCAGCTGGCAGGGTGCAGCAGTGAAGCGCTTGCCAGAAGCGTCTGCTGATGAGGTATAGATGTGTCCTCTACGTAAACTACGCGCCTTTTAGCATCATTGCTTAGCAGCCCCCACAGAGGGGCCGCAATATAAATAAAGGATGCTCACTTTGAGCAGATGCTTACATGCCGGCTGCGAAAAAAAATCATCATTTGCATAACGGCTCGTGTTTTAACCCCCTTCATGTCACGTCCTGTTGATTCCGCGCTCAGTAATTCTCCCAACCCTTTTGGAGGCCGGCGTTCGTACATCGGGTGCAGTCGTCCGTGGCTTAACTTGTCGAATTGGTATCCATTGAATGGCCGCTTTTATTTCGCAGAGGACCAAGGCATAAGTATAACCAAGGCAAGGTCGCGTACAAATGGCTCAACAACGAAACAAGTACGTGATCGCTGTCTCTCGTCTTGCCCACTTGAAGTGCTTGCGAATATGAACAGCCACGCAGAGAGGGAGAAAAAAAGAAAAGAATAGGTAAGCAGCGTGCTTTGGGAAGAAAAAGAAAGAAAAAGAACTTAGAAATCCACTTAACTATTTATCCGAGTCTGTGGTCTATGAAAAACACATTTTCCAAGAGCAACAGTGTCGCTTTCCTTGCGACTTCATTAAGCAGCGCGTGGTTGCATTCCACCATTAGCTTTCCTCAAGTCTGCAGGGTGAGTATATAAAATTAAAAAAAATTACCCTTCCCCTTTCAGTGATCGGCAGGTGTATTAAAAGAAAGCCATAAAACAGATTATAGAGCGACTGCAGCTGCACGACGCGCCCTCTACATTCTCTCGTTGTTTTTCTTTGCGTCGAATTCGCAACAGCCGTCGTATCACGCTGCAGGACCAGCTCTGACGCACGGTCGTTTTCTTTTTTTTTTTTTTCCCTGGTATTTCGCGGAATACGCGCGCTGCCTTGCGACCGTATTTGTGCATGTTTTCGGCCGCAAGCTACGGCGGAGGTTCAGTAACGGCAAACGGCCTCTAGCCCAAAGGAGGAAAAAAAATAATTTTAAAGAGAAAGGTAGAGTGAAAAAAAAACAAGCGTGGTGTTGTTGCAGTGACGTTATTAATTTTTTTTTTTTTCATGTCGTTTTGAGCAGCTGCTACCGTCTCAGTGCCATATACGCTCGCGCTCTGTTTTTCTTTTTTCTTCTTCTTTTTATTTTGCCCATCTCGCTTCGTCACAAATTAATTGATTCGACTCCGGCCCGCTGCTGAGTAGGAAGCAGCAACAGCAGCAGCTAGATCTATGCGCCTGTTGCCCCAGGAACCTACCGCGTGTGTCGGGGAAAACAACTTTGCTTGCAGTCGCGACGGCAGCTCATGTCAAGGCCTCGAATGCAGCGACACACTATGTTTAACCTCTCCCTCCTTCCCTTTATCGTTACTGCTTCCACGTCGTGGTTAAGGTTAACTATACGGTGACTTACCTGAGCACGAATACGAATCACTGTGCGTGTGGGCGGGGAAAGGTCGATTGAGCTCTAACATAAGACGTCAGTGATTCCCCATGGTACTCGCATATATGCACAGAAACACCGTTTCGCGGCGTTGTCAAAATGGTTCCATTCGCTCTGGCACGACTAGCTTGATTTACTTATGCAGACAGTTGCCCCGAGCGCTTTCTTTTATTCTTTCCTCCCCCGCTCCGTCCGCCTCTTGACCAATCAATTGTACGCTGGAGAATCTGGGCATGTATACGTGCAGGTAGACGCCAATCACACAATGGTGAGATCTTTCGCGAGATGGTGCGCCGTGAATATTAAACTACCTCATCGAGAAATGAGAGGGATTGAGCATCTTTTATTGAGTGCCTTGTACGTTATGGCACCAAGAGAGCCCTGATATGGGATACCGGGGTCTCCCGGAAGATTGCTGGAATAACATAAACGAAGTCAGCTGGCGTCGCAACAAGGGGTAACGGACGTTTGGAGGTCAGCCTCATCAATCCTTTGGACCGTAGTGCTAGTTATACAGCTACTGTTCTCCAGATATGGCGACAGACTTTGCAGACGCAATCTCTGTGCTGGGCGAAGAAATTTGCCGAAGGGTCGCTGAAAAGGAACGACTAATTAAACCAGTGCTTTGGAGTTCTCTTGCATTTATTATGTGCGAATGAAGGCCGGATTCCTTATCTTCAAAATTTGCCCGCGAACCGGACCGCCGATTACGTCGTCGCGAGACTGAATTCATGTTATTTTCACCTGTTCGATATCCCACGGCCATGTCGTACCTTACACGCGGCGGAAGTTCCCCCTCGACCTTTATGTCGGTGAATGTTGCAGCCCCTGTGCTTTCCTCATCTTATATGTGCCCTCCTGCTATAACCCCAGTCAGTATTGGCAGTAGATAATAATAATAATAATAATAATAATAGTAATACGAACTTCAGCATATACAGCCGCTGTGCCCGAACTGCTCTTGCATTCGGAGACCGGCTGGTCCTCATTGTCGACACCGCATGCTCTGTCGACGAAAGCTACGAGAGTGTGGCGCAGGATCCTGGGCTATTACGCGTGCGGCTTCCTTCCCGTGCCTGGGTCAACGAGTCGCGCACTAATTACTCGTCGCATACACGAGTGCGCGCTGTCCTTTTCGAGGACGCTGCATATTCAGCTGAAACACGTCGAGGTCGGCGGTTCCATTGTATAACGCGGACGAGGGACTCTCACAGTAGGCCGCGGCAGCAACAGCACGCCACCTATAGAGGGGGCGCTTATACGAGGGTGCACGTTTTAGGTGGACGCGGTGCGCCTATTTTGTTGCCCGTTTGTTGGGAACGGAAAATCCGATGTGAGGCCGGACGTTCATTCGTCAGGCTGATATAAAAGAATTCTGGGAGACTCGGGGCAACAGCTATGGGGTGGGACCTTTTCCTTTTTTGGAAATTGATATATACGATGGCGCAAATATGTTATATATGCCCCTTATTTGCATATTTCCGTCTCGCGCCCACGCTGCACGCTGCAGACTGTAATTGCCTAACTCACAGTGAGTGACAGGAAAAAAGAAAGAAAGAAAAACTAATAACGCACACGGTTAGGCTTGCTGCGCTGTTGCGTTATCGGCGAGTCAGACTAGTCGGGGTAAGCTGGGACGCTGGTGATAGAGGAGAAAACTAACGGCGATTGCATGCTTGCCAAAAGCCATTTACGCTGAATGCAGCGGGAGCGGTGGTTTTGTGCGGAGGACGGGGAGAATGATTGATACTCCTGTGAACGATGCGTCCGAATGAACGGGAGAGCAAACACAGGCGTCCTGCGGCAGGAGGATTTCCGGCGCAGCCGGCGCTCTTCTCCACAAGGCACCGCCACCACTTTAATTCCCCCGCGCTATTGATGTCGAGCGCTATTGGCTTTCTGGCCGCGGCGGCGACCGCCACGAGAAACCGCGGAGTCACGCGGTCACGGACGCATCTGCCGCGTCCGTAGACCGTATAGAGCGGGGTGGTTGTGGGGCGGGGAGAATCTGCGTGTCATGGCGCGCCCCCTGGCGCGCATACTTTCCATACGCAGTGTGCGGCGACCACAGTAGCGAAGGTCTGCGGTGGTATATCGCGCTTCCCTCCTTTATCCTCCTGCGAAAACACCGAATATATCCTACTGTGTGTGTAGGGCGATGTCAGGACGCCCTATCGATGTCTGAGCAATTGAGATTAGGAAATTATACAGGAAGTCTGGGCACACAGTCGTCGCAAACAGCGATTGCGAGCGAAAGCGGGTCACAGCGGGTCGAGAAAATTGTAGGATGGGTGTCGGCTGCTTGTTGAAGAGTCAGCGAATTGTGATTTTGCATACTGAAGGAAAATTCCTTCGTCACCTCCTTCTCTCAGCCGGCTTGGAGACGATTTCGCGAGATTTTCTTCGAGAGTCAAGTTGGACGCGCCGCACATACCCTAAACGAAGTGCCATTTGCAGTTCCCTAAATGGGCCCCCGCACACGCGCGATCGGGACACTCGTGTGTAGTGTATTTATTCCCCGGCCGTTGTACGCCACTTCTGAAGTATGCATGCAGGACCGACCGCAACGCGGTATGTCCTCAACAGCGGGGCCCACAGAAGGTATACCACCGTCAGCGGACGCCTCCGCATACGTTATTCAGATCGAGCTCGCTAGATAGACGTACAAATCGCGGGAGAGGAAGTTTCGGAAGAGCCGAGCGCTCACACACCCGCATGCTAACAGACACATGCACGCAGCTCGACTCTGGAGGAAACGCTTTTTCTCCGACACGACGGCAAGCCGTGGATCAACGGCGACAACACCGGGGCGCTGACACGGCGTACATGCTGCCATCTAGTTGCAAACGCACACACACCTATATCTTCATTGCTCCCTCTCCAGCGCTGCTCCTCCATGGCTGCTCGCTTTCTCGACCGCTGTTTCTCCTTTCGCCCTTCGGCTTTCCTTCTTTCGCGCGCAGTCAACTTTTCGCATTACGAGCCCACGTATACTATGTACCGCCCGTTGCCATACCGCGTATACCTTCCGTACGCCCTTCGCTCGCACCCAGCCCATCGGCTGTTTTATGTAAATCCTCGATAGGCGCGCGCGGCCGGCGCGGCGGAACACGATCAAAGCGAGGCAGCGTGCCGAGCGAATATGTCACCCGGGCAACGCTTCGTGTGGCGCGGCCCGTTTCATGTTCGCCGCCGAAGGGAGCTTGCCACTCTTCTTTTACTTCTTTCTTTTTTTTTTCCCAATCTCGCTTCGGCACTGGCCGTTTCGTACACTCCGCCCGTTCTCGCTGGGCCTCGCGCACTGTGCGAGGTGCGTTCTCCTATACTGCCGCCCAAGAAAAACTGAAGTCGCCTCCTCCTCGCCTGCAGCTGCATGCATCAGCAGTGAGAAACGCCCCACAGCTGGCCACAGCGTGCGAGTCCGCGCATCATCTTCCACGCGGTGCTGACGGAGAGAAAGTGACGTATGCGCGTGTCGTATACGCGGCACGAGTTCCCTATTCTGTATGCACCGCGGTGCGCGCGCGTTATGTGGTGCAAAAAGGTCCCGAGGTGTTGCTGTGCCGTCATGCGCGTCGCGTAAGAAAAGTCCGCCTCGTCTCCCCCGTATGCCCTCGCGCCGTCTTCTTGTCTCGCAGTATGCCGCGCCGGAAAGGAGGGAGGGGAAGTACGAGATTCCCGTTTTCGTTGCGTTTTCGGCGTTGAAGCCCCCTTGCTCCCGCCGTCCAAATCGAGAGCGCCGATGTGCACTCGTGTGTATGTGCGTATATGTGCGTACGCGCGCGCACCTCTCCGAAAATGCGGCGCATTTCAGACTGAAGAAGAGAATGTCCTTCGAGCCGGCAGGTTGAGATTTGAAACGGACAAGAAAAGAAATAACAGTAACAAAACAAAAGAATAAGAAAAAAGAACTTTCGGAATTTCTGTCGACGGCCCGAGCGGTAGATGTGCGAAAATTCTTTGTTTATTAAACTTGCCGTCGGATTTATTTCCTTTCATGCTCGGTAGTTTCGAGAACTACGTCAGACTGCGAAGCTCGAGTTGTACTTTTTGGCTGGTACGTGACGTACATGTGCACGGTTTGGCAATATAAAAAGGAGAGAAAGAGAGAGAGGGGGAGAGGGAAGAGAGTCGAGATGGAGGGAAGGCGAAAGTGCAACTATAGTGTCAGCCAGCTACGGTGAGAACGTTGAGCTCAACGTTGGGGAATACGTCACGATCAGAAATAAAGTAAGGCTAAGAAGTCCACCCGTAAATTGACACGAAGCAGGAATGTCACAGTCTGTGTCGGTAAAACGGGCCACGCTCGCCCAGAAAAGAAGCCTAGTAAACCACCAGAAAAAGACGCATAAACGATTGGCGACGGCGCCCTGAAGTTTTCGCACCTGTTGCTCGCAGTGGCGACAGGAAAATTTGACAGCGTTTACTATGAGAGCATGCGAAAGGAATAGGATACTCAAACTAGCATGTTTCGACATTTTTTTTTCCTGTTCCGAAACGGTTCTAACATGTGAAAATAGTTTAAACTCCTCGACGTCACGTTGATACATACCGACAATGAGGTGTTGGCACGAAAAAAAAAAAAGAAATAAAGTGAGAGAGAAAAAGAGTTGTTTGGCCTTCATTTCATGCCAGTATTCATCAACCTTTCCTCACCAAATGAATGAAAAAAATAATAATACAGAGCTTGAAAGAACACGTTGCCAGTCTGAGCCGATTCATTTAGTCTCGTTATTACATCACTTATAGCAGTTTGCTTCGTAATAGTTCAAATTTCAAGTCCTACGACTTTATGTCTTCAAGCTCGCCGTTGCCCCCCTATCCCGCCGCTCCTCCCCAGTGCCACGTTGCCCTCGGGAGCGCCGTCGAATTGGGGCCCCGATAACGGGTCGCGTTTGCCAACTAGGCGATCGGCATCAGTCCGCGCGCATCTGAGCTTCTCAGCTGACACACCCAAACGACGCCGCTCGCGCGAGCTCCGTAGTTTTCTCTCCTCCGTTTCTTTCGTTCTTTCTTTCTTTTCCCCCTCAAATTCTCAGCCAATCTCTGGGGGAACCCCGTCTCGTAGGGCCCTGACGAGATACTCAGCGGGAAGAAGAGGATGAGCTGTGTCTAGGCTGGGTCCTCTTCGTTCTACAGCAATCGCCGCGCGTGCGCCCGCTCTGGAACCCAACCGCGCGAGATCATCCGAGCCGAGCGAAGCCGAAACGACACCCCGTCTCGCAGTTAAGATATCGCGATCGATCTTTTTTTTTTTTTTTTTTGTCTCTGTCGGACTGCGGCGAGGCCTTTGCCTCTGCTGTGCGCCACCTTCTTCCTCTCCCGCTCTTCGTCGCAGCACACACCCAATTCCTCGCGGCTACTTTCGTTTTGTTTTTGCTCGCGTTGTCATTCCGCGCAGATTTCTCAGTCGTCGTCGGTGCGCAGAGACAGCTTAATAGGACATCGTGGAGGCTACTGCTCAGAGAACCAGCAAAAAAAAAGAGAGGAAGAAGTTGAAGATCAAGAACAAAAGAGGAGGAAGCGAAACCGAACTGGGGTCTTGCTCTCTCCGCTTCCGTTTTAGAGTCGGCTGGCTGCTCTCGCGGTATCTTCTCGAGCGAGAGCCGGTGCTTGTGCCGTTCACTTACTTTTTTTTTTTTTTTTGTTATCGCTGACACTTCTTCTTCATCCCACCCTGCAATGGGCGGTTCCTCAGTCAGCAGAGGGCTCGAGCTGGACCTCTGCTATGGTGTGACCCCCTCCCTCTCACGCTCTTCGGGCAGTAGTCGTGCCCCCTCCCCCGCCCCCTTCCTTTCGTTCACGGACCCCTCCCTGGACTATCCGAACGCCCATGTACTGCCTTGCCTCCAGAAATTCGCCGCCGGCCTCGCCCGTCCAGTCCCCGACCTCCACCTCCTCTGAGCGGCTTATCCTGCCTCCTCATTGCAGCTCTCGGTGGATAATACAGCACCCGCATGGCGCCCTCCGGTTTGTGTCTGCACGTGTTCCATTTCTCGAACACGGGCGACGAGCTCTGAACGCTGTGTTGCTGCCATCCGAGCTAGTAGTGTCCGTTCAACCTAAGCAAGTTCGCGAACCACGTGGAGCCGCATTTCGGGCGAACTTTCGGCGTGCCGTGGTGCCGTGCCTCATTTCATGCGCCGCATGGTGCCTGTGCCCCGCAATCATGGCGGAAGGGTGCTTCGTGTTAACTTAAATCAAAGCGACATCCTCACAGAGACCGCGTACGCAAATCTGGGCGTAGCGTACACAGCTTAAAACAGACGCGGTGACGCCGCGCCAGCAATGCGTTTCAATGTGGTTGCCACTTTAAGCGGATCTTGCCTAATATGTCAGTGCAGACTGCCGCCTCTGGTGAACTTTATTACCACCACCACCACCACCACCACCACCACCACCACCACCACCACCACCACCACCACCACCACCACCTCTCTCTCTCTCTCTCTCTCTCTCTCTCTCTCTCTCTCTCTCTCTCTCTCTCTCTCTCTCTCTCTCTCTCTCTCTCTCTGTTCTGTCACCGGTAAATGCCAAGCGCGCCTGCTCCTTTAGTATCAACGAGTGTTCCACTAATGGAAAACGACGAGCAGCGCACACGACGCCAAAACGCTTCACTGCCCTGTGTCGGTGCAGGGAATGCCCCCATGCAGGCGATATTGTTGTGGTGCCCCTCTTTCGGGCGAGGCGAGGCTGCCACATCGTGCCAAGGTCCTACACGGCGATCCATATTCATAGATGGGAGCAGCGTGTTTGGAACAACGACTCGCTTGTACGCATACCTTGGTTTGGTGGAACAGTATATAGGCGAGCGGCGGGAATTCTGTCCGTTTCTTTTGTGTCGTTTTTTTTTTTTTTGTCAGTTTCTTGGCTCCGCGGACGAACAAGCCCGTGGGAAACTTCCCTGCGAACGTGCGTCTACATTTCAACAGATCGTGTTATGTGTTGGTAGACACGCAAGGAACAGTGTTCTGGGCGCACCGAAAACACGGAAACACACGTTTTTATTTTGACAAGCGAGGACACTAAAGCTGCTCTCCGAATCAGTCTGAGAAGAGATACTTTCCCGACTTTGGACGAGGGATGACACCGTTGCCGCAACTTGGTTCGTAACACTGGACTATAAGACACTTTCCGTAAGCGCTTGCGTTGGGATATGTTAGGTGTAGCATGGCTTCGCAACGAGTCCTGCCTTGGTTTAGGTACGGGACTAGTGCCATGTAACAGAAGGAGTAACTGCTGGTGTTTCTTAATGTAGTGAAATGGGGGAAAGTTTCGCACTACATAGGGTATTGTTTTGTGGCATTGTCATCGTTCACAAAGCGAATGTGACGAGCGTATGTCCCTTTCCCAAGGACACACGTGAACACAGAGAGAGAGAGAGAGAGACCAGAATTTGTGCGGTAGAGTCAACGTCGGTAAAGTCTATCCTCTATGAAAAGCCAACGACATATATGTGCACAGTGTCGAACAACGGGGGTCCCGTTCTGTTTGGCCAGGGGAAGGTATTGTGTAAGTGTCAATTTCGTCTGCTGCTGAAGCTGCGATTGAGTGAGCTGGGGTATGTGTGGACAATTACAATATACCCTCCCCCCGTTACCCTCTTTGAGTATTGCATGTTGTCAAGGTTGAAGTTCTTTCCGGCTTTCGCCTGGAAACTTACAAAACTTTCTTACGGTGTAACTGGGCTCTGATTATTAGCGCAGTGACTAATCAGATTAGGTGGCTTCCACACTTTCTGCAATAACACCCGTGAGGTCACGATCGAGCTCTAAACATAGCTCAGTATACGAAGTTACATGCGTTGCAGTGGGCTCAGCAGGACCACTGCTGGTCTGCATCCTCCATTGTCCGCGATGTTCTCCTGGCGGCAATTCCATGACAATAGAAAAGGTATGCTGAAAAAAAAAAGGAAATAAATCAGCTAAACAAGGTACGCCGGGCATTTTCTTTCTACTTATGTATATATAGAGGCGGGGGATGGGGGAGGTTTGTCTGGCCATCGTAACCTGAGCTAAAGCATCGCCGAATTCGTCGAAGTCGTGCTGCCCCACGTTGCCCTCTCGCAACCAGGAGGGGGAAGGAGGAGGAGGAGGGGGGTTGTCTATGGATAGCGAGGGGGAGTGAAAGTTGTGGGGGTGGCTATACCTAGCGCCGACTCCGGAGGAAAGCAGGCGCGTCGGTGGGGGTCCGGCCCTCCCGGCGCGTCACCAGCGACCATTAGAGAGAGGCGGCGGGGATGCCACACATGACCGAACCCGGGACGGACGCCGCCGAAAGAGACGCAAGAAAGCGACCCCGCGCTCCAGTGGCGGCCATTATTTCCGGCCTTATGAATTTCTAATCAGCTCTTCTCTCTGCGGTCGGTCGGGTCGCTGCGCCGTACCGGAGGAGACGAACGAGACCGCTCGCGCGGCGACAGCGCAGACAGCGACGGCGAGGCGAAAGCGTCCGTGCGGCATGCAACAAGGGCCTCTCTCTCTTTCCCTCGAGCCTCCTCTCTTTCTGGCCTCCTATTTCCTTTATGGTTCAACATACCAGTGAAGGAAACAAAACGAAATAAAGAAAGGAAAACGTTGAGGGGGTGTGGATGCCGGGGGTCTGACCTTGCCCGTGGAGGACCCTCACGCGCGCGCGCCTTCGTCGTCGTGTCGATCGCGTCGAGTTTGAACCCGCTTTCGAGAACGCGGCGGCCCGCATGCGGTGTGACGGCGCGTTGTTGTTGGACGGCGGTGAGCGTTCCGCTCGCACCCATAACACGTGCTACTTTGCATCTCTGAGCCAGTGCGCGCCGCGTTTCATCTGCCGCGCGTCGCCCCCGTTGTTATGTGCGCGGAACGGTCCCGTTCCTCGCGACTTCCAGCTGCGCGAGACACGGCACAAGGAAGGCAGGGGCGTGCGAACGAACGAGCGGGGAGACCCGGGGTTTGGAGCTCGGATTCGAGAGCCAGCCCCCTGGGGTCGCGATTTTGTATTGAAATGCTAAACGAGCGAGAAGGGGCTGTGAGCTCGGCGAGACAGGCACTCGGGAACGTGAGCTGGACCGGGGTACATAGAGCCATGTTCGTCCGTCTCCTTCCACAGTGGACGCAGGGACATAAGGGATGTGAATGAAGGGCGAGGTTCATTTGGTATTCAGAGTGTCGGGTGTAAGTCGCCGTATAAAATGCATGTAAGTGGGTGTGTTTTACGTGGGAATCATTTATATGCCGAGTGCCGGTGCTTGTGGATATCAGTGTACCGGTGCATGTAGGTGATGTTTTGGTTCGAACTCAACCCGACTATAGGAGTGTCGAACAAAAGAGACCTGCGCATCGGAGTGTCTTCGAAGATCAGCTGTTCGACTACTTCAGTGCCGTGTGACAACTTTGTGGGACCCTGAATATTATTCATTCTGCGTGTCGCCCTGTTCGCGCGCTTCGCTATCCTGCTGTTCGTTCATAAAGGAGCGATGAAAACATTATACCCTAACGTGTCACGTTGCGTGTGAGGCAGTGTGCTATATAACTTTGGAAGTTATTTTTTAAAAAATTTCATTTGAGGACATACTTAGGTTCTCTTCGTCCGCATGCTGTATAAGGAGCTTGCGCTCAGGTTCTGCGTTTTCAAATTTACAGTATCAAAAGACTCCGACCCTCAGCCTTCACCTAGTGCATACGTCCTGCCTCTACCCATCTGGCTTGTCACGAGCGACGACAGCAGCACCAGGGGAGAAAGAACGCCAAGGAGGGATCTGTTGTGCGTGACTCATACACGTATATATGGCCACGAAACGAGTCATCCGGATGGCCGCGCAGTTCGCCTCGCATATATTTTCCCTATCACCCTATATACCATGCACGATGATCATGGTGGTCCTCGATATCGTTACTGGGGCCCCCCATCCACTCACTCTTTTGTTGCTTCGTCTTCCCGCACGCGTGCTTGGCTTCCCGCGAGGTAAAACGTCGATACTGTCGAGCGCATGCATGCGTCGTATGCTCCTGATCCGTTTGTTTCTCCATATCTCCGCACCGTACTGTTTACATAAGCCCGAAAATTAGCGTTCCAGCTTTCTCCGATGCGCGTATGCGCGCACGCACACATGCTTGCCCTCGTTCTGCGTGCATCTGGTCGATCCATCTATGCTTCTCGTCGCGCACCTCGTCACGCTATGTAACCCAGCGCACGCAACGATCACGACGAACATCACGCGCAGTGTGCTCGCTCTTCACGGCGTGCACGGTGCACGTATAATGCGGCGCAGGATAGAACCCAGGATAGGATATAGGAGAAGGGCGGTGGCACTGCCCCCCACTTCCATGGCACCCGGGTTTCATTATCGCTCGTTCCTCAGATTCCAACGCTCATGAACGAAGGACGGGTATACACGCGGGCTCGTGTTCTCTCCCCGAGTGAAAGTGCAAAGAGGTCAGCGAAGAAGGAGCGCACGGAAGAGGCCGGAGGTCGGTCCGCGTGTCCGCTGCATGCGCGCTTGCGTGTGCACAGTATACGACGGGAAGCTGGCGAGCACGCCGGCATCGCGGCGCCTTGTATTCATTCGTGTTCGTGCTTTGCGCAGCCGGGCGTCAGGGGGGTGCGCGATCCGAGCGTGCCTCGCGTGATCGAAAACGGAACCCGGCGGCCGCTTTTGCCTTCGCGCTTTCTTTCCTCCCTGGCGGGATATGTCCGTGCATGCGCACACGTGAGACCGCCGCGTCCTTCGTGAAGTTCGAGGCCGTGCGGAGTATATATATATGTTGTATACCTTCACGGCGCTCCAGCCGCCAGGAAGGTATTGTATGGACGAGATTCCGCGGCGCTCCCCTTTCCTCTTCTTTTTCACGGCCTCTTCCCCCTCTCCTTTCTTTCCTGATGCCACGCGGTTAGCTGAGCACGCGTGAATGAATGGACAGCCGCTTACGCTGGAAGGCGCATGCACTGGTTCGAGGCTTGCGTTTATAATATACGGTAACTCGTGTATAACATTGGCGTGGTGGCTTCGAGAAGAAGAAAAAAAATTGTACAACGCGTGCAACGCTAATAGCAAGCATTAGAAACAGTGGGCTTAACTGATAGTTAGCGATTGCTATCGGGCCCTGCGTAGATCACAGAACCGATGCATATATATATATATCTGCTTCGTATGTGAAGTTGCCTACATGCGAGTTATTTCCAAACGTCTATTTGGCCACATCTTGACAATCCTATTGATTGTCAGGGATACGCAATCATATGAAATCGGATAACCGGTTGTGCGCACGCGCGTGCGTGTTCTAGCGCTCCGCTGACTTGCATGAAGAAATCTCGTAGACCTTATCGTTTGCGTCACTCTTCACTTGTTGCTTATACGTGTTGCGGCGTGCGCAATTGCAGCGAAAAAAAACGCATTAACGTGGAGTTGCAACGCAACTGGCTGCGTGTGTAAGCGCGAAGGCTTCCACGAATTTCCCCTTCACTGTTAGCGAATACAGGCGAGCCGCTTCAGTCTTGCTCTAGCGTTGCGGGCGAATTCGTACTCTTCAGAAATGTCGCTATTGGTGCGCCGCGCCGCAATCTGTTCTTTCGATGGACGCAGTATATCGTCCACTATATTTTTATACGCGTCAACTGCGGCGGCAGCGAGGGCGGTGCTGCAGCGAGTCATAGATCACCCTTTCCATTAGATCGATGGCCAAAGGAAGGCAGTGAATACAAGAAAATATCAGATCGAAGCGCTCCTCCGCTGGAAGAGTCGAAGTACATAGACGCAATAACGAAAAAGTGATCTCGCAATCTCGTCAACTGCGAGCCAAATTTTGAAACCGATTCTGTTCCTCTGGGCGCGTGTATATAGTCGGATAAGAACTGTTCCATCGCAGTGCTTCATTAAGGGAGATATATAGTTGCTGCATCTGTGTGTACCTTATGCAAGGATTTTGTCAATAAACTCTAGCGCCGTTTCCGCGTGATACGATAACCACGCGCTACGCTGTGGCAATACCAGAACGGCCATATGATATATAGTTACAACGCTTTATGAAACGCTTGAAAAACCACGCAAGATGTGTTCGCAAACAGCAGAAAGGCATGAGCCTAGCATTACAGCACGGCTTTCACACGAAAAGCAGCAAGCACACCCGATCAACAACTTTCAGAGCGGAATCTGTGTACGCCAATCATTTCTCAAAGAAGACAAAAAAAAATGCCACCGTCTGCGCTATATATAGATCAACGATAACCAACTATACCGTATAAGATCGGTGAGCCATATACGTTTGTAATAGACTTAGATACCACGTAATATTGCCGCAGACCATATAACAAAGCGCCGTCACAAAGCGTTAGAAATATGTGCGCGAAAGAGCACGAAAAAGAAAAGAAAAAAAAAAAGAAGGAAAGTTGGCCCTGCATGTGTAAGCTTGGCTGCACAGCTCTTACAGCACTTCTAAAACACTAGCGGTACCTGTTCACAAACATTCCTGACTAAGTCCGCGTGTCACGTCGGCGCGCACCTTTTTGTTCACGAAAGCCACGCTATGCGGCTCGACACTCGTTGCACGAACGACGTCTGCTCATGGTTACGTTGGCGAGCGGTATATAAACAGTCAAGATGCGTGCGACCGAGGCATTGTGCAAAAAAAAAAAAAAAAAAACACCCCGCCGACGGGGAGCGCGAGATCTGCAGCGCGGGGAAAGAACCAACGCGAATCGCAGCGCTATATTGTAGTTTATATTTCCAGTTCCATTCCGTGCGCCGAGGTTTCCGCGTAGCTTATATACACGAGCTTGCGTGGCTTTACGCGCGAACAAAGCCGGTCTCCTACGAAGTAGGTTTTCTTTTTTTTTTTTTTTTTCTTTTTTTTTTTTAACGCTTCATCGGAATGCCCGAGTTGCACACCCGCGCTGCACCGGGAGACTCCGGGAACGTCTGCAGCCGAAGATAACGCGGTTGCACGTAAACCGCGCTACCCAGAAAGGAACTTCGAAAGCCGCGGGGCCGTATATTTATTATACGGGGCCAGTGGCGCGCGCTGTATAGCCCCCCTCCAGGCCGCGTGCGCCGTTTCGTGCATAATGCGCCGCTCGACAGTATACTCGCACGCGACGATTCGGGAACACGAAGCGCGTCGTTGTAGCACGCAGTGCGGCATTCGTGTTCTGTGAGTGAAACAAACCCCCCGTGGCATTGTGCCCCCCCCCCCCCCTCATACACACTGTCTTCACCCCCGTTCCATACATAAGTAAGGTTCAGCGAATGAGATGGGGGGGGGGGGGGGGAATAGTTCTGTCATCTGTACACACATGGCATATATACCGCCTATATACCCATATACACGCAGCTAGACATAACGGAAGGAGTATAAAAGAGAATATAAATAAAAAACAAACTTAATACGGTGGCACATAGAACTCTGAGAGCTTCTATGTTTCTTTTTTTTTTTCCATGACATAGAGGTTCCGAGACAACGGTGCGGCTTTGTAATCGTGAAAAGTATACATAATGCATTTACTAGGTCACGCTTTGACGCACCCGCGGCACTATTTTGCTGTCCTGATTAATTATTGGACGGCCTACAAAACGGTTTCCCTCCGCCGTATATACGCTTTTGATCGCCGCTTGTCACGCGATCAGGCACGGGAGAGTGCTTACGGAAGCGGCGGGCGGCTGGCTCATATCGTGTAGCTTGCTGGCCAGGCTCGTTGAAGGCGGCGGGAGGCGAACCCTGACGCGCCGTCGCTGTAACAAACCACCGCCGGTGTTTGTGTCACGTGAGTACAGGAGGAGAAAGAGGAGAAGTAGGAGCTACCTCGCGTAAAAAAAAAAATCATGCTCGCGTGCACATCTCCGGATCCAGAAACAACATCCTCCGCGGGGGACACACGTCGCGGCACCTGCGTGCGAGGGTATTCTTTATTACGCGTCGCGGGACAAGTAATCTCGCTTGAACTTACAAGCTGTGCCTGTGTGCGCCTGACACGCACTGCCTTCTTTCGCGTCTCCGACGGTGAACACGCTACCCACCAGGTGAAGGTCAAACTTGCCTCGCACGCATGCTGCTGTCACGTTGCGTCCACGCCACACGCCGTCTCGGGAGGGTAAAAAAAAGCGTGCAGTGTTTGCCGAGCCGGTGCACCGAATAATCGTGGGCGGGGGACGGATCTTACGCCAAGCTGCACGTTACTGGCGCGTGGGAAAAGGGGGGGGGGGGGAGGGGACAAGGTCTGTGATTGGCCGGGGGTCCGGGGCTCTGGCTATAGTCACGCGACCAACGGATCTGTCTGTGGACAATTCACTGCCGTGGGCCGCGGGCCACCACTGCACGTCCCGCAGTATTAGAGAATTTTAGATTAGGGGACGCAAGCAGCTTGCGCCCCCTAATCTAAAGCTCTCTGTTGTTATGGCCAGCTGCTGTGCCGTGGCCGCTCCGCAGTCCATTCTCAACAAAAATTTTGCTGAAGTGGAGTTCTAGCTCACGCATCCGGCGTATTCGCCAGATTTGACTCCTTCGTACTAAGTACCATCTTTCCCCAAATTTCAAGAAACATTACAAGTGTGCCACTGGTGGTTATACTGTACACGGTGGCTTTGGTGAACTACTATTCACAATTAATTCATTCACGTACGTTTATTTCATTGGTGTGATCAACTGTTGGTATACTATATGGCCAGCTACCATACCGTGACCGATGTATGTACTGTTCCGTACCGCTACTGCGGCTGTCCAGCTGCTGTGCCGGAGTAAACACACTATGCTGTGGCCAACGCGTACCTGTCCGATTTCTTTACGCATATCGTTACCAGTCTGACTGCACTTCCGTGCCCTGTACAGCCGCGCGCGATAACCGTTAGTATACGTGAGTACATCACCACCTCTGTGAATTACACTGTAGATGAGATGAAGTCTTATCTGCAGTCCTTAGCTTCAGAAGCGCTGCATCGTTATAAGACTAACATGCGAACACATATGCGCGTTGTACACTGCGCGTATACGCAGCTCCGGGTGCAGCGATGCGTGAATACGCGTCCGTACGAAGCGAGCGGACGCCATCCGTGGGCGGGCGTCGTGGTTCTCGCGCCTATAAACGCGATTTATGGGATGTAGACGAGCGAAGTTGCTTCGTATGCACGCTGCTTGGAGCGCAGCGAGGGGGTCCGTATATACGACGAAGTCGTATTTTTGTGTGTGTGTGTCTTCTCGGTGAGGGACGACATGTTCCGACCGGTGGGCTTCCCCGCGTGGTCAGCTATATACGCAACACGCCTCGTAAAGCAAGAAGGCGCGCGCGCGGCTGCGTTTCTCTCGCTTTCTTTTCGTCGCGTTTCGCTTCTGTCGTGTGAACCGTTTCCCGCTCTCGCGTAAGGCCTGATACTCGAATGCGCTTTCCCGTATACGTGGTGAGTCACGCGTTATATAGGTGTTCGAAAAAGAAAAGAAAAAAGGCGTATACCTCCAGGTAAACCCCTAACTTCTCATTTTGATACAATGCATACAAGTCAACATGAACTTTGTACTCCCCAGAGACAAATGCTTCTTGTTTAAGGTTTTTTTTTCTTTTCTCTTCCTTTTCTCTCCCCCCCCCTGTGTTCAGTCGTTTGCGAGAGAGAGAAAGAGAGGCAAAAGAAAGGGGAAAAGCAGGGAGATTAACCAGATGGTTAGATCCGGTTTGCTAACTTACGCTGGGGAGAGAGGGGATGGGGAGATAAAGTGATAGCAAAGTAGAGATAAAGAAAGCAAGGAGCATTTCAGTCGGTTGAATGTACGGATATCTGCTGAGCTACTCATACCTAATTAACAGTTGTCATGTTCTCTATTACTGTCTAATTTTTCTCACTGAATCGGTCAGAACATTCAGATATACTTATTCATAGGCGTCGACGTGCTTGCTTTGGTAGTTTTGCCACCGGACGCCCTCCCTTTCCCCTCTCCCCTCTGAGCGTCGGCATCACGTCATAGTCCACGTAATAACTGTGGTAGCTGCGGTACTCTCCCGCGTATTAATTGTAGCGACCGGTATGCCTCGGGCCGAATTACGAGAAAATGCGATTAATCAACGAACATCCGTAGTATTATAGAAAGGAACGAACTGGAGCCACCGACGTGTTTATATTATGCATTAGAGCATGTCAGCTTGGAAGAATATTAGGCCCTCAGCCTCTTCCGATAATTAATCGATGAATTATTACGCCTATACCCATCTCACGTACCTAACGAAAAAAAGAAAGAAACGCTGGGCGGAAGTGAAGCGGGGTGAGGCGACTGGCTAAAGAAAGCCGAAAAGCATGCTCTACCATTAAGCAAAATATGCGCTGGCACTCTTCACCCACGGCGGTGTGTTCTATTTGGACGAGTGAAAAAGAGATATCAGGTTGACAGAAAAGAAAACAACAAACTCGTAGCACGGCATCCTCCCTGTCAATACGCAATTATTATTTTTGTTTTTTTTTTCTTTCCTCCTCTTGCGTTTGTAGATGTTCTTACCCGCCGGCCAGCTTCGTGTGCTCAAGTTGTTTCTCTGTATAGGTACCCGAGAGGGCGGCATGTCTTCATTACTCGGCGCAGTATATAAATGATTAAGCGCGCAGGTGACCTCAGAAAAAAAAAGAAAAAAAAAAGAAAAGGTAGGAAATGTAGAGACGCGTATACGGCGTTCTGCATCAGACGTGCATGCCTGTACATGTGCGTGTCCGCATAATACCTTAAACCCGGCACGTGCACGGAAGGTCCCTGTCAATCTTCCGCAGGCATGTACGTATAGGAAGGGTGGGGGTACGTTTCATTACTGCATCGGGCTTAGAACGTGGCTGCTCGGACTGGCCTTCTTCACCTCCCTGGCTCTCATCCCCTATAGCTCTCCGGCCGCGAAATTAAATGCGCCGTGGCCCTCATTAATACACGTCGGAGCTGCCCGGAGGAGCCGCGGCGACCGTGCGTGTATAGCGTGGCTGCATAGTTGATGATGCGCGTGCAGACGAGATGAGCCTCCCGATCGGCCCGTTATTTATTATTATTCTATTTTTCTTTTCTTGCCCTCCATTGCGGCGCCGTTATGTGTACTAAGAGTTGGGCTACGAAAGGTTCTGCATTATAAAACGAAACGTCGCTCCCAAAGTCTTCTGCAGCGACCGTTTGGCTTAGGCGCTGTAGGAAGAAGACGTTGCAATGTATAGTTAAACCGATGACTGTGGTGAACGAGTGTGAAGTAGGGGCTTGATCCGGTTATATAGTCCGATGGATAGCGTTGTCGTTGTTAATCGAAGGACAGAGGTAGTCAGGGTGGCAGTGGTGGTGATCGATGTAGGGCTGCAGTAGCGATGGGCGCTATACGCATCCGTAGAAACTCGACCACGGTTGAATTTTGGCGCCAAGCAGAAGCGAAATCGGCCGTTGGGCGAAATCGCGAGGCGTTATTCGCGAACCATCTTAACGGCGAGGGGCTGAGGGAGGAGCGGGCGACTCACGTTGCTAAGCAGGAAGAAACGGAAATAATCGTTTGTTGACTTGAACGAACTTAAACGGACTCTATGGAAGAGCTTAGTCGCCCAAGAAAAAGCTTCTTCAGATTATATATACGTTCTACCGAATGTTCAGGTGTATACTGCAGTAGATTATAAAGTTTCGTTGAGCTATAACGCATTCGTTGTATACAGCAATACTTGATGGTGAAATGACGTTCTCGCTTCTCTCTGTGTAACAACCTGTAGAGATTTCAAAGGTGAGCTGCAACTCCATATGGCGCAGCGCCAAAAAATGCGGCAACCGCTGCCTTGCCTTGCGGAAACGACTTCTCAACGTCCCCACATTGACGCTGTTTCAACCAACACTGTTATTTCTCCGCATTGACGCGCAGTGTAGCAAAACTCCGTGGCGTTGCAGGGTTCCGCAACAAGCGTACGTAGCCGCGTCACCGAGTCCTTTCCCGCTACCTTGCGGAAGTGAAAGGAGAGAGAGGGGGGAGGGGGAGTGCTAGCGCGCCCACGTGTGCCGTGCGCGCGCTCTATTTTGAGGGCTTTTGAGCGAAGGCGGCACGCAGACATCGCCGCCTCATCTTTCGCTGCCGCGTGATGCTCCATCCTTTTGCCGCGCTCACTGCCAGGCTAATGACGAACGCACCTGCGAACGCGTGTTTCTGTCCGAATGCCTCTCCTAACGCTGCTCAGGCGACAGCCGCCTTTGTCGTCACCACCTCCGTAGTGTTTGCTTGGGTCTTGGCAAGCCACCGGTGTTAGGGCGACAAGGCAGACAAAGCTGCAGCCTTTATGTTAGAAGGCTGGAAATAGAAAGCGATCGCCGCTTCGCGGTAGCTTCCCCACTCCCCCGCTGTGTGACAACCCCCCGAAGGTGTCGCGCTGCACCTTACCTCTAGCGTGGCTAAAAGAAACGCTTCCTTTGTATCAGTGAGTTGACACAATGCGTGACAATGACGTGCCGCATTCAAGGCTTGGACAGTCCTAGGTTAGAATAGAGCGTCCGCGGATTTGATTTCCGAGATTTGCCCCTCCCCGTGTGTGTGTGCGTGTGTGCGCGTACTTGACCCTTGGCATTTGCATGAGCGTGTATGAAGTCAATGGATTCCACACATTTGACCCAGAAACGCTTCGAGTGCTTGCAAGACTCCAAAGGGGTCAAAGTGCCGAGTCCGTGCGACAAAGTACATATGCCAGGCGGAGCTACGTTTAGAAACCTCTCGTGGAACTCGCGCAAACTCATTTACCTTTTGCATCACTGTCTCGAAACGTCGTGTGTCATGGAATGCACACAGCCGCTCTTAGACATGGCAGTAGGCAGTCAAGACTCAGACGAAGACTCTTGTCCGGAACGTGTTATGGGCACATAGCAGCCAAATGCCACCGCACTGCTGCAACCAGGGTAATGTATCAACGCGGGCCAACTTGACGTTCCGTGCGCACATGCGCGCGTTGAACGAACGGAGCAGCGTGGGAGTTGCGTAAGAGGGGGGGGGGGGGAAGGGGACGTGTCAGAGCGGGTCGTAGACGCACGTGTCGCCTGTACTCGCAAGGCGCGCACGCTCCTCACCGAGAACTGCGCCAGAGGCGTGGCGAAAGCGCGTCAAGCAGCTCCGCGAGCAACTTTCGTGACTGCCTGTCTGGCACTGTGCGCACCCCCCCCCCCTCTCCCTCCCTCTACAGACACCGATGTGTTCTGGAGACAGACGCACACATCCACGCGCCTCCCCCCCCAGCTCAACCTACACGCATACGTATACGCACGCACCGCGCTCACGTCTCCCGAACATGTTCGCATGCTAAAGTTCGGCGCAAACAGCACTCCGCCAACCGCAGAAACAGCCAGCCACCGGTTTATTTATACGCCGCACGGTTTCCGCGGTCTCGGGGTTGTCGGAGAATGTGGCGGCGGCGGGCGCAACATGTCGCCGCGCGGGACAAATCGCGCCCACTATTCTCGGCGCTCAGAGAGAGTGAGAGAGAGACGCGGGGGTAAGAGGCGCGAGTGCTGTTGCGACGCGTCGTTACGCTGCGACAGCTGCGCGCGAGAGAGAGGCGACCGCCGCTCGCTACTACCGTACCCCTACTACACTCGAAGGAGGCGCACGACACAAGTCCCCGCCGCTGTTCTCCCTCGGCGCAACTGCCGTAGTTTCGGTTGGCGGCTCCGGCTCGAGCACTCCCGCATCGCCAGCGACGCATTCTTCCAGAGATCGGAGCGTCGGCAGGCGCTTGTGCCGCCTGCCGCTTGTTTCTCTAATCTTTCGCTCTCTCTCTCTAATGGCTGCGGTCGAGACGTCGCTTCGAGCTCCAGTTGCGCTCAGCCTCGGGTCTTGCCTCCCGGCATGCGCGCCCTGGAAGCGAGGGTTAAGAAAGCGCAATCGCGATTCGTAATCGCCGCGCTGGAGACGCAAATTAGCGGCGGGGGAATTGTCCGCAGAGAGGGTGCACCTTGATTTGCTTAAGTGCGGGGCACACTTAGTCCAACCACCGCGCTAATCACTTGTTCTCGTTCTTGCTTTCGCGCGTTGTGCGGTCGGCAGTGTGGAGGCGGGTAGTGCGACGTAAAGGGCTTTTACGCTCAGCCCTACCACGTCGGTTTCAGTGCGATGTTCGCAAGAGGTGACAGAATGCTACATGCGCATGCATATATGTCGCATACAGGGGTCCATTTCCCCACAATTCTGTCAGGCTAAGTGCGTCCATGTATGTATGTATGTATGTATGTATGTATGTATGTATGTATGTATGTATGTATGTATGTATGTATGTATGTATGTATGTATGTATGTATGTATGTATGTATGTATGTATGTACGTACAATTCGGGGGTTTTACGTGCCAAATGTGTGTGGGTCGTGCTTGGTTCCGACTAAAGTAAGATCCTCGCCACGTCAGGTCAAGCCTCATGTTCTCACTCTTTCAATTACAACATAAACCGAAAAGAAGTGAAAACGAATAATTTCGTGTGACGTTTTGGCTAGAACGCGCTTTTCTTCTCTCTCGCTATATCTTACTTTATTATTCTTTTTTTTTTTTTTGCAAGCGTCGATCTACGCCGGATACGTCGGCGAGTCGCTAAGGCGGCGGGGCCATTCGCCAGCGGACCACACAACAAAAGGCCAATCTCGCATTCTACATCGATCCGACCCTCCACACACCTGTCCGGGCCGATTTGCGCGCACCCGGGTACAAAGGTGAACCCATCTGTCAAGGAATGCGCGTCTACGTATGACGACGCGCGATGTCCTTTCACCGCTCGCATAACTGTCACGAAGCCTATCGCTCTTCAGGCGCACGTGACGCGTTCTGCACAACAGGGCGTGAGGTATGTCCATAAGCCTCGCGAGGTCTCTCTCTCTCTCTCTCTCACACACACACACACACACACACACACACACACACACACACACACACACACACACACACACACACACACACACACACACACACACACACACACACACACACACACACACACGCACACACACACACACACACGAGCACGAACACCTCGCGCAGTTCGATATGCACAGCGCAACTATTCTGCGTCGCGAAGTGTTGCCACTCTGCCATGGAGGCAGAAAGGAGGACGCATAGCGCTTCTCTCGTCTAGCCGAGATGCCACCTGGTGTCAACAGCTGTGCGCTGCGCGAAGCCCGTCATTGAGAGCGAGCGCATGGCACCGCCGAGCTCTTCGTGCCATCCGGCATCGCCTTCCGGCTGCGGCAGTCGATTGAGTCTCGCTGTAGCCTCTGGCAGTCCTTGAATGACGTGTATATACGGTGAGAGCGTCTTCGATGTCGGTAAGTCGCCTCGCAGAAATTAATATTTTGACAGCTTTTCGCTCTCCCTCTGTGCGACTCGTCTGTCTGACGCGCAGGAGAAGCGTACGAATTTGACAACCAGAGCCGCCACTTGGTGAATGGACTTAACCGGCTTGTAGGGGGAACGCGGTGGCGGCAGTTACTTAGAAGTGCGCAGCTGCTTGCGTAAACATTCTTTCGGTCACAAGACTGGGATGGGTAGGTCACGTAAAGGACATTGCCGGGCAGATGCTCAGCGCGGTTATTGAGTCCCGAGACTACGAAATATTTGGCTGTGTGCGCACAGATGATTTGCAGAGATCGACAGATAATATTTCTTTCATTGAATGACTTTAGAATCCGCATGTACTGCTGTCGAATACGAAGTTAAAGTCTGTATATGCTAGCTGATTGAAGAACTGACTATATAAACGCCGCGGATAAACGCCTAAAGATCATCGATGCTTGACAGAACAAGTTGTTGTCAACGTCACTCTGTGCGAGAATGTACGACTCACGCGTGCGCGTAGCGCGCCTCTTGAGATACCCTTGTATATCTGTGAACGACCCGGAACTGACGTCAAGTTGTTCTGTTTATTAACACGCGGTTTCCTTAAGCGTCAGTGATGTAGTCCACATTGAGTAGTGAGTAACCGTCAAAGCGTGTGCCAAGAAGTCAATAAGTGAATGTCCCGAGAAAGCATTGCACGTGAAAGAGCGCAGGTCTGTCGACACATTCGCTCGCGGTAAAGTGCTCTCAGTTGCACGGGTAGTACGATCGACGCACACCAATTGAACTTCTCTGCCTTGATGCTAACACAAACTTCTAGTTTTGATAGCCTGGTATCGACTTTATCTCTGTCTTCGCCTCCGCCTATACAGCTGTGTACTGAGTGTCACGACACTGACCTCTCTGTGCGACCGTTGACGTGTGATTTAGTGTCGAGTATCATTTCTGCCGTATTGGGGAAATACGCGATTCTTATGCAGCCCATCGCGCACAAGGCGAGCACAAAGAAGAGGCTGAGACACGCGAGCGCGGAATTATCCTCCTCGCGTCCAGATACGAATATTCTGCGGGTGGCGCACACGTGATGTGTCACGGATTCTGCTATATATGTGGTCAATTTCTTCAAAATAATTAAAACACTGCTGTAAGTCTGAGCTCGTGTGTCAGCCTCTTCTTCGTCCTCGTCTTGTGCGCAAAAAGTTGCATTCATGTCCTACCAACATGCCCAAATAGTCACCTTAACGTTTCTTATGGTGGCTTGCAAAGAGGGGGAAAGAAAAAAGCAGAAGGCAGGGAGGTTAACCAGAATAACGTCCGGTTGGCTACCCTACACCGGGGGAATGGGAAAGGGGAAAACAAAGATGGCAGGGAGAGAGAGAGGAGGGAAGGAAAGAAGGGAATTGCGGTGAGTTCGCTGACGCGTATGGTCTTATAGAAAATATAGGTGAATGACAGGGTGGTTGGGCCAGAGTGAGTTCTGGGTAGGCGAACTCTACAGTGAAGGGGGAAGAAAGGAAAGAAAATACGAACAAACAAACTCTGTGTGCATGATCACAACGACGCGTCTCGCAATTATCACACGACTGTCGCGCTTTCACAAAATGAAAGGCTTTCCGGGTATACACTTCTGAAAATTATCCTCACAGCCTATACAGTTTTATAGGAAGTAACCATTCCGCAACACGTGTACGACCCAACGCACTGTTTTTCCTTTTACCTATATCGCATCGCGCAACCAGCACGAGAGCTCGGCGTGTTATTTCTTTTTTTTTTCGCGGAATCCGGCAACTCCGAAAATTATTGACGCCGACTGTACATACTTGCGCTATGCATCCGCGCATGTTTCATCTCTGCGTTCGCTTGCGTACACGCCTCTCGTTAGGGTTGCACTCCCGCCATGTGCTCATGCCGGCCGTACGGTGAGTCATCGTTCCGCTATTTCCTATAACTCGAATCATTCATAAAAGCTGTCTGTACTATCTACGAGCGCGGTCAGGAAAAGCGGAGGCACACCATTGAGGTAAAGTTAAAAAAAAATAGAAGGATAGATAACGAAGTAAAAAAAAAAGAACTGTCTAAAGGGCAGTCATGTGCGAGCGAGCATGCAAGGACGTAACGTAAAATATGAGGATCAACAGGAAAGAAGATGGCGCAGAACGGATGTACATATATTCTGCATGCATCACATGTCGCGCTCTGAGTCACTTTTGTTTTTTGCATTCTTTTTCGAGAGTAGCTCCCTTCTGCTTTCCAGCGTTAGGCGTTTTGAGGGACCATATATACGAGGTAGCATATACACGCATTGCCCTTCTCAGGGCGAAATGAATTCAGCGCTTACAAGCGTGCGACGGCACGCACCCAATTCCATCAAGTGTGTTCCCACGCACACGTCGGTCATCGTACATTTTATCTGAAGCCGTCCGACAGATTTCGTTTAGCGTTTAAAGCGTGCGCGACATGATATACGTTCGACAGATGTCATCCCGTATAAGCATCCCGTTTCGACGACCGCAAGCATCGCGCGCTGTCGCTCTGCTGCTGGTCTTCTCGCGCCTCAGAAACGGAGAACGCTTATCTCACTCTCGCATTTTTATCGCACCGGGAGCCCGATTAAAGCGTTGAATCAAGGCAGCCTCATCAAATGCGGTATCTGCCCGATGCACAAGCTTAATAATAATAGTAGCACGCAGGCCTATATACTGCTACTGTTGTCACGCGTTGACAGGGAAGCGGATTGCAGACGAGAGTTCCGGCTGATAACGTCCTCGGCTGAAAAGTTGCGTTATTGAGAAACAGCGACGAGGAAACAGAGATAGGCCGGAGATAGAGCAACGCTCACTCGCTCGACTCGCCGTCGAAGCGCGTCCGGAAACGTCGGGAGACGAGAGATAAGCGGCGAGCTTGTAATTAACGAATCGTCTCTTTCTCTCTGGCGAAGAACTGCCATGGCATGCGGCGATCGTGTCCAATCACGTGATTTCGCAATTACGGACTCGCCTCGGCCTTTTCGGACGCCATCGCGTTGGCCCTTCCATTCTGTCTTTAATATCTTGAGCGACACCATCCATGCATATAGTTACACTGCTAGTTCTTCTCTTTCTTGTCAGTCATTTTCTCGAGGACACACACACACACACACACACGCACACACACACACACACACACACACACACACACACACACACACACACACGGCGTTTTGTCCCCCCACAGTCGCAGCGCCGCAGGGAGAGCAGTCGCCGTGTATACTGTCAGAGGCACAAATAACACAGCGACGCTTTGTCGTAATTGATGTGCGTGTCGCCGGGAGCGCCCTCTCTCGGGAGAGGAACAAACGTAACGCGTTTATCGGCGGGTGCTCTCTCGGCGCACTCGCTTTGCGATATTATTGTCGTGCGCGACGCAGGAATTATTAAAGGACACTCTATTTTAAAGAGACGAGCGGTAAAGCAAACAGCCGCCTGCCCCGCAGGCGCCGGTTCGCGCTATCTCACTCCGAAAGTGGCGCCGTCCATTAAAAATTGAGTGCCGCCGCCACGGCCGTGTCTTTGAAGAGCGCTGGGTGTGCTGGAAGTCAAAACGAACGGCGCTACTAATTAAAGGGGCGCGAAGCGGCATGCGTTTGCACGGCGCGTTGCAAAAATATGAGAGAGAGAGAGAGAGAGAGAGAGAGAGAGAGAGAGAGAGAGAGAGAGAGAGAGAGAGACTGCAACTAAATTGGCGAGCAGAGGGGGCTGGCATGGGAAAAAGTCAGCGGGCGCTAACAGAAAGCCCGCTGGTACGTAGCACTCCGCATGGCGCCCATATATTAGTAATTCATTTGCGACGGATTTTAAATTTGTTTCAACGTTGTTCATCTTCTCCGGCCGTCGCGCATACGCGTGTTTCCGCATTCCGGATGCGTTCGCATCTTTTGTGCCGTGGTGAATACCGTTGCCGCAATGATTTGTTGCGTCCGTTTCCGCGCAGAGCCCCGCGATACCGGTAGCGGTAATAATAGTCATAATCAGCAGGTTTTACAACGTCCGAAGACGTGTATAACGACATATACATTAGGGGCTGTGTATGACCGATATACCTGCAGCGAAGGAGGGTTTGAGGGGGGCGGCCGTATTTTGTACGAATTTTCCTCCTGTTCCTACGTGGGCATCGCGTTATGTTGCACACCGCACCCTACGCATAATCGTGTTGTCACGAGTTCATATTGCATCTATAAATGGTACGCGCCGAATCGCAAAAGTGATCATCATCAGTTATACGTATACACGAAGTCTGGTTTCCCCGAATCGCCGATCCCATGGTGGTATATCAGGGACGCGGCTCCGTGCGAATCTACTACTAAAGCGAAAAATAATAGAAATATTAAAAAAGGAACACTACGAAGTACGTTCCTGGGTTCATTTCGGCCACCTGCAGGTTCCCTAAGGTGCTTCGGGGTCCCAGCACACCGGCGTACTCTTTGCATGCATTCCTCCCGTGAAGGAATGCGCGCTGGCGCTTATAGCAGATCGCGACATTGTAGCCATGGCAGGACAATGTCTTGGACTCTGAGCGACCGTGGCTGGTATAGATACAGTGTTGTAGTAGCGGCGGCGGAGGATTGCTATATACTATAGGTCCTGCGCACGGGGTGCTTAGCTTGGCAACGTTATCAATTTGTACATGTAAATGCATGCGCGCGCGTATTGGTCCGACGGATATTATGTTTCTGTATGTTTGTAGGTTTGAAGGTGTTTATTTCTTGGGGCATCGGTAAGAACGAACTGGGTATTCGAAAGAAAGAAGTACGGGTGGCGAATGCTGCCGTGACGTCATGGTTCTTGACAGCGTTTATTGCGGCCTATAGTTAAACGTTTGCTGGTCCCTAAGGGCTGCTAAGAAACCGAGGAATCAGCCTAGCAAGTTTCAAAGGCATATTCTGCGCCACAGTATCGCCACTCCCTTCCCTCGAGAAATACTTTGAAATTTGTGACGTCGCGCTTGCGCTATAAGCTTTCGGAGTGAAATTCAAGAAGGGGAAGCTTGGCTCACGTTCTGTAGCTTTCACTTTGTAACTGTCTGCTGCGTTAACATCAACAAGTGTGTAAAAAGTCGAGAACACAGCGAATAAAAAGAGATCTGTAACGATAAGCCGGACACTCCTGGGAGAGTCCTGGGAAAAAATAAGTAAATATAAATATGTACTTCATGTTCTCAGATCGTTGGGCTGCCTTCTAAGGCGTTGAACTCGGCGTCGTCCCCGTAATTACGGCATAACGCAACCGGCTGGCAGTTTCACACCATTAAAACGCCTTAATGTTAAAGGCTCGGCCATTACGCGAAACGCCGAAGATTGGCGGTATCCGAGGAGAATCACATAAACGAAGATTGTAAATTAACTCATCAGACTCGTTACGGACGGACAAGAGAAGGCGCCTGTCAACTAACCGAGCACAAGACACCTGCCACACATACAGCTAATGAATAGTATAATAATAAAGTTAAACGACCTACAACAGAGACATTAGACTTCGCCGAGACGGTCGTGGCGGCGTCAGCTCGGCGTGGCGGCGGATTAAGGGCTCTAATTAGACGAGGCCGCCGAGCTCAGAGGGCGATTAATCTCGCAGAATTCCGCAACCACCAGCTCGACCGACGCTCGCGCGCCGATTGGCAGATTGCAATTAAGACTTCACCGCCGACCGACCGCCGAATGTCGAAGACGGCAAAAAGCCGTAGCACTTCTCTACGGCTCCACCGCCACAACAGTCTATACGGAGCAACGAACACAAGGGGAGAGTGAGGGCGGTTGTGCTGCCGATAGGAGACCGAACGAGAACTCGGGGCGAGGAAGAAACAAGGCGAAGATGGCGCGCGAGTTGGAAGAGGAGGAGAAGGAAGAGAGAGAGAGTAAGGGACTCGATTCGGGCATTTCGGCATCGGCACGCTGCTCCGTTCGGCGAGCGATCGCGGCGAAGTCGACCGCGAAACAGGGCAGATGATAATCTCTCCGCTCTCCTTCCCTCGCCTCGCCGGCTCTTCTTCTTTTAACGTGCATCTAGTATCTGTCTATCTCCGCATCCGTCTATGGTTGACCCTTCCCTGAGGCCCCCCGCTTTGTCCCCCCTCCCTCCCCCCACGCCCCTGCCTGCAGAAGCGGCTCCCAATTTTAGAACGAGACCAATCGGGCCGGCATCGGTTTCGTAACGAAGGGTATACGAGGAGAAGGAGGAGGCGCGCGCTTGCGCGAGCTCAGAACTGGAGCGACCGGGCATCACCACTTGTTGCGCGCTGTGGGTCCCGAACGTTGTTACTCCGCGGCCCTCATCCGCTGCTTCGCGCAACCAGAGGGCCCAGAAATATAAACGCCCGCGCGAGCACGTTGCGGCCGAGGGCCTGAGAAAACAATGCGAGACTAAACAAAAGCGGGGGACCGTTTGCTGTACACATGTGTGCACTAGTTCTATGGCCCTTATCTCTGTGAACGTCTCGACAACGGTTACGCCGTGCCTCGATCGCGAGCTGCTTAATCGCGTGTGAAGTTCAAGCAGGATGATTTCTTTCTCTCTCTCTCGTTTTGTCCGCGTCCGACGTTTTGTCATGGGCGCGCCCGCTCGAGGTGTTCGAGATATGTACTCTATGCCAAGTCGCGCACGTGAACTAGACCGTGAACCGCCGCGTAGATTATGAGGTCTTCTGACAAACAAGCCTTCTGCAGCCGAAGAGGCGGGCCGGCGCGTAGCTACGGAAAAACGCCATAGGATCAGGAGTGCTGGGTTTCGAGATATCCGCACATCGCCGACACTCTCGGAGGCCGTGACCATGAGGTGAATGGCGGTCATTCGTAAGCGAGAGCCACTGAAAGAAGGTTACTGGATTATATCTGCGAATAGTTTCCTCCTGCATTGTGTGCCGATTTCCTTCCTCCCTTTTTCACTTCGTACTTGGTGGCGTATACATTGACAGCGACGCGCTTATGTACATAACACAATAACCGGCATCCCTCAACCATACAGGCCGTCATGTGGTATAACAGTTTTATGCGGCCTCTGTGGGTTCGAGTATTCGTCAGTATGCACCCCCGCTGTGTTGCGCAGACCTTTTCCCGATCATTCCGCCATTGGACAGGTAATATAACTCTGTTGCGCACCACCGTGCTTGAAGCTCTGTATAGACCGTGCTATGTAAATGCTTTTAGCGATGCATTGCTTCACACGAGACTAAGACTGCTGCTTTAACACTGCAGATGTCTTGCTGTAGAATAGCTGAACGTTTCAACCAGTTAGTCGCAAATATTCATAAAGGATCAGCGTTGCTAATACTTTCTTTCTATATACTTGTGTGTGTGTGTGTGTGTGTGTGTGTGTGTGTGTGTGTGTGTGTGTGTGTGTGTGTGTGTGTGTGTGTGTGTGTGTGTGTGTGTGTGTGTGTGTGTGTGTGTGTGTGTGAGCGAGCGAGCCAAATCGCTGGAGAGCGCGACTCCGCGGCTTTGACGTTTGAGCAGCGCTTTCACTCTGATGTCAAGCGGACAAAAAATGTCGTACAAAACGTTTTTCGCGCCAAAAGCTCGCTTTCGGTCGCGCAACAGCAGAGCAGTCGTATACAATCGCGCACGTGCTTGCTTTGAGCTCTATCAGTCACAGCCTGCCAGCCAGCCTGCACGGGCACACCGAAACCCCTTTCCATCACACTCGTATTACCGTCAGTCTCGCGTGTCTATCACCGGCCACCTGCTTCGGCGCTTCGCTGCATCGGAAAAACAGGCGTTTGGTGTGCGATGTCCGCGGAGGAGGACTGTCTCGTCTGCGCAGCGCAAGGCTGCGCACGGCAGCGTGACCCGAGTTTCATTGTTAACTTGTCGTAGTGCTCCGTTACGGGTTGCTTTTGTTCTTTGTTTTCTCTCGTCTTCGGGGGGGAAGCTGTAGGATGCGCTCGCTTTTCGCATGTTTTGGTCGCTCTTCTTTTCCGAGAACAGCTTTGTTCGAAGCGTTCGTGGGAGGTTCGTCGACCCCCGCGGCGTATCACTTCGTCGTTGCTTTGTTTCTTACGCCGCGTCGGCTCGATTGAGTTGCCGCGCTCGTGCGAGCACTCTCCTATACTAGGGGAACGCACGCACGACGTTCTATCGACGTTCAGCCCTCGATGGTTTACGAAGTGCGCTGCGTGGTCGTATACCGTACGTGCTTCCCATTCTACACTTTCCGTTTGGCGGAGCGGGTGTGGGGAGGGTGGGGAAGGCATGCTGGTATGGCAAACATGTTCGACCGTCACAGATCTTTCATCGTATCGGTCGCGGAACTCGCCGCTTCAGTCCCCGTGCCCTCAAAGCTGGCAAAGCGAATGACATACGTTGTGCAGGTCGGTTATCTGTTGCGCCACCTGTGAACGAAGAAACCAGTCAACGGCACGGATCGCGCCAGTTGTGTTCTTTCTGTACTACGAGAACAAATAATGCGCGGCGCGGGAGTGCGCGCTCCGGCTCGCGACTCGAGCGCTGCGCGCTAGAGACTTAGCATGCAGACCGCGCCCAGGCGCGAAGGAACGGGCATATTCTCGCGATGACGTTTCTGGTTGGCTGAGCGACGCCGTCTCTACCTTGCACGCTTGTGCTACGTTATTTTTGGAAACAATTTGTTTTGACTGCAGATAGGTTCACTGACTCGTGTATGTGCCGCCAAGTTGTTCTCTCGCGCAGTACGTCTCGGAAGGGTTGCACTTGAACACAGCGCGCTGGTTTCTATCTGGCGCTTCGCCAGGTTTGCAGAATAGCTTCCTCATTCCCTAATTTCTAGTCGCCGAGTCGGAACAACTGAGCCGTCTCTCGGCTTAAACCACACGCCTTTGGAACGAGGGAAGACAAGTACCTTATAGAGAGGAAAACGAACAGCGTGAAGAAAGAGAAAGAAAAATAAAGAAAAGGGAGAGAGAGAAAGAGACACGGTGTGGCAAGAATCTCGGCAAGAGTCGTTTCCCGTCGTATGCGTACGCCTCTATACAGCCTCGGAAAGAACTATGTTATATACCCACGCTGGCAACTGTGTAAACAGCGAGGCGCCTGGACTCGGGGAAGTTCCAAACGTGCCGCGGAGGTCGCCGGCGCTTGGGCGCGGTTTGTTACACGCGCGGCGCTCGGTTCCGCCTTAAAGGCACACAGGTGCGCGCCCGTGCGTTCTCACCAGCTACGTACACTGGCAACACCTCCGAAGGGGCGCGGAAGTGTTGTTTGAGCACGCCACCGTTTGTGTGTGTGTGATGCTTGGGGACGTTGACCCCCGGTCCGCATATGTGCCCCCGCATACGGCGTCGCCCATAACTCCCGCATACACCTTTTCCTGCAGCCTGGTCGTGTGTGTACACCTGTCTTAAACCGCGTCGAAGTGGCAGCAGGCGGCGGTGACGTCGACGTCGTAATAGGATGCCTCGACACTTCGCCGCCGCACGTCGCAGGCGAGACGTTGCGCGCATCTCTCTCTCTCTCTCTCTTCAGCGTGAGACTTTTCTGAAAGTAATTCGTGCAGTAACGCATCTTTGTGCACTAATTGCAGGCCACGGCCCTTCAGCGCGATATGTGTCCGTCTGTCCCCGCGATGCACCCGTAGGTGAATAGAAAGAAGCGCATGGCGCCTTTTCGGGACCTTTTGTTGTTTCTCTTCCGCTTCTTGTCGGCCTCTAACTGCGAAGCGTTTTAAATATGCGCGGCCGGATTGAACCGCGAAACCTGAGCTTTAAACCATGCGTCCACCGCTTGCTTTTCCTGCCAGGAGCGGTCCTATGCGTCTCGCGTAACCCCCACCTCCCTCGAAGCAGCCAGTGTTGTGCGGAGGAAACCGGGGCTCAATTTATACCGCTACCGCGCGCGGTGGAGCTTGCGGAGAGGAAGAGGCTTTTTCCGGAGGTGAAACGGCTGATCCCTGCAACTGAGCTGATTTTGGGTGTGGAACAGCGATATTTCTCCTATTACGGCGCGCTCGCGTTTTTATATGTGACCGGTATGAAATACAGAATAAAATATCAATAAAACAAGAAAACACAACGCGCTGCGTCGCATAGTTGCGTGCATTATTCATCACATCGCGTGCACTGGTATATACGCGGCTCTCAACGCGAAATTGTGGTATACCCTTGCTTCACTCCCGCATAGACAGTTTCGACGTTCGTTCGCCGTGTACGGTGGCGCCCGCTCTGCATACGAAAGCCTAACGCCGGCGCGTTACACAACTCAAGGTTCCCCACACCAAAGAAACTATAGCCAGCCTGCCGCACATATTTGGTGTGCCCGGGGCAACGTTCCTATAACCCTCACAGATAGGACTCGTACAGCGGCGGGATAAAAGACGGGAGAACAATACCTTATTTTGCATGTAGGATCATGGCGTCGCTTGTCTTCCGTTGCGACCTGTCTCGTGGGCTTCAACTCGCGCACAGAGAGAGAGAGGGAGAGAGAGGTCCGTGCCTCCGATCGCTGTCGGGGTCGCACGAGGCGCAGACGAAGTAATGCACAAATCTGCAAGAACCCCTTCCTTTATTATTGTCCGCACATCCTCCGCTTCGGCGCGTTCGTACATGTAAACTTGCTGCTCCCGTGCGCCTCTCCTTCGGGTGTTTCAAATTTCACGAGCAGAGACCGCAAGCGGATCCTGGCCGGCGTGTTCGACTCGCTCGCAGAATTGTGGCGCAAGTTTCGTTCGTTCTTATACGCCGACGAACGGCGCGCCGTCGTTTTTCTCTCCCAGTTTTCAATTAGGGCTTAAGCTTCTTCGCGAAGCGCGGCCGGGTTGAGGGCGTCCCCTCATTCGGCATGCACAGCGGTATCAGCCGCGCGCGGCCGTCGCCGTTCTTGCAGCGCACGCCCCCGCTGAGCGCGAAACAATGGGGATTAGTGCTCGACGGGGAAGGCAGAGGCACGGCGCCCGCCGGTCGCCGCGAGTACTATACACCCCTGCTGCTTCACCTTCCGAGAACGCGCCTCCGTTGTCATCTCGTCTCCGTTGTCTTTGTGTTCGCAGCCGAGTTCCCGCCTGTCGCGCAGGGAGTGACGGCCGCTCGGGGAGTGGTAGGATCCTGCGCTGCTTTCGCATGCATGCGCGCTCGCCTGGTGCACTTTTGCGCGCGTGTTATTATGCTATGCGTTTGTACGAGCGAGGCGGTCGGGCCTGGCCTGTCGGCCGATTGAGGGCCGTGGTCCTACAGCGGCCCCGGTCGCGCCCGCGGTCTCATCTCGTGATCCCTGTACCGATTACTTATGCGTGGACTCGCGCGCGCGCGCGAGCCCTCCTGTCCCTTTCCAGGGACAGCCGTACCTCGCGCGTATAAATGCGCGCAGATTAGGCCAGCGAGCGCCCGCGAGCCTTTTCCCTTGTCCTGCGCGTTTCTGCATTCTCGAGCAAGATGAGGTCGCGAGGATTACTCCCTCGGGCCTTCGGCTGCGCGGGGGAACAGGAGGTTGTGCGCGCTTTCGTTTGTTATTTATTTATCCATTTGCTTTTCGTGTGCGTACGCCGAACGCCCGCCGGTGCTACGTATGGTGCCCCAGAGATTCTCTGTGGAAGACACGACGTGCTTCCCTCCCGAGGTTGCCAGGGTGAACGCATCGCGCTAACGGTGACTGTTATATATATCAGAAGCGCGCCGCTAACTTCGGGGCCGTGCGCTTGGTGGCTATATATCGCGCACGGGGCCGAACTGCAGCGATGTGAGCAGTTTCTCCGTTAAGTATACGTTGCGGAGCAACGTGGGGCAGTATACCGGGACCGTGCCTGTCTTTTTTCAGCGCGCTGTGAAGCAAGTCGTTGGAAGTAGGGGACGCGAGAGGCGAGAAGATTTGCTAACCGGGGGGACCGCGGTTGAGTCACGAGGCCGAAGTGAGTCAGATACGCCTCGCCAATGATCCGAGCCTCACGTGACCCCTGTATAAAGTGTGTCCCCATGGAGTCGAGACGTGCGACGTATACTGCTGATGAATCTTGCGAAGGTGGGAGGGAATGACGATTGTTAACGGCTATTATTAAATTTGTATACTTTCCTTGGGAAGAGATAATTAGGGCCCCTCGCGAAAGATGACTGATCAGTCTGCTTGTTTAGGGAACGCATTAGGAACGATAACTCGGAGCCTGCTGGAGATGCACGTGTGCTCAATACATGGAGAGATAGACGCTGCGTTTCTCGGCTTATCCTTTGATTGATGTGTAATTGCGTGTACATTATATCTGAGGGTCTCTTCTTTATTGAACGGCTTTCCTTCTTTCTTTCTTTCTTTCTTTCTTTCTTTCTTTCTTTCTTTCTTTCTTTCTTTCTTTCTTTCTTTGTAATTCGCAAGTGCAGGCTTACGCGCTAACATTGCGGACGGACCTGGGTCGCTGTAGTCTTTCCGATCACTGTTGCTATTCAAGCAAACGTCTCTGTGCAGTAGCGCCGCGTCCAAATTCACGTGGCCCAACCACCGCACACTCACGTCATGTCCATAGCTAAATTGGCTACTACATAGGCGGTGTCGAAATCCACGCCCCAGCGACGGCTCCCACCGAGTAACAGAAACGAATCTCGAAGACTGTGCTTTCGTTGACTGCAAGCGCCAGAAGCAATCCCAGAGCTGGCGACACGTAATGGACGCCATGTGTTAGGCATCATCTCTTCCTGTCCCCACAGCTCCGAGCGTCTACTAACGCGGTCGGATGTCCAGGCATGTAAGAGGCTCCGCTTACGGAAACACAGAACACTTTGCCCTTCCATGCGCTTTCACGCCTTCACCCACATGATGTTGAAGTGGGAGCGAAATCTTTAAATTGCTTTAGTGCATGCAGGCATACTTAGCCGAAAACGGGGGCGGTAAGTTCGCTAATCATTCTCGGAGCTTGCGTAGAAATTCCACTTTTAAAACTCTGCCGGCAAACTTCCATGGTTCCGGGTCGCTCCAGAATCCGCGTCCCCTTAATTGGGTGTCCCCACTAAGTAGGAGCCCACGGACGCAGAACACAATATAGAGCCTCGCCTGCACGAACGTGACGTTGGCTGTATACCGTTCGCTTCGGCCGTAGCCGTCGTACGTGACCTTTTATAAGATAGCGTAGTGCTTCGGCAGCGGACGCCGCTCTTACGCAACGACGATCAATTAATCCCCACGTTGCACGCGATTCGAGGCGCGTGCAGGCGTGCTCTTCTCGTGCGCATACAAAGCCGCGCTCTTGCTTTGGCCGCCGCCCGTGCTCGAGGTGAATAGCGTGGGATGACAACAGCATTTCGTAAGTTCCTCTTGCGTGCAGCCCCGGACCCGCGGTTCAAGCTCTCACTAATTCGCTGCAGTGCGGTCACCTCGCGTCTGCATATATACACGTATACATACTGCAGCGAGCGAGCTCCGATGTGAGCTTACGCGGCCATGGTCGCGGCGCCGTGTTCGCAACAAGCCTGCATGTCACTGCCCTGCAGGCTGTTGGAGGGCAAGCACGTAGTGCGATTTAATATATACGTGTGCGAAACGGGAAGCATAAATTTTTGGCTGGGCTTGCGGCATGCAACGCGGAGATAAATCGTGCAACACGATAACGTAACGCTGCTCTTGTCTCGTTGTCGTCGCGAATTCGCCGAGCCTCCGCACTGCGCCTTCGTCGTTAAAACTACTTTGGTCACGTGGACTGGTATGTAGCTTAGAAGTAGAATAAAATGCAATTTGCAAATTTAAGCTAATAGCTAGTGTTGTTGTTTAATAACTGTTCTGTTATATGCACAACTTGATGTGGAGAGATTCGGGTAAAATGTACTTCGGCTACTAACTTTATCTATGTTTATACAACCCAAAATAAAGGAATAGATTATGACACTAAAAATAAATAAATGAACGGCGTTTTTATCTTCCTTAAATAACTGTTGAGGCACACATACTCGCACAGTCAACACAGCCGCGTGGAAAGTCTGCACAAGACCTGCCGCACGCACATACTCTAACTCACGGAGTTATGCTGTACACCATGCCTATTGTATCTAAGCATGCGAGAGCGAGCCAAAACGCTCTCGACAGAGCAGTTGCAGCGTGTGTTCGGCAAGTGAAGTTACAGCGCGCGCGCAACCCGAAGCTCGCGGACCCGTGCTTTGTGCAAGCGCTTCGTATACACGCACCACGGGGCGTGACGCCGGGGATTGGACGGCACCTTTGCCTTCGCCCGTCGGTTCGCTCGCTCGTTGCACGGAAATTCGCCGACAGCGACGCGTTGACCCTGCCGGCGAAAAAAAAATCTCGGCTGTCGACGGGCGGACAGACGGATAGAACGAGGCGCGCGTGATCGTAGACAAAAGAGACGACTGCGCCGGCGGCGGGTCGAACGTGGACCGCGATTTGCAATTCGTCAAACGCGCGGAGAGCTAACTCGATCGAACGGAAGAAGCTGGTCTCCCGACCGACCCGGGGGCCGCTTAAAACACTCCCCGAGGGACAATCCATCTTGAGGGGCGGCGGTGGTGGTAGGAGGGGTGGACGACACACACAGCAAGTGCGACGCTGAAAGAGAGAGAGAGAACTGGAAACGAAATCAATGCGTCAGCTTGTCCACCGAACCGCGAGCTCGATCCATCCATCCATCTATCCGTGCCTTCGTCGAGCGCTCCGAGCCTCGCCGCCGCTTTGCTGTAGCGCGCGAGTTTGCCGGGGCGCTCGCGTGTGGGCTCGCTGGCTGCAAATTGCGTGCAGTGCTAGGAGAACTGCGGGAGTGGCACCGCGGCGAATCGAGGGTACGATTCACGAAGCTGGTCGCGCGCACATGCGCGAGTTAGGAATGGCCTAACGCGATTGTTTTTCTCCCTCTTTCCAATCATTTGTGCTAACGCGCCTATTGGTATTGATATTGTCAAAAAAAAAAAAAATATTGGATATAGCCTAGCGAAAGCTGCTGACATTGACCCCCCCCCCCCCCCCACACACACACACACACTCCCTTACCATGGCTGTGGAAATAAAAGGTGACCAAGAGTATGCACACTATAGCAAAGAGTGAACTATGTAAAAGCGTCGGCTCGTCAAGAAGCCGACGATAGTACTGTTAAGGTCCCATCCAGAGAATATATTGTTCAGGAAGAAAGAAAGAACGGGAAAAAAAGAAGCTGGCAGATGGCGAGAAGCCAGTTTCTCTGTAGCATCCTGGAAAATGTTGCAATGATACAGCATTTTAAGAAATAAATAAAGAAGAAACATATAACTTAATATCGCCAATACAAAACAGTCATGCGCTTTACTATTTGCCCTGAATACACGACCGTGACGTGCCGAAGTGAGTTAGCATCGCGAAACTAGCGCCAGGACTACAAGGCTGGCCACAGTGCGCGGCGCCGGATCAGTTTCGACTGCTCGAGGTTCTTAAGCGTGCGCCGAAATCTTAAGCACGCGGACGCTTTGGCATTTCGCTCCCACCGGAAAGAAGCCGTCGTGGACGGCAACAAGAACCGGCGATCTCGCGTTCAAACAGCAGCACAGCACTGGCGCAGCGCTAAGCCGAACCACAGAAGCCTCTGGTCAGCTGACGTCACCTAAGGCTTCCGGAATACCAGATCAGGGGCGAGTCGGCGGGAATGCATGCATAAGCAATCCCCTAGTGGATTTTCCGTGTCGGGAAATAAGGCTTCGACAACGGCCTCGGGATGACGGGGTTGCCTTATTTGCTTCTTCGACGCATTCGCCTTGATAGTTAACTTTCGTACAGCTGATGCAGCTGTAGGCGTTAGCAAAGTCGTATCTCCCTGTTCCTCCTTCCACCGTAAGCGCGCGTGCACCACAGCTCTTGGATGACGTTTTTTTCTTTTTTTTTCACAATCGCACTTTAATTTGCACACGTAAGCGCTCGTCTCGTCTATATACCTTTGCGTCCTGTGTCCCGCTTCCATCGGACAAGTGTTCCACAACGCTGCACTGTTCTACCGAGAGACGGGGCAGCGCAGGGTTGTCCGACTGCGGGACAAAGCGGCGGGGGCCAGCGATCGGGGTTGGAGCTCTTCGGGGACATGCGCGGCGGGCTCTGCAGTCACAGCCTGCGCGGCGCGGCCGGTTCTGCGGACAGCGCGCTCTCCGCAGCAGCTTCGCGTCGCGACCCATGTCTTGTGTAACAGCTGCTGGGAGTCGCGACCCCGCCGCCACTATGCTGCTGCGGCTGCGGCTGCTACCGCCTGCTGCTGCTGACACGGAGCCTTTCCTCTTCTTCTTTTTTTTCGGGTGCGCGCCCGTTTGTTTGGTTTTCCCGCGCGCGGCTGCCAGGCCCGCCTCTTTCATTTTTCTCCCAGAGTGAAGGGATTATACGCGTTGCACGGAGCGGTTAGAGTCGTCCAGTTTCGACGTGTCGCGGGACCTTTTCACGCCCGAGCTCTTTGCCCCCCCCCCCCATTTTTTTTTTCTTTCTCTGTTTCTGTTCGGAAGTTGCGGTGACATACTTTGGGTTGAGGTGTCCTCTACTGAGAGACAGTTACTGCGCTGCACTTTACCCTACTTTCACCTCCCTCCTTAAGAACCTCCTTGAACTTTGGGCGGAGAGAAGGGTGAGGAATTTCGATCTTCGCGCTGTCTTGCGCTATTGAAGGACGGAGTCTGGCGGTCTTTGGCGAACCGTCCCTCTTCGCACCCACGAGGCTGCGCGACGACACCGACATGGTCGCTCGGCGTTTGCTTAAACGAGGTTTTTGCTGAGGTTAGATGCAGGTGCTAGGAAGGAATAGACCGCGGCAGCGGCAACAACTTCATTTGCACTAGTTGGTTCATCTTGATGGTGTACTGAACTCAGACTCTTTTCTTTTTCTTTTTTTCCGCGAATGAGAAGTCAGCGAGCGAAGGTCGTGAAGGGTTGTACTGCTGGAGAAATAGCGACAACATAAAGGAGAAAGGTAGAAAGGGTTAACCAGAACGGAAAATCCGTTTTGCTGACCTACACTGCATCAGGGCAGAGGAGAGCTAGCAATATTAGGAGGAAGTAGAGACGCACATAGGAACACGTGCACACGAACATGGTCATTTCAGAATAACAGTTAACACTATACTCCGTGCTAAAGTCAATTGTGCAGGTTTGTTGTCATTGGCTATTGTAACTGTGCTTCTGCATTGGCGTGGTATCGCTTTTGTGAAACAGTTGCTAGTCTACTTTTCTGTGCTGTGTTCCTATTTTCTCGTAAGGTAATAATAACAGTGTACAGTGAACGCTGCGCAACTTACGGCAAGGTATTCCATCCTTTCCTACACTTGACGTCATCGTTGGTATATGTTTAACAATTGAGGGAGATGTTAGAAAACACACACACAAACACACACACACACACACACACACACACACACACACACACACACACACACACACACACACACACACACACACACACACACCTGACCGCGCATCGCTTTTAAATTGTTGGGCTCCTAATTAAGTTCGCATACTCGAAATTGCCTCAAAGCTTTCTGGAGAAACTCATAATAAAGCAGCTGTACGACGTACAATCAGATAGCCAGGTAAATTTTAAACGCATGCTCGCTCCGAATCATTTAAAGATGTTCAGAGGGACATTTCTTAAGAGTTGTGCAACGTATACCTTGCAGATGGCCTTTTGGAATCCGAAGGTCCTTCCTCAGGTGCAGAAGTGCCGGTCGTTGTCACGAGATTCCCCGTAGTACAACAAAAGTGCGTGTTCTCCCGGTCGTTGCGAGGCGATATCCGAGAAAAAGAAAGCAAATCAGTGGTATCGTGTTGATCGCTCGCGAAGCAAGGTATTCGTGCATCTTATAGAACTTTTAATGTCAACGCAAGGACGCGTCTCCTGATAAAAAAAAAAGAAAAAACACTTCAACAAACGGCTCGGTGGAAAAAAAAAGGGGGCAGGTTCTCAGCCTCTTATATACCGGACACGCTTCGTTGAAAGAACGTTAATCTTGCCGAATGTGAACCCGAGGTCGCGCATTAATTCGATTTGCATGAAGGGGTCGTCGAATGCGCAGGCTTGGACGCCATAAAGCCGCGGCTTTACGGGCTGCACGCGATGTGAGGAGCGAGGTTGGGCTGCAGGGCGAGTCGACGGTTTTTCGCAGTGTTTAATCGTTCGCAGGAGGCGCGGAATGTAAAAGAGGTGCTCGCGACGAGTTTGAAAAAAAAAATATAAATAAAAGGAACGTCCGAGTCGCATACTTGCGTTCTTTGCTCCGGCTTATCGGATCCTCGGTATTTTTTAAGCCGGCCCCAGGATGCGTCGGCAGTTAAAAAAGTAAGCTCGGCGGTTCTTCGTGAAAGATAGACCGGCGATGCTGTTTATACAGGAATTATAGGTCTCTTCCGGATATCACTGGCACACAGTCGCTAATATATATATATTCTGCGTAAGGACGGGAAACGGGATCAACGGCATGCAGTCAGAAATCTAGCTTCTTTTTTCTTTTGCGGGTTTATCGCTTGTGTCTTTGTTCAATCGTTCTTTCGACGGCGTGCTATAGCTCGTTTCTTTCTCAGCCCTTGTTTGTTCCCAGAAGTGAGCGGCAGGGGATCACGCGAATATGAAAGAAGGTTCGTTTACCAAAACTGCGACGGCGTTGGTCCTCTCAGAATACCCGATTACTACCCCCCCCCCCTTATGCTTATATTGCTGACGGTGGTTATACAACAAAACCTGCGCAAACGTCCACCAGGCGAACCAGAGCGCGAACGTTAACCCACGCGTCAGACCGTGAACGAGGCAAATAAACAGGGCGAACTAGGGGGGGGGGAGGGGGGGGTGACGGCATAGGCTTCTCCGAAACCAGTAGACGCGCAACGACCAGCAGAAAGGATGCGCGAGCGCGCACCCACGGACGTTAAATCCACCACCCACCCACCCGCGAGGTCGGTCGGTCGGTCTCGCGTCACTGGCCAAGCTAAGCCGAAGCTCGAAAACTCCTCGGCCGATAGGAATCTGTTGGAGGATTAAAAGATCGAGAGCCGGCGACCGCGGTCGCTGGCCGCAACGGCGGTACGCGATACGATCGCTCGCGGCCGAGGGCATGCACGCGTGTGTGTTTGCGCATGTAAGCGGCGGCGAGAACACACTGTCGCGCTTCGTCGGGTCAGTGGTCGGTTGGTTTCGTGAGCCATCGGCCACATAGCGGAGGCGGCCGAGCGCGTCGCGGATTTGTGGACCCACCGCCCGCGCTTCTTTCGAGGCACACACACACTGTGGGCCCGCGGCTGCTCTCCTCTTGCGGAGAGACCGCGCGAACTTTGCTGCTGGTGCTGCGGCGTCGTCGTAAAAAAAGCCGAAACGACGCCTCTGTATGTACGACCCCCGTCCGCGCCGTAAAGAAGGCGGGGCGCTGTAAACATCTTCGGCAGGAGAAACACGTTGCCTCTGGTGCGTGTGTGTGTGTGTGTCTGGAAACGGCGTGTTGCCTTTACGGTGCGCGCTTTCTTGTCTGTGCGGACGTCGGCGCCGGAAGGCCACGACGGTGGAGAATGCGCCGGTGTACCGGCCGGCCGTTCGAGAGCCTTCGGCGTGCCGAAGGGATTTCGAACCGCCGACCTCCTTTTCTTTATTTGTCGGCGCGCCGAGCATGTTTATATGTACGTCCGGACGCCCGTCCCTCGAACTCTGTTCGCTTTCCCGACCGTTGGGAGAAGAAAAAAAGAAAAAAAAAGAAAAGGAAAAGAATTGCGAAAGGGACTTGTTTCGTTTTGTCCTCGGGCCGTCGACGAGTGCTTTTTTGGGGGTTGTCGTGTGTCGCTCGTTAATCCGCCGCTGACGGCAAACTTGAAAGTGGCTTTCGTTCCACGTCAGTGCACTTCGGTGAAGAAAGCTTCGGAGATGACCGATACATGCGGTCTCATCCTGTCGGGATTTGGGAGATATCACCACGCACGTAGAATCAACAGGCCCTCTGTTCTCGAGCGAAAATGGACTGGAAGACAGAAAAAGAAGGAGAGAGAGAGAGTATATAGCTGCGCGCTTAAGCTAAAACTCGCAGACTGTTTGAGTGCACCCCGAATTAATGCAGTAGACACGGTGCTTTACGATGTTTTGGGTGCGTGCATGGCTCGTTAAGAACACCGGGCTGTCGAAATTAATCCCGAGCCCTGCACTATACGATGTCTCTCGTAGCCCGCGAGGCTACTTTGGGACGTTGGGCAACCGTAAGTTAACTTAATTTCGAACGAATGGCTCTAATAGGTATGAGTTTACCAACAGGCGAATGTATCTGCAGGCACGAGACTCGAACGCGTACGGTCTTCATCCACAAAAAGCACTGATTCCTCCCGAACACCGTCTCCGACGTTCCGTGGAGTAATAACTGGCTTTCCTTTGACCTGCCGCCGCTAGCTAGCTGCCAACGATCCTCAAAGTTGGCGAGCCCGCCATCGTACTCTCCCGCCTGATGCGCCTCCTGGAGATATCGCGACCCTTCGCCGTCCATCAGAGAAACCGATGGCCCATCTTTTACGACTGCCCCCCCGTTCCCCTCATCCTCTCATTGCGAGAGGAGCCACTGGCGATGTGTTTCACCTCCGCCGTGGCCGACGGCTTGACCAGTGGGTGTACAGACGAACGAACCGGGAAAAAAAGGTCGTTTGGTCCGAGCGGCCCGGCCCGACCGCAAATCAACGCGGCCGCCGGCAGCTATATGTGGCTGACCGCCGAACCTGCGTAGGATCGGCAGGACGTATGTCCGTCTGTGCGCATATAGATATATATACATAAGCTTCAACTGTTCCTCGTCCTCTCCTTGCAGTCCGCCTCGGCTTCAATGAGCGGGCTACGCTGTTAGCGCGGCTTCGGGCGCCACATATTTCCTTCTCGCTTCCTCTCGCCGAAGTGTAGCGTGCAGTCGTGGGTTCTTTCCCGAAAGGGAATTGTTAAACCAGCGTTTTATGACGCGGACAGAAGAGCTCCGCATCCTTGTACGGCGCTGATTTACGTCGTGCCGAACACCTATGGCACCGCTCTCGCCGTCGCCCGCCCCGCCCAGGCTTCTTGCGATTGTGCACATAGACGTCGGTACACTGTACAGACCAAAGGGGCGAGTAGGAGAGAGAGAGAGAGTGAAAGAAAGGGAGGGAGAGAGAGAAAACCGCGTGTTTGCTTCCCCTGGAGTCGTGTACAACTCATTATGCAGCTCATTTTCGGCACGCAGTACGAGTCGATGCGCGATATCACCAGGGATGGTCGGCTTTCCGATTGCATGGCGCCTGGTTAAGGAGAGAACTTGTCGTTGCTCGAATCGCCGATAACTTTCGATCACGACCCGCTCCGGTGTGTAGCAATCGACGTCGCATGCACGCAGCGGTATAATGCTATCAAAGATGTTGAAATAGGAGAGGGGGTGAGCGACGTTTGGATCTTTGGACTGGGCATCCGGATGTTTAAATTCTGCTGGAGCGATAAAAAAGAAAGATATCTCGGGCTATTGTGTCGCAGGGAGCAAGCTTTAGAGAATCAGGGTCGTTGGATTGACGCAGTCACGTGGACGCGGTGACTGCGTCAGGAATTCCTAGGAAGCAGCTAGCATGCGCTAGCTGCTTCCTAGGAATTTTTGTTTATCCCTGTCGTTTCTTTTACTGGGTTCATTGTTCTGTGAAGTTTCGAATTTTCTGTCAGCTTGTGCCGCAGCTGCTAATCGTATCCCTTTCTTTCACTGTGCTATACTGATCGTGCCATGTTTAGGCGAATTCAAGCACACTGCGAATTCAACCTCGCACTCGCCGTTTACGCTTACCCCCATATCTGACGGTCATATTCCGGAACAAAATAAAAGACACACACACACGCACACACACACGCACACACACACACACACACACACACACACACACACACACACACACACACACACACACACACACACACACACACACACACAAGGCTGCAAATCCAACGCACATGTTGGAATTTATGTGAAGCGAAGCTTTCTTTATCGGCGTGCCTATTTTGTGACATAAAGACGTGTTTGACGGTCGTTCAACGCGTGTTTTTTTTTTTTTCAAGTTTAGGGGTAAATGTGCAGTTATGTGTATAGGATCGGTTCGAGGAATTTTTAAGTCATTTTGAAAAAGGTCAAAGTTTGGTACGGTATGCATGCCGGCAAACCTACCACTTTATACACTGAACCACCCTAGTCGCGGTTTTGCTCTGAACACGTCCATTTAAGTACTGCTGCAAAGTGAATAATAATAACAATAATAAAGACATCTCTCCCCTATCGTGGTCATTCTCATTAAGGTTCCACAAAGCGAATATCTGGGCAGCCACTTCGTCGGTCTCGGTTATGTGAATCTGTGCCGAAATCTGCGAAACCATGACGCCATCGTAGCGCAGGTCTTCTTCGTTTTGTGGAGACCGAGCGAGAATTAACACGTTGAAGATGATAGGATAACAACGATAAGTCCTCGGTACTGATAGTATAGTTACACGATTTTCGAGGACTGTCTCTCGTATACGTTCGGTAAACTCCCGTTTTAGAGCGCAGCTCTTTGGCGTCCGTTCCTGGGTTTCGCGTCGTCGTCGTCGTCGGCGTCGTCGTCGGCCTCGTAACCAGCTCCGCCCCCCTTTCATCCCCCCAGCGCTAGCAGCGACCGACTGATACCGCTGGATGCCGCTGACGCCGCTAGAGAGTCAAGATAACGTGACTGCATAGAACACCGTCGCCGCCATGCAGAAAGAGGAGGAAAGGGTCCCCCCCCCCCCCCCCTGTTCTTGTGTGGCGGATAGCTGGGGTTGACTCACTATCGCCGTCAGCGGCATCAGTCAGTCGCTGCTATCTCTTCCCTCCTCCCTTTATCGTGTTGTCCGCTTGCTGCGCGCGCTTCTGCCCCCATCGTTTGCCGCTGGGTGTACACGCCGCCCCCCTCCGCTTCCGCTTACTGCTGGTTGCTCTCGACGGCGGCGATGAGCCTCCGCTTCGGCGGCGCGAACTGCAGGGTCTTCTCGGCGGCGGCGATGAGCTTCTGCTTCAGCCTCGCTTACTGCTGGTTGCTCTCGACGGCGGCGATGAGCCTCCGCTTCGGCGGCGCGAACGGCAGGGTCTTCTCGGCGGCGGCGCTTAGCCTCTGCTTCCCCCACGGCTGTGACAACCTCGCGAGGCACTTGTATAGATCTCGTCTTTGAGAATCAAGCATTGGTGTACCAAGTCGAACATATATCAGTCTATTTCTCCGACCACAAAGCTTCCTTCATGACTGTCAAGAACTGTTAGTGGAGTCTTTGTTAAAGGAATACGTGTGAAAAATTAAAAAAAAAATTATGTGATAGCGCATACATGTGTTGCTCGATTTCTTTTCCTCAATCTATCCAAAAGGTGAAACAGCTTATTTGCTGCGCTCACATTTGGCATTAGGAAGTAACGTAATCGTCGGTAATTTTTTTTTTCTGTTGTCTGTGTTTGTGTTTCCTCTCGTCGTTGCCGCTATACATGCACACCTGCGCGCTTTCACTTCTTATATGGAGGGTAAACGTGCTCGTTCGCACCACTGTGCATGCGCAGTCGCCGGATGACTGTATACATGGGGAGGACATAAAAAAAGGGGGCCTCGACGCTCATGGTGGACCTGCGCAACATGCAGGCTGCCCATTAAGCTTCATTGTATGCGCGGAGGAGCACGTATACCGACCCTAAAAAGGTTAAAAGACGAGCGTGCGTTTGTACTATACAGTTGGGATCGCGGGGCCGCGGATTGCTCCACCGTGCGAGCCGTATGCAACAGCCAACCAACCACTCGGGATGCGTCGGACGGGTGTGCATTATGCGATAAGCCTTGCCGTCCCTTACCTCTTCTAGCCTGCATTTTCTTTCTTTCTTTCTTTCTTTCTTTCTTTCTTTCTTTCTTTCTTTCTTTCTAGCCCTTTACTGCTGTAATAATGAAAATTAGGTCACGCAGTTCTAATGTGGGCGCGTACGTGTGCTCTCGGAGCGAGTTCTCCGCGAAACATCGGGTTTGCGTTTGCTGCGTCGCGTCGTTTGTTCGGTAGCACTTATAGTGTGTTGCTACCAAAGGGCTATACGAACGACTCCTTTGCTTTGTTTTTTTTTTATATTTTCCATCTTTCTTTTTCTTTCTTTCTTTCTTCTCTCGTTATCGTCGCGCTGCAGAGGTTATTTCTGTCGTGGTCAACGGGTTAACACTGAGGGGTGGCGCGCACAACCAACAGCCTCTCAATACTCTAGGGAGTGTTATCAACGGGGGAGGGGGTGACACAACATTGCTACGCCGGCGCGCTGTGAACAATGAATGCACGCGCGTGAATAGCGATATGCAAGCTCGTCGGCGCGTGTAATTCGAACTTTATCTAACGCGCCTGTATGCGATATACGTGCCGGTATGTAGAGTCAGTGTTTCCTGCATGCGGTACACGCAGAATCCTCGTCGATCGAGTTATCGGGCAGCATTGCGTGTAGAGGGGAAGTAGAGATAGCTTTTTTTTTCTTTTTTTACAGTGTAACACTGCGTGCTTTCAAACTGTATACGCCTCTCTGTATCTTGTACAGTGATGCAGCATTCTCTGTTCTTATGGTGTGTACTTCGCGGCGCGGAAACTGAAGAACGGAAGGACTGTGATGGGCGAATTGTAAGGCTCCACTTTCCCAGGTGTCCCTCGCAGCTTATGGGGCTTCCATTTCTGCGAATAACCTTTACCTATAGTCGCTCTGTGTTATGTACGTAAATGTTTCATCTTCTCTATTCTATCACCTCTGCTATGCTCTCTCCCTGTTCTTTTACTCCTTTTACGAATCCTTGTACTGAGTTCTAACCATCATTCCCGCGATATAGCTGAACGCTCGTAGCACCAGAGTTCCATCTAGTGATTTCAGTAGAAAGCTCTATGGCTGCTGGCATCCGCCCCACCGAGCACTGTCCACGGAATCGCGAGCCCCTCGCTCTTTCAAAACGCAACCGTATATCGGACGGTGCTGACCTCCTAAAACGCAGTCCCTCGCGGCGGAGGTCAACTTGACATCGTGTTCCCGCTAACAAGCCCGACCGACCGCGCAATGTTTGCGTGTCTGCTTCTATGGGACATGGCACCGCAACTCCCGGAGTCCTTGGGACGGGAACAGGCGTGTAATGGGCCACGATAATACCGCAAGGACTCAAGGCGCTGCGCGTGTATGTGGAGCCCGTTGTGTTATCTGCGGTAAGTGCCGGGTGCCCCTGTGTGGGCTAACTCGAAGAGACAATGGTCGCCCTTGTTCCTCCCGCAGCGTGCAACGGGGAGGACAGTCCTTCATCGCCGTCCGAGCGTGTATACAGTTACGTTCTTTCCTTTTTTTTCTTTGGGGGGGGGGGTCTTCTTCTTCCAGCTTCTTTGTAACATGAACTGGGCGTGCTTGTCAGCTTTGTCGGGATATCGCGTTTCTTTGACGTTATATCGTGTTACACTTGGCGTGTACGTGGCTCGAGTTGCTGCAGGGCGAAATAGAATAATAATTAAAGCTACTCTTATGTAGACTTAGATTTGGGTGCACGTTAAAGAACCTCAGGTGGTGAAAGTTAATCCCAATTGCAATGTACGGCGTGTCTCATAATCATATCGTCGTTTTTTTTTTTTTTGGCGCGTGAAGCCCAACGACTTTTATTCATTCGTTTCATTTAATTGGTGCGAGCTTACTCATGATGTCTACGCCTTGCACTCATCAGACGTTCGCGCTAAGGATGTCGGTCGTACCATTGGTTCCTCGTGTCGAAGCTTTTTGCCGGTGACGAACGGCGATGTTCTGAACCCCATATATGGGGTTGATGCGACAAGTCCTCGCGTTTGTTGTTCTTTGGTTCCGAACGAAGTGTTCGCGCAATCACTGACGGTCGTGATTTGTATATAGCTGCACCCGGCTCACCACTTCGCATGTGTGCTCACGCCGTAACTCTTGAAACACGCCATATTTCTACTGTCAGTGCTGCCTCACAGAAATACGCGCCGACTGCATCCCATCTTCGCCACCCGGGGAACAGCATTGCGAGTCTTGTATGGTTATAAATATTAGACGGCAACTGCCCACGCACTAAGGCGAGCCCACCAAAAATATGAAAGGAAGCAACGGAAAAAGAAATAAAAAATACAAAGCAATAAGCTATTGCCAGGCCTTTCTGCGTCGCGCTTACGCTCGATTCGGGACGTTGCACACCGCAGAGAAAGGCCATTCCGCCGCCCGCCCGTCGCGCACGTAACGCCGCATGCAACGCCCAAAAAAAAAAAAAAAAAAAAAGAAAGGGAGGGCATAGGCGTCATTTATTTGGGCGTGATCGCCCGTTGTGTAAAACTTTAGAGCGTCTCCATCTCCGCCTCAGCAGCAGGCAGGCAGGCCGTTTGCGACCCGTCGGCTTTTGCTTCTCCAAAGAGCACCGAGCGACCTCGCCATCTGTGCGCCTTTAGACAAGGAGCAGCAACAGGTTGGCAGTGTATATACACACACGCACCAGCGGACAGATCGCGTGGGCCGCGACCGCTCCGTCTTCTTCCCCGCGTGTTCCCACGAGCTCCGCCTCCCCCGTCCGTCGTTCTCGATTTCTTTATTTCTCGCGCTCATCTCGGAGGCTTCGGGAGTTGCCCTTGCCGCAGCCGTAACGCTCTTGCGCGAACAAAAGCGCGCGACCGTCGCGCGCGGGCGTAACCACGAACGCGCTGCGCTAAAGCGGGGCGTCGGCTCGGTTCGCGCTTCGCGAAGTCGCTTCGGTCGGCGGCGTCGCCCGAGCGCCAGATGGACGCGCGTTGGCGTCGTCGCATCGTCGCCGGTGGCATCTCCACGTCGGCTGGCGTTTTGCGGTGGTCTGGGGGTCGGTTGGCGGCCCCCCCCCCCCGCCAGCCGGTTTTCCCTTCTTTTCAAACCGAGCGCGATCATGGAGGTGCGTCAGCGTCATTATATACACAACGCGACCTACCACCGCGGCTTTTCTTCTCGACTTCGAAAAAAGAAAGAAAATGTATAGCGCTAGAGGAACGAGCCAGCGAGCGGGCGAGAGACGCGCACAAAGACGGGGTCATCTTCGCCGCGGACGGAATATGTTGCGGAGAGAGAGGGAGAGGACAGGACGATTACCTGTCTCTTCGAGAGTGTGGCAGGAAACGCGCCAAGCTGAAAGAAAGAGTGCGAGAGGGAGGAAGGAATGAGAGGAGGACAAGGCGGGCGGGCGTCCGCGTGTCGGCGGCGATGGCTGTTGTGGCATAGGCAGAAACGCGTGTATGCGCCTGTATGTAGTACGTTTACTTATATACGCTGCGTGCGTGCGTGCGTGCGCGCGCGTTTTCTATGCACACGCCGCGCTGAACGGGCAGGCCGCACGGCGAACACTTTTCGGTACCTCCGCCCTTGCGGCCCGTCGTATAACGATTCCTTCTCGCCGTTCCATTTCTTTCTCTTCTGCACTGAGAAAAAAAAAAAGGAAAGCTCGTGATGGAAGCCCCCGCCCATGCAGCCGCTCGAACCAACCGGCCGCCTATGCAACTTCGCATCCTCTTGTTCGCGTTGCCAGCGCGCAAGCCAGCGACCGCAGCGGGACTTGCAGCGCAAGTCCTCGTGCACCTCTACCGAGAGTCTCTCGGTGGTCTTCCTCCCCGGAGATGATGATGACGAGAGAGAAAGAGAAAAGAAAGAAAAAAAGGAAGAAGAGATATAGAAGACACGAAGGCAGACTGAAAGAAGAAAGAATAAAACGGCGGATGACGACGGGTCGCAGATGACAAGTCTCGCTTCGGGGCGGGATGATTCACTGTGTCCGAGCGAATGAGGCGGGCGGGCGGATTCGCACCGACCGAGGCGCTGAGATTGAAACACACCCAGGCGGGAACTGCGGCGAAAGAAGCGCGGGCCGGCCCCATTGTGGCACGTCGCCTCTCTCGCGTCGTCGCCGCGATCTGTGGAATCAGCTCCTCTGGAAGAATCGACTCTTGTTTCCCTCACCGGCTTCGTCGTGTGATTGCGCGCGTCGACTCAGAGATCCGAGATGACGTACTGCGAATTTCGGAGGACATCGGTATGCCGGTGATTATATGGGGTGGTTGTTGGCTGCTGCGGCTTAGACTCGCTAACAGCGAATCAGGGGCCGAATTCACCAATCTTTTCATTTGTAAGTGATGGTCGGCCTCATGCATTACAATGTATCCACTTTCCAGCGTCAGGATCGGCTGGTATTTATTTGTGCTTACGAACAATTCTAGCGTAATAGATTTCTTCTGTTAATATAGAGCGAAACAATGACGAACACAAAGTACGGAACGAGAAACATTAAGTTCAACTGCCGCTGCTTTCGGAAGAGAAATAATCCGAACGAAAGTACAGTGAAATGTAATTTACATTCGTGATGAACGGAACGAACGTTTTCACATCGCGTTCCAAATGTGTTGTGACGAAGGTGAATGCTTTAGTTTTGTGTCCGCTACCGCAATCGACAGTACACGGCACATACTTTTCATTTTGGAATTCTCAAGAGCCTCTCCGATTTGCTTGGCGCGCTTATGCTTTGATTTTATGATTACCGCTACCTGTTCAGAGACAGACTTGCGATCGCAGATTTTGAAATGGATGCCACAGTTTCTGGAGACATGCGGTTGCTCTCCGATAGTAACGTACTACATTTTTCTGAAGTCCATTGAGTTGAGTTTTGCTCGAAATGCGTCATTGCCGTTCTGCCTAAGCGCACTTCTCGTATTTTCGCCGAAAGACCGCCTTCGTCTAATAGGTGTCCTTCGTTCTTACCTCTTTTCAGCAGCAAGACAAGCAGAGGACATCGTGCCAACAGATACCCCTCCTAAAAGTCAGGGTGAGTGCGGGTCGTCTTTTATGCTGCGGTCGGTGACAACCTAACAATTCAGTACATGCAGCGCTGTCCAACACAATCAGAATTTTCGTATAGACGTGCCAGTCAGTTACTTTCCCTCGTTTTCATTACATAATTGTCAAGCTCCGCCTCCCGCATAGAGGTCAAAAAGGATCGGAAATGTAGTTCCCGACTCCAGTTGAGCAAGTATGGTGGCCGGTCGGGATGAACGGCTTTGGCTTGGCTCCGGAACTACATTTTGTATAACACGAACGCACGGAAGGCAGATGCAGTGGAGATTTGCAGTGCATCGACAGAGGCAGGGAATTCTTCGGTTGGTCACCGAGTGTAACGGCAGTGCGTGATCTTCAAGTCGCGTCCTCCGAGATTGCACGGTCGCACCTTTCGCCGTTGCGATCTCGGAGGCTACGGACAGCCTACTACGCGTCGTGGTACTAGGAGGAACGGCTGTGTGAAATAATGCTCCTGAAGTATGTTCGCCGACTTCCTTTTCCTTTTCTCTCTATCTGTCTATAAATATCTATCTGCTGTAGGAGCTCGAGAAGGCCGTCATCGATCGAAATAAATAAATAAATAGAGAGAAGGGGGAGGCGAGACAGTCGGCTTGCATCATTCGATGCCTCAATGCGATCGAACTACAAAACGGTTGGGTGTGAATTATTTGACACGCGAAACGACCGGAGAATGGAGCTCGCTCCATAAAAGCGCGTCGTGAATATACACACAGAAAGGACGAAATTTAAGAGAGAAATCGAGACAAGAGAAAGCACATCCCTTGTATAAAGGAAGTAAAAAAAGGAAACGCCGCACACCTGTATACAAAGCGATGCGCAAACCTGTGTAGCACATTCCTTCTCGAAAGCGTATAGCGCTGTTTTCGCGTTCTTCTAGCTCGGAAAAGGAGGAAGAAAGTGTGTTCCTCGAGAGATGAGCGTCAACCGTGAATCGTGCGTTATGGCGTGTATAGTACATCCCTCTCCGCTATAGCTGTGTCGCCTGCAGAGCAGTCGGTGCTCATGCGCTGGCGCTTTAACGCGACGCCGTCGAAATGGGCACTGTTTTTTCTTTTTTTTTTTCGGCAATAGCCCGTTTGCACCTTGTTTGAAAAGAGCATATTCGTGAAGCAAGCGGCAACGTATACGGTGCTGTAAGAGCACATAATCCTAGAATCCATGCCTGGGGCGAAAGACTGCCGTCTCCCACGTATTCTATACAGCACATGCGCACGTGCGTAACCGGGAAAATATAACCGGTGTATTGTACATTTTCGTTCCCTTTATAAGAGATCTGTCTTTCTTCACGCGTGCATATTTGAACTTTAACGTCAGTATACTAACGCCCAGGGCATGCTGCAGGTATGTTTTTCTGTTTCCCCGGTACTTTTTTTGGAACGGATTGTTTTATTACGATTATTTCCGCTCATATATCTGCCAACAGGCGTTATTTCCCGAAAATGTCTCCCGTGCAGGGTATACGTTCTTCTAAACCGAGAAAGAGACCACCGCATACGTGGTCACCATATAAACGAGCGGTTAACCGTCAACGTTACGACGTCGGCATTGTGTGTAGTTATCTCTATAGCAGAAGGCGTTGTGTCGACATTGTAGTCCCTTAGGCCCTCGCTGCCTTGATGGTTATGGTTATGCGGCGTGACTGTGCTTGAAACGGATGCAGCGCGGTTTGTATTTTCAAAAAAAAAGAAAAAACGCGACTGCGCGCTTGTTCGCAACGAAGCGCCTGAGCTATATATATACACGTGTGTTGCGTGCGTAGGCCGCGGACACGGGCAACGATATTGCTCTCTTCGTTTTGTTAATCATTTATTTTGTCGTTGCCTCCTCGGCGCTGACGACGTCTTGCCGCTCAGCTATGGCGATAACACGCTGGTGCCCCTAGTACAGACCTAGCGCTGAGCGCGTTTCGGAACACCGTGCCGTTCGCGCGCTATACACGCATTGCGGCCGTAAAACTCCCTTGGCCGAACGTCTGGCGCGGCGTGACCATTCGCGGAGCTCTGAAGGGAGCACCCGGTGAGCGGTTAATGGCTCCTTACGCAAGCACAAAAAGGAATGATCAAGAAAAGCAATAAAGTGTGTAGACGGGCCGGTTCAGTTCGCATATATATATATATATATATATATATATATATATATATATATATATATATATATATATATAGACCCTGTCTCAGCAGCTGCGGTTCACTATAGTGCGAGTTTGCATGTCTCGCCCACTGGGTTCTGCATGCCGTCGATGCACTCGCTTGCGCGCCGTCGGTTGAACCGTGGGTTCCATGCCCCGATGGATTACTATACCAGCGAGCAGTGGGTTCTCAATTCTCACCACCGAGAGACTCCACTTGCTATTGCCAAGGATAGAGCAGCTCTGTACACAGGACAAATAACTGGCCAGCGCGCGCCGCGCACTTGGGGGAAAATAGGACGTCCTTGTTCTTGATTGCGTGGCTGCCACTGGCTGGCGCTATCGGCCCGTCTGTAACTTCCGCTGCGCTGCACGGAATTCGGTGGGACAGAGTACGTGAGTATGTGATAGGGGGGGCGGGGGGGAGGAGGACGGAAAGCCTGTGACAGCACTGTGCTCTCTGCGGCTGACAGTTAGCTTTGCTGGCGTATGCGAAAAGATGGAAACGTACGACCGCGCCGGTCGCCGCGTTGTACTCCGGCTGTCTTCGCCGTAGACTGCGTAGGATGGAGACCGAGTGGAGAGGGACGCACCGCTGTGCTATTTTTTTTCTTTTTTGTCGGATTGTGTGTGTCTAGCTAAACTTGCCTTTAGGTTTTGAGTTAATTGGGCAGCAACGCGTCCTTGCCTCTATGTAAAACATGGTCCACTGTTAAAGGGAACTCGCAGTTGTATAGTATTCTGCCGTCGATTATCGCTGAGACTGGCCTAACGGGCCGCAGCATAATTTTCTTTAAATATACGAATTCATGGTTCAGTTGATTACATCAGCTAGAGCTTCGCGATGAAGGCGCAGAAACGTTCCAGTTATATTGTCTATGGCTGGGTGTTACCTTTAACAATGGGACGTATACAGTGTATGTGCCGTCTCAGTTAAGAGGGTTACACATACCGTGACGTTATCATTCCATGACATTCGAGAGCTTTAGTTTAGGGTACGCAAGCGGCTTGCATACTGAAACCACTTGCGTCTTCTATTCTCTTTATTATGTCCTGAGCTATTATGCTATTGGTATGCTACTGAATCCGCAGAGTTGGAAATGCAACAGATCTACGAGCAATGTCACTGAACTTGGTCCGTATGTGTCAGTCGGCTCACGGTGTGCGATCTGTAAGTTTATTCTGTTCTGTGCACTATATACAACGCACGCAACAGTGACGTACAGCGGGGAGGGTCCGGTCATTGTTGTTTGCTTGCGAACGGAATTGACGCGTAAGAATGGGAGTTCACGGCGATATGTATAGATTGCGGAAACAGCAGTCTCTGTATCCCGCTCACGAACACGCCCGCATGTGTGTATGCCACGTATACGCAGTGTTCCGTCATTGTGTAACATCAGATCCCGTTGTTGCGGAGACGAGAACAACCTGGTCCCGCGGCCATCCGTCGAGAAAACATCGACAACGACCACAGCGAATAACGGAGCTATAGCACGGGCGAATACGTGTCCGGGAGCCACAAAAAAAAAAAAAAAAAAAAAAAAAGAACGCGTGAATGCTGCGTGACTGCATATCTTCCGTGCGTTCCGACTTCACGGCAACGTTGATTGCTGCTTCTTTCTTTCTTTCTTCTTCTTTAGCACGACACTCCCTGCATTTTACCCGACTCGTGCTTGCATATAGCCCGTGGTGTACTCTTTTTTTTTTTTGTTGTTGTTATTTCCTGTCCTGCCTCGGTCGCATGCAATCGGCAGTAGCGTCGATACCATATGAGAGACCTCAAAGAGGCACTCGGCGAGCGATGTTACATACAGCGCCGTCATTCGCGTAAAAAAAAAAAAAAAAAAAAGCGGCTATAGCGCGTCATCTTTTCCGGTTTAATGGCGGTCTTTACAGTCACGACAGGGACACGTAACATCGCTCGGTGCTGTCGGAGTACTACGCACGTCCGGCCAGCGCTTCCGACGCCGACGCCTCCTTCGCGGAGAACAGCGGCGGCCCACATCTATAGGCCTGCATGCGCTCGTGTGTATATAGGGGATTGCGGTTTCCGGGTGATTTTTTTTTCTTCTTCTTTTTACGGCGTTGTGTAGGAAACGGGAATGAAATAGGTAAACTCGTCCACCGCGGTGGCACGATTGCGCGCGGTCGACCGCTCCGTGTTTCCATTTGAAGCGGAATACGTGGAGAAAAAGAAAAAAGAAAAGATGGGGCGGGAAATGACGAGGGAAATAATACCCGCAGCTATGCAACGGTTCGCACAGCACGCGGCTTCTTTTGCTTGCACCCCTAGCTTCCTTTTCTTTTTTTCTCCCCATTTCTTTCTTTTCTTCCGGAGGAAGCACTCGAGTGTCAGTGCGTGACCGTGACCACACTGCGTCGAGGACCACGATGACGATGATGATGAGGTCGCCAGCCGCACGTTCTTGGACTTGTGTACACGTCCGAGGCGGACGTGTCGTGACGTTGCGGTCGTTCCGTCTGTCTCTGTGTTTTGTTTCCTTTTTTTTCTTCCCACGTATTCTCTTATAGAGATTCGTGGGTTTGGCTCGAAAAGACCGCCAACCAACGTCGGCCCCGTTGCATGCAACCGCAGTCGTTGCTGATGTTCGAAAAGCTGCGAGGCGTTTCCGGAACGCCCGAAACAGTTTTTCGTGCCCCCAAGGGAACGTGCGCGCTCAGTATAAGAGATAAACGACATGCGATCGAAATCTAACCCAGCTAGTCGCGTCATATATAAATGCGATTTCGTATATATGATACGTCGCCCGGGATTCAGATAGCTTTACAGACTGCTGTGTCATGACCACACAGCGTGCGACTGGCAACTTTTTTTTTTTTTTATTGCTCGCAGATGTCTCGTCTCTCGTCTCGGGGCAACATAAGGAGGCAACACTGTAGCTCGTCGCAGTGATGTCGTCCTTTTTCCTTAATGTTTCATGAGCGATTATCGTCATCATTAGGAGTCCAGTAATATCCAGTGCAGGGCAGAGGTCCCTCCTTCCCAAAGTTTGTCAGTTATCTATGCCTTGCGCTATACACACCGCAGATATACACCGCAATATACCGTATATGTGTATCCATGGTATGCTTGATCTTCTCACTTCACTTGACTGCTTGCTCCCACAGTCTCTGCTCATCTCATACCTTTCTGTCCCTTCTGTCGTTCTAACAGATCGCCGAGTTGTGTGCACTGTGCATTACGTACGTCCCGCCGAAGCCAAACTTCGCTCTCCCAACTTCACATCGAATATCACCAAGGCCTATTCTTTAGTGAAAGTTGCTACTCATCTGTTTCATGATGTACAGAACATACTTTTTTTCTTTTAACTCCATATATCGTTGCTTTCTCTTGAGCTTTCTCTGTTCTTTTTTCAAAACCTCTTTATTAACCTATATGGTTCTGCCCCTTAATTATGTGAATTTTGACAGAACGCGATCATAGTACGCTGTTACAGGATATCTGCTACTGATATCTTGGCATTCTCTGCCAAACGCGCACTAACCCAGCCGTAGTCACCCGCCTCTTTCTCATTCGCGGTATAAGTATCGAAAGTAACCGTTAGATTTCTATATACGTGAAGTGCGGCGTCAGGAATACAGGACAGTTAAGCTTGTGAAAGGGATGTTCGCATCGAGGCAGACCTCTCTGGCGGCAAGCGTCTTACGTTAACGGTGTCTACCGCTTTCTCCTGTCGCTAAACGATCGCTCCCTGTGTGTTCCTTAACGAAAACGAATCGATACCCCCCCTCCCCGATCTTTATTAACCGTGTAATGTACCGGCATGAGGACAAGAAAAAAAAAACCCCAAAAAGCTTTGAGCCAAATCAAGAGCACCGAAAACAACTCGTAACTCGTGTCGATCCCTGTCCTGCCGTTCGCTCCTTCTTCGACAGCAGGCAAACAGTCGTCGTCGCCTTTCGTAGAGAGAGAGAGAGAGAGAGAGAGAGAGAGAGAGAGAGAGAGAGAGAGAGAGAGAGTTTATCTCGGCGCGCAATGCTGTCCTTCCCCTGAACGTTCTTCTGCTTCCTTGCATGCGTTTCTTTTTCTCTTTTTCCAATCCTGCGCGGAAGGACAAAGCTGTTGCCGCAAGAGCGTTTTAATCGAACCCGAGCCGGGCCTCCTCCCGTGCTCTCTCGGCGCTTCGTTCGGATGGCTGCCACCGAGGCAACCTCGTTCGTTTCTTCCCACGCCCCTCCGTGCACCACCATGTCCACGGTTTGTTATCTTCCGTTTTGTATTTTCTTCTTTTCCGATTCACGACTTGCTCTCTCGAAGTAGTCAGCCCCGCAGCCCGCTTTTGTTTCGTCCCCCCTGCCTCCCCCTGCCCCCCCCCTGCCTCCCCCTGCCCCCCCCCCCCTGCCACCGCCCTTTCTATAGGACCGACGGAGACGCTCTGTATAGTCGAGCAGACAGCGCCGCCTGATGACATCTTCGTTCTCATTTGCGCCGGCTCGACGGCTCGCTCGTATGTGTCTTCGTCTTGTATCTAGACCTTATTTCTCTTCCTTGCTCAGTTGCTTGCTCGCCCCTTTTCGAGTCTGTCGGGCTGTTCCCGAGTAGAGCTGGCAGATTCCTTCTCGTGCCCGGCTTTGCTTGCCTGCCTTGCCTTGCTCTGTCTCTCTCTCTCTCGCTGCCTACTCAATCTCCTTCGGCGCTGATCACTTTTCCTTTTCGTCGATTGAGCGCTTCGCCTTTCAAGGCCAGTCGTCGCTGACGGTGCGCGGCTTCGACGCGCCTTTGGCTCCCTTCCCTCCTGTATGTATACTTTGTCTCGACGACTGCGTGCAGCGCGGCGAAAGTTACTGGCTGCGTCGGCCGGTGCGAGTGAGACGAGAATCGAGAGGGAGGAAGGCCGTGCGCCGCGATCGCACGTCGGAATGCACCGTTTTCGTAACCGTAAACCTGACTTTGCCGTTATGCTGTTTCCTGAGCTGACGTCGATGTAGTCTTTTTTTTTCTTCTTCTTCTTTTCGTGATAAGCGCAATTTCGCGTGTCTTTCGATATGGGAAAAGGTAGGCCTGGGCCCTCTTGATGAAACGACGCGCGAGAGACAAGCCTCCGTGTGTGCAGCTGGCACTTCGTCTTCGTTTGAACCACTACCGCTGCCGCCATTATTTGGGCAAACTAACGAGCAACGAATCGCCCTCGCGAAGCAGGAAAGGAGGATAATTGAGCTTATACAGGACCGTCCGCGTTTTATTCCTGCGCGATATTACGTCTAATGACGACCTTATAGCAAGGCAGCCGTTTTGATGTCTCCCGTTGAAAATGTTTTCGACTTTACTACTGCTACCGAACAGTTATTGCTATTGACCAAGAGCAGGCCTATCAGGTTGTTTGAAAAGACGGCGACGACAGCATAACCTTGTTCAAAACCTTCGTTCTGGGCAGTGATGCGTATGCATCACTGCAACAAACACCTGTATGACACCATTTCCCTTGCCTGTTTCTGCATAATAAATATGGCGGAGGTTGCAAGGCTCGTGTCCAGTTTCCTTGCTGGACAGCGAAGCAGAAAATACTAAGGCTTCGAAAAAGACAAGCCTCCACTCGGATGTTCGGGTGCGGCGTCCGCGCTCGGTATGGGTTCAGATTTCCCGTCACGGGCCGAGAAGTCGTTGGGCGGCCCCGGAGGACTTCGCACTACGGTGGGGGAGGCAGACAAGGAGGGAGGGAGGTGGTATCTTCGCCGCAGGCGCAACGGGCGGTACGGTGCAGGAAACGGACGCCCGCTTGGGCACAAACGGCGTTCACACGTCACGTGCGAACGGTGTCATACGTTTTCGGCATCTCGCCCCCGCCCCCCCTACCACTCTCCCTCCCCCCTTCCCATTCCTCCGAGCGTGGACTCTGGAGTCTATATGGCCCACGGGTGCCCGCGGCGGAGCGTCTAGAATTTCACGCCTGCCAGTCGTAAATTTTCGCCCCTCCTGCCCGTGTGTGCGCGCCCGCTAATCCGCCGCCCGCAGCTGCGAAATCCTAGAGCCGCCGCCCCCGACCCGGTAGCGTCCTGCCCCCGTCACAACAGCTCCATGCCTCAGTTTCCATCTTTAAGAAAGAAAGAAAGAAAAGAAAGAGAGAAGTAAAGAGAAAGATAGAAGAATATCGTCTGGCTCCGTCGAAAACCGGCCGCCCCCGCGCTCGCGTGTACAGACATTCCTCTCGTCTTTGCGCGAGAGGAGCGGAAGAATCCGAGACATCCGCGTGGCGGCGGAACCGGAAAACAAAAGAATAGTCTTGCCAAGAAAAACGCACTACGACGACGTCATATAAGACAAAAAAAAAATGGAGAGAAGGCACGTGGCTAAAGCACACGCGCGGAGAAGGCAGGGAGGAGGGCGATATTGCTGGCGCCCCTCCCCCCCGTGTGAGAAGAAGTCGCATCCTCCACCTCCTCTATCCTCCTCTCCACCCAGTGTTTCCCATCTCGTCTTGTCCTTGCTATTGACGACCTGCCGAGCGACGTCCGCTCAAGCGAGAAAGCCGCGCGGGTCGCTCCAACGAATTCCGAAGGAAGCCAATTTAGTGGACCGGCGGGGCCTCCCCCTCCCCTCACCGGTCCGTGATTCCTTCTTGAAGAAAGAAACCGAACACCTACGTAGGGGGCCGCGAGGCGGGCAGTTGAAAAGTCAGAATGCTGAGTCAGAGCCACGAACCGCCGTGACGTCCTCTTTCGCGCACTGCGCGTATGCGTATATAGCTCGGGCTACTTACTACTCATTCTTATTGAAGGAGCTCGATTTTCCTTTTCCGAGGATCGAGCGCTTTGTTTGTCCCATCTATCATAATCAGGCTCAGACGCAAAATAAAAAAAGGAAGTAAAAAAATAGAATCGGAGGTTCGGGAGAGGGAGCGAAACGAATGGGGCTATACAAAAGGAAGGGAAAAAAAAACGCGAAAGAAGAAAAGTCACGCCGTAAGTTTCTATGTATTACGTATAGCTGCGAGGCCGTTGTCGTCCACGCCTGTCGTCTCGTAAATCCCTGGTCACGCAAATGTCTGGTAGTACCAGAGCCGGCCGCGTATATTTACAGCATACACGTATACCTGCGAGCAAGCCGAACGGCGCCCCTTCCATTTCTTCGTCCCTCCGGATATCTCGGCGGGGCTAGGCACCTCCTCGCATGGGCCGCCCGCGGGCAGGTTGCAACCGCTCTCCCCCTCTTCCTGTTGTCACTCAACACGCCGAAAACGACGCGGATCTATTACACGTGTCTTCGGACCGTTCTCTCCGTTTCTCTATTCCGTACTTGTTCCTTTCTCGATCTTGTTCGTGTTCCCCATATGCGTCATCGAGGTAGCCCGGGTCTCGAAGATGGCGGCAGTGACGCGAGAGAGAAACCAGGCAATCTCTCACGTGGCCGCGTGTATACAAGCGGCATAGAAATCACGTTCGCCTGTCCACCTCGACCAACGGCGAAACAGACTCTGAGCGAGTACGCGGAAGTCCGAACGCGATCTTTCATCGTGTTGCCGAGGCTTATTTGCGAACAGTACAGCAGTGCATATAGTCTCGTGGAAGAAACCACGGCCGTGCACAGCTATGTATAGTTGAGTACTTAGCGAGATATGTTTTTACAGATTGAGGAGCCCCGTTTGCTGTGAGCTGCACGAAGGTCGGATGGATGTATCCTCGCGCTGGTTAAAACAGACGATATCTATAAGAGCGCACCCGTACAATCAAACGCACGCGAACGCAGCTTTCGGTCAGTCGCGTATATGAAACTTCTGCGTGCTTTCTGATCTTTTTCAGGGAAACGCACGTGCGTCAAAGAAGCCCGTTAGAACCTCTTGGAACACAGACGTATCTACATAGGAAACCTACAGTGAAGTCTGATGCGGCTTGTGTATACCAACAAGTCTTCTTACGCTCAAATGTTACGCTTGTCGCCGAAATGACACTCATCGCAATCTTCGTTCATTTGACCTTCACTAGATTTTACTTGAGAATGCAGAGAAATAGCGAGCTCTGTCTATACTGGATTCAACACGGGGTTACGCTATATATAGATCGAGAATTCGCTGGGTCATCATCCTTGGACTGTGTCATTGGCTCCGGACACCGCCCGTCGCGCGACACAGATTCGTCGGGCTTCGCATATATATTTTTTCATCTGCCAACCGAAACACCACGCGGCCGATGCAATTACACAACGTCCGATCCGCTGTCCCCGTCGGTCAGGTAGGTGGCTTCTTAAAGCGCACCTGTACACACACGACACTCGGCTGGCAACGTCACTCGTGGCGCCTGTCCCCCGCTCCGCGGTGTCGTTGTCGTGTGTCACGAACCGTGTACGCGTACACACGTACATACGACCGGCGTTCGTTCCACGAGTAAAGGCCGCAGCCATCCGCGACATACGGTCGCGCATTCGCCGTGCAAGGCAGCCTGCGACGTCCTGCTCCTCTTCGGTCTGGCGCTCATCATTGTGTACATGCGGATGCTGTATGTACGGCCGCGTATATCGCGCAATCTGTCTGTCGCGCCGGCGGCCCTATTACATCGGCCGCGCGCAGACCCACCGCTGCGTTCACGGATCGCCACGGGAAGCCTCGTCCTCTCTCTCTCTCTCTCTCTCTCTCTCTCTCTCGAGTTCGCCTTTCGCACGTACCTTATTCTCTCTCTCTCTCCTCACTAGCGTGTTCGCTTTCGTTTGTCCGGGGCAGCAGCAACATGCAAGCAGAGTCAACGACTCCTGCCGACGTGTATCTATAGTATATATATGTACAGAGCGCACGTGCATATATGTATACGTGCGCATCCTGCCGTGCCTTACGTGCTTCTATCTCGCGGGGGCGGGGCACCGGGCATCTTGTTTCCGGCGTAGGGTTTTAGTGCTGTAGCAGCGTGTACCTGGAGGTTGCGCGACTGAGAGACCGTATCATCGCCCCCACAAACAAAATACGATTTCGCGCGGAAAAGTGACTACGGCACGAACTCGCCAAGCTGTATAGCTCCGTACAGCGCGAGCGTTGCGTTGCAATGACGCGGGATAATTTCCATCCCGCGGAGTGCGTGACGTACCGGTTACGAAATCGCGCCGCGTTCTGTATATAGACGGCCGTTTCACCCGTCCGTCACATTTCGAACGAGCTTGGCGCTCTCTGTAACCTCGGAGGCGGATACGAGAACTCGGAACGCTCGTTGCTTGTTTACGGTGGCGCTCATTTGAATTCCACGCGAATGTCTGTCGCGACGATACGTTGGAGGCGAGACCCAGCTGGCGGCCACTTAAAAAAAAAAAAAAATTCCGTGCTGGAGAACATCAACCAGTATACTCCGCGCAACGCGTGATAGCCTGGTGTAATATATGTTCTTACGCACAGGTCGGCTCTCTGTGTATTTTCATGTAGGAATGCCCGCAGAGCACGCATGCAAAAGAGCGTGCGCTCCCTCGTGATTTCCTTAGCCCGGTATGTCTCGGCAAGCTATCGGCGCGCGACGCGGGTATACGCCCCCTTTCTTCATTAGTCACCATCGGGCGGATCTAATGGGAGTCGTTGCCGTGCGTACACCCAAGTAAAGTGCCGTGTCTGCACGCGTCAAGCGGCAGGAAGGCCTGACGCGTATCGCGTGCGAGCTCCGTGTGGGGTCCTGCACGAAGCTTCAGAGCCCGGTATCCCTCCCTTTTCCTTTTCTTACAAGGGAGCGCGGTTTACTGGTGATTTTTCTGGCCAGCCGAGTGGCGTATACTGCTGCCGCCCGCGTAACAGAAGCGGGGCATATGCGTGCTTTGTCGCATTAACCTGATCTGTCCTCTCTCCTGGCTCCGGGAGCAGCGCCGAGTATTGAAACTTGCCCTGCCGTGCGATGCATGCGTATGCAGGCGCGCACTCTGTGATGTACCGGGTGACTCGAAGACAGCTGTCTACATGCTTTGCGGCATGCATGCCTGGAGTGTATGCGCAATACTGGACCCCGGATTCCGGGGACGTATACGCGTGCTTTTACATTCGCGTCATTACGCTCGACTTGGCGGTGGTCCCTGGCAGTGGTGGCCACGCATTGTGTCTCGGTTTGTCTGCGTGACCCAGCTCGTCTCTGTTTATAATGAGCGAGCGTACCGCAGTTGGAAGCTGGGGGTGCGTGCGGCTGTGTAGGAGCGCAGCGACTCTCGTACGGTGCACGCCTGGAGGAGAGAAAACGCGTGCTTTGTGATGTGGCATACATTAAAAAAAAAAAAAAAGAAAAAAAAAACTTGGACGAAACTTGGACAAGACCTGGGGCGTTGCAGCTACACGGCGTGCGTGCGTAAGTGGCCACCAGGCGGCTAGAGAACGCCCGAGGTCAGAACGGTTATAACGAGGCTACCGAGGCCTCGCCATCTACTGCGCATGCGTTGCGAAAACGGGCTTCCGTGCTGTACATAGGGACGGAAGTGCTTATAGTTAGCTATTGTCGGTGTATACGTCGTCGTTTCAGCTTTCGCGGCTGTAGTCTCGCCATCTTCGTCACTGCAGCGCGCTATGGCGAGCTATTAAATTGACGAAGGGGGTCGACAACAATGGTTAAGCGTCGCCGCTCGTCGTTTTCGTCTGCTCCGCGAGGACAAACTAGTCTCGAGTCGCGTGCGTTGCCCCCCGCACAAACGAAGCCACTGTCTGCCGGTGCGCCCGCGGCAGTGATCTTCACGAAGACGCGAGTTCTGTGTGTCGTAAAAATAGCCGCCGCAGCCGGCATTCTTGGAAGAGTACATGGACACAATTCATGTTTGTAAACAAATAGGCACAGTGCAGTCAATATATGAGCAGATGATTGCGTTGGCGTTGCTTTTCTTATTCGTTCTTGCAGCTTCGAATAATAATATTTGCAATTATGTAGCTGTTGAAACTTGGCCGCCTCAATACGTGATCCTGCTGCCAGAAAAAAAAAAAAAAATCGCATCATTATATAGAGTCTGTCGAAATTTTCCTCCTTTGCCCACACTGCCGATGCGGAGGCAGCCCCCCACAGCATCGTCGTTACATCGCGTTCTTGACCGTGTACCGCGCGTTCTCCCAGCATTAGGCTCCCGTCGCACATGAAGACGTCACTCCTGCGCACTGTGGCGCGGAACGCATTGAGCATCTTCCCGCTGCGGAATCACTTTCGCGTATGTTCGCAGAAACGAGGCGAGGAAAACGACTCCAGAAACGCACTGCGTGGCAGGTCATGGGAGGAGGATATTCCAGAAGAAGATTGGCCGAGCAAGCAGGCATACAAAGATGCTGGCAAAGAAAGAAAGAAAGAAAGAAGCCGGGGGCATCCTTAGGGGGCAGCAGGAGGCCGGCATCCCAAAAGAGCCTCGTCTTACGTTCCCCTGCCGTGGCCATGGACAGCTCCGTGAAGCATGACCGCTCGCGTATAGCGTATGTGCCGTACCGTATGCGCGCGGCGTCGACGGTTGCGCAACCGACAGCTGCAGGATGCCTCCTTCGAGCGCCGCGCTGGAAACCGGTGTGCCTGCCCCCTCGGTTTGTGTGTGCTATGTGAGCGCCTCTCTCTCTCTCTCTCTCTCTCTCTCTCTCTCTCTCTCTCTCTCTCTCTCTCTCTCTCTCTCTCCTCAGGTGCGCATGCATGCATATATACATGGTATCCTCTCCCTGCCTCTTTTCTGCGTCGCTGCAAGAACCAGTCCTCCGCCAAACCTTCCGCACGCGCACGTATGCACGCCCTACGCCACGCAAGCGACGTCATCTCGTTCCACGGAGTCCGACGCTCCGACTTAGGAAAACGGGATGATGAGGAGGAACCATTCAGTCTCTAGAAATATCCTGTATCGCGATCGTTGCTGGTTTGTGGTTTAAGTATATTAACCGGCATTCTGCAGCCTAAAAGAGGAAGGGAAACGACATGCGCAGCCGGCACGTCGAATGCGGAGGAAAATCAGTGCCGAATGCGAGGGAAATGCGTTAGTCTTATGTGATCATTTGCCAGCTATCACGACGGCCAGCGGGTTGTGCGAAAGCCGCGTCTGCCGCAGTTCGCATGCGACTACTTGGCCACGTTTCGCTCTTTGCCTATGCTATACGCAGTTCTTTTTTTTCTTTTAAGACAGTCGAAAACACCCTTTTCGTGCCTCGAGTACATGGAACTTGCGCTTATCTATAACGACTTTCGAAATGCTCATCCTTGTGCGTACGTCGCTCGTCTGTGCCGCTGTATCATTTGCGTCGAACTAATCGAATTACGAATGTCCAGGGGCTTTTCCGTTGCCACTCCGGTACGGGCGATTCCGGACGCCCGGTGTCAGGCGTCGACACGTTGTATATACACGTACACACACGAAACGAGCGAGATAACCGCGTCGACGCTTTGCCCTCGGCATCGCCATGCGTGCCCCCTCTATCGGGAGCGAAGCGGGGAGCGCAATTATGGGAAGTGTATTATACGTATACGCGCCGAATCCGGAACTGCATTTTGCCGAGCACCGGACGCAAATGGGCGGGGTCTCCATGCTGTATATCTACGCTCGTTTCGTGTATTTGTACGTATGTCCTTACTTTCGCTTCCAAGACGTGCGATAGGCGAGCGAGAGGGCTGCAGGCCGGTTACTGAGGCAGTCGTTTTCGCTCCGTAGTATGCACCGCGCGCGCATACGCTCTCGCTTGCGCCGCTGCCGCAAATCGGCGCGAGCGCGCGCGGCAGTAATAATCGCCAGCGGAATGCAGGATGTGCCGCTGACCAATTAAACGGAGTACGATGCTGGGCGGCCGCTACGCGCGTTCCTGTATATCCAAGCGCCTCGCCGTAGTCGCAGCGCTGGGCCCGCGGCCTTTTAATGGGGGGCACCGTTCTCCTTCACGTCTCCTTTCCCGCAACACAATCGTTGCTGCGCCTGAAAGCGCGAAAACGCAGCCTGCCTTGAAGCAATATCGCTCAATGTGCTCAATGAGCGCTCAGTAAACCGTGTTATGTTGGCCGCGACATAAATTGATTGAGGGCCGGTGGAATTCCTGTAATTACTTTTTTTTCTTTTTGCGACAGCGTTTTGCACGTGCGTTTGTACGTGCGCTCAAAGCGTTTAGACTGTGCACGCGGGCGAGCTAAGTATTTACAAGCTTCTCCCGAAGCGCTGGCTCACTTTAGCGACGCTGTAGACCGAGGGGAACGGAGGGCAATGGGGATGCGGAGGGATCGAGGGTGTATAGCTGCGGTAGAGCGTCGACGAAGTTTCTCGGCGGCTCGAAGTTTGAACCAAGTATAGACGCAAACAGCTCTTGACCTCGCAAACCTTTCCAACGATAGCTTTTAGCGACGCTAGTGGCGCGTGACGACGCTCCACTTAGAACCCCTGATGACCGAGCGATCTGTATCGCGCGTCCTTGAATCATAGCCCGCCTTGAGCTCCAGTAAAAGATAAAGAAGCTCTGTCAAAAAAAAAAAAAAAAGACAGTAGGAAAAGGGTGCTTCTCGGAGTGGTTTCTTATACTTTCGCCTACTACGAAGCTCATCGAGCCGGCTAAAAAGCGGGTCACACTGTGGCTAAACTTTCCCATATCGCGCGCGTCTGCCGCCGCCGCCGAAAAAAAAAAAAAATATGGAACGAATATAGCGACCTAATCCCTCTTCTCTACTGACGGCCAGTCGATTAATCACCTCCCGCGCTTCGGGATGATAGCTCGGTTCCGGCGGCATATATCCGCATACACACAAGCTGGGAAGAAATGCGCCAAGAAGACGGGCCGAAGAGAGTCCGCTGCCGCTGCTCGCAGCAACAAAGCACCGGGGCAATCACCGCTCCAGACGAGAGCACGGTCACAAAGTGTGGCGCGCCAGTTTAAGTGCGGTGTCCGCGGATCGAGGCGGTGGGTGAGGGCGCATTAGCCGTCGAAAAAGATAAAAAGAAAAGTTAATGATAAGATTATGAAAGCAGCGCGCGGCAAATTGAAAAGATATTGGATCGAAAAGAAAGCTAAGCGAAAAATCGAGGGAGAGGGTGGAGGGACTAGGAGGCTTGTTGGGTAGAGGTCGTTCTCGCGTGAAGTATGGGATGTTTTGTTGCATCTCTCTCTCCCTAAAATCGGGCACACACACGCCACGGCAGGCACGCGCCCTGCAAGATTAAAGCTAGGTCGACAGATAAGAAAGAAAGAAAGAAAGAAAGAAAGAAAGAGAGTGGTGAGAAGAGTGTCAATGAGGCAGGCGCGCCATATCGCCCTGTATAGTCTCTGGGAAACAAACACCGAAGAAGTAAAAGGAAGCGCCCGTACGAAAGTGTCGCCCGACTGCCCATTAAGAGGAGGGGCCAAGAATGCGTCCCGGAGGGCCCCTTTAATAACGTTTTATTAACGCAAAGGAGCGTGAACTATCACGGCAAAAGACGAAGCACCGTGGCCGAGCGCGCAGCCCGGGTCCCTGCCGTATAGCATGCAGCGCATCAACAAGCTATACGTATAGCTATTAAAAAAAAAAAAAGAAGAAGGCTCGTCGCACCGCCTTCGCCTTTGAAGCTGCAGTGCATAGCCGCTGCAAACGATGCGTGGCCCGGCATTCCTGGCCACTTTGTTGTCTGCGCAACCTCTCGGGGGGAGCGAGTGAGAGTATAAGCCTCTCTTCGGAAATTTGGCGCATGCATACAGCGCGGGAAAGAGCGAGTTTTTGTAGAAAGGCTCAAGCGTTGAATAAGCAGCGAGCGAACGGATGTTTTGCCCCCTCTTGGTAGTTTATTATCCATTTGCGATTATATAGACGAAGGTGTACAGCGCGCCAAACCCAACGTGGCTCCTTCCCTCACTCTCTCTCGGCTCCCACATGGTAGGGGCAACATGGCGGCTTGATATACAGTGTTCGTTCAGTGTGCGCAAAACTTTCCACAATGAAGTCAAACCAACGAGCCCGCCTTTCAGCCTCATACAGGCACGCCTCGATCTGGGCGTATACGTTTAACAAGTACGAGAGCTCGGAGCTGTGCTTTAGTCGATTCTTGCACAGATTTTTGCAACGCGCAAGAGTATACTGGGGCAGTGAAGGTGTAGACGCGTACGAAGCGCTGAATTCCAACAAGCGCTTATCTGACACCGCTCGCGCAAGTGCGGGCGATGGTATCCTGCAAGAATGGAGTTCTATACCAGCATGACCCAGGGCCCTGACACTTTCATATATGCTAGTCGGTTTTCGTTCACCACGGCAATCGACGCAAGTGGTGATGGTGCATGTACCTGATATATATATATATATATATATATATATATATATATATATATATATATATATATATATATATATATATATATATATATATATATATATATATATCATTCCATGGTGGCGAATGCAATCGCTGAACGTGAGCGTGAACGAATGAGAGCGAGCAGTTGGCGCAGCACGCATTAAAATAAAGAAGAGGCTGGCTCTTTTGTAGCTGAGCGCGAACGCGAGTGATTATCAGCGAGTGTGAGGGGCGTGTTGTAGCCAAGTATGTCGGTGATTGAGCAGGTGGCATAGTAAGGGAGCGCCGCGCCGTATTGCCGACGTTTCCATCCAGCGCAGACCCGTTGTCTTCGAGGACCTGATACGCGTGCACTGACTTGACGTCAGAGCGAATGGTTCGCGCTCGGCTTTGGCTGCTGCCGTTGCTCGCACGCAGGTATATATACTGCCAGTTACTTGCCCACTGTACGTGTGCATGAGATTATGCAAGAAGCGAACGATAAGAGATATAAAGCCTTCATATATATAAAGCCTTCATAAAAATTGTTGCAGTTATACAAATAAAAGGAGGAAACGGCTTTCTTTATTCTGTTGGCTTCTACTTCCTTTGCTCTGTGTACTTCCTCTGAGATGCGCGACGGCCGGAATTTTCGGCGTATCCTGCACTACTGACTGCGAGCGTCATCTACGGTTTCAGTTTCTGTTTAACAGTGGGAGCGCTGTGGGGAGTTAATGTGATTTCAGATTACGTTTCATGACCTTCTCCTCCGCCCAGTGATATATATATATATATATATATATATATATATATATATATATATATATATATATATATAGAGAGAGAGAGAGAGAGAGAGAGCAGTCAACGCAGTCTCTCAACATGTATGAGCTGCCAAAAAAAGAAAAATCGATAGATAACACAATAGCAGCTAGATCTCGAGGAACTAAGTAATGCTGCTGCCCGCTCGGCAGATCTGTAAATCGAAGGAGAGAACGCGCGGCGCGCGGGCGAACTCGGAACATGAGCGAAATGAGATCAGAAGAAGCACTTCTACGGATTACGCCGAGTACAGCAAAAGCGTCGGCGGCTGAAACCCGAGCAGCGGCGAGGGCGTCTTTTTTTTTTTTTTTCTTTTTCGCGCCGGCACGAAGAATGCGGCAAGCAGTGCGGCAACGGTATACGCCAGAGGAATCGCTTCGCGTGTAGACAGAGAACCGGCCACCATCGGGTCGGTCACCGAGTATAGCTTCTAAAGCGGGCCCGCTGCCGAAGCGCTAGCGCGGTGCAGGCGCGTGTGCGTGTCCGCTAATTCACTGAAAGCCATTCGATTGAATTACGGCCCGAGGAAGGAGATAGGAGGCGGTATGTAGAACTATAGAAGGAAGAAAGACGAAAGTATATATGATATGGCGCTGTACCAGTTTCTTTCTTTTCTTTCATTTCTATCTTTAGTCTCCTTGCACGGTCTACCCGGGCGCTTCGAATTTTGTCTAAAAGCCATATACCCGACCAGTTTCGATATAGCGCATGAGCTCGCAAAGCATCTATCTTGTCTGTCTCACAACGTGTGTATGAGTTTAATACCGAGCGCAGAAATGTCGTCGAAATACTGCTTGAACTTTCTCCTTTCCTCGTTCGAGGGCGGTCTTCTTATAAAGAACCATATATGAGACGAAGGAGAACACAGCAAAGGTCGTAAGTGATGCCTGCCGGAGAAAAAAAAAGTTGCCTCTGTTCTTCTTTAACCTCCACCTCCTTCTGCCTTTTTTTCGTTCTTGCTTTTGGACTGGGCGGCGTCGACTTTCGCGGAACAATGCCAACGTGAAAGCCAGACGCCGAATGTTCCGGGTTAATAAAATCAGCTCGAAAGAAAGAACTTTAAGAGGGCTTCGCGGCCAACGCCGCGGGCAGAGTACAAATCTACAACATCACGCGCACACACGTTGCCGTTCCGAGGTGGACTGTGCTTTTCTTTTTCTTTTTTTTTTTCTGCGGGCAATGAGTAATATATTTTTTTGAAGAACAGGCGCCAGGAGGGCTCACTCGTGCGAATGAACACGGCTTGTACGATGGCACCTGCAGATAAAACAAGCGAAGTGTGTTGCTCTCTGCGGAATCCAAATGAGAAGGAATGAACATAAAATGGGGCAATCCGGGAGAGAATTAGGGGGGGGGGGGAGAAAGGAAAGGGAAACCTAAAGAAAGTGTGGTGTGTGTGTCGGCGTCAGAGGTAGAGAAAGGTGCTCGTAGCGAAAAGACAGAGAGGGAGAGAAAGAGAGAGGGGGGAGGGAGGTGAGCTGTGTACGTAAGGTGAGGAGAAGATAGCCGAAGGAGACAAAAGAAATGAAGACAACACGTGTATAGTTTCACGATGGCGGACCGCGTAGTTTTGTCTGTGTAGCAGCAGGAGCACAGATGCGAGAACCCAGCGATCCCTCGCCGTCTTTCTCATCTCTGCTTGCTTCACGAGGCGGAAGAGAGGTCTCTCACTGTTTCTGGGCGCGTTGCCGGCCACCGAAGGACAGGGAAATATACAAGGAAGGATAAAAGGAACGCCAAGAGAGGAATCTCGCTCGTGAAATGGCGGCGAAAACTTTCCTTTTTTCCGTCAAAGAAAGCCAAAAAGAAGGGAAGGGAGGTACAGGATCTCCCGTTATATGCTTCTCAGCGCTTTGTTTAATTTTCCTTGGCCCTGTCCCTCCTCCTCCTCGACTTGCTCTTCACATACTGGCTTGTTCTTTTGCCACGGTTCTCACTTACACCGTTACAGACGGAGAGTAAGATCCCGAGAGACTCTTCTTCTTGCTCCTTTTTTTTATCTCACTCGGTATCTAGTGTATCGGCGAGTCAAGCAAAATGAAATCGGATCTGCCGGCACGCTGGGCGCCGTTGGAACTGATCCAAGACAGGCGCGAAGCCGGGCCTGGTCACTCCCCTCCGCTGGGAGGTTGCGAGAAAGCGTTGGTGTACAGCGGTCAAAAGAGGAGCACCAGAAGGAATGCGATATACAGTCCCGAAAAAGAATAAGAACATTAGAAATAGAAACTTCTGATGGCAAAAGGAGAGAATCGCTTCTAGCTGGGCTGCTAACGGCGCCGGGAACGCGGTGTAATATAATCGCCGCCGTACAGAAGTATCTGGCGTCATACAAGGGCTCTCTCTCTCTCTTTCCGAAAAACCTTTGAAGAACAAAGAAAGAAAGGTAAAAATGAGGGGAATATAAAACGAGAGAGAAGCTAGGAACTGTCTTGAGAGTAAGAGATGATACGTTGAACAGAGATGGGCCCTGCTTCTGCTGCTGAGTTCCATACCCGAAAAAGTACGGGAAGTTGAAAGGAACAAGCGTGTGATGTGTATTGGGGCGTGCACGAGGCATCCCAGTGGTGTTCGAGATGCCCGGCCCTCGTAAAAAAATGATCGGTGAGGTGGCCCGCAATATTTGAATATAATAAGTACTTCGCAGTGGAGCTCGAAACAGAGGCGTATCTTTGGTTCAGAGTATTGATCTCAAAGAAAAAAACGACAGAAGGAATGAAATCATTAATTAAAAACATGAAAGAAAGGAATAATGAGAGATAGAAGAAGAGAAAGAAAGGAAACGCTAATGCATGTTCACCCTAAAGCGTAATTAAGTGTCACTTCTTTCTCTCTTTCAATACTTTAATATCGAACTTTCGCGCGAGCTTATTTTGCATTTTCGCAAAATAAGCGCACCCAACGACTGTTTCGGCATGCCTTCATACTGTGCATTCAATGTCCAAGCGGCGCGATATAGCGGCAGACGCCGGAACAAAAACGCCAGACTGCGGCACAGAGACAGCCGTTTAATTTTTTCCGCACAAGCTTCGTGCATACTATATAGCAGGTATACGCGCGTGAAGCTGGTCACTCGCTGCTCCATTGTTCTGCGTTGTTCGCGAAAGTAGTAACAAGGGCGTTTCTCTTCTTCCTCGCGCATAATCTCGCGCAGATGCGCGCGCGCCAACGACGAGTGAATATGCATGAGCGGCATATATATATATATATATATATATATATATATATATATAGAGAGAGAGAGAGAGAGAGAGAGAGAGAGAGAGAGAGAGAGCAAGCGCCGCGCTGTGCGCTGCTGCACTCTGACCCGCGCACGAACATGGTTTGAAAAAACATCGTCGCAGTGAGAGTGCGGGGGCACTCGGATGCGAGGACGTGCAGCACGAAGCACTATAGGGTGCTTCTGCCATTATGTGTGATTTCTTGTTTCTTTGCCTTATTTCCTTCACAGTTTTTTCACCGCATGTGTGCTCTGTTTTCGAGACGTGGTGCTCGTGCTCGTACAGGTGGCCTCGCTTCCGCGTGTGCACACACCCACGCGACCCGCGCATTTCGTACGCGAGGCGGCGAACTGTACGCGGATGGCTGCGTCATAAACGCTGCCCCAGTGCGCGTGCGTGCGTGCGTGCGTGTGTGCGCGCGCGCGCGCGCGCGTGTGTGTGTGTGTGTGTGTGTGTGTGTGTGTGTGTGTGTGTGTTAGTGACTTCACATCGCGTCTTTTACTGCTGCTGACTATATCTTAAAAGGACGCTGAAGAGGAATAGCAAGCTTATTACAACATTACGATTCTGCAACAGCAACGCAGCCAATCTCATACCGCTGGAGAAGGCTTGGCGTATAAAGCCTGGGAAGACGCTAGAACGAAAAAACTAGTGCGATGCCATTTTGAAGTTCCCGCATCAACTGTTCGCGACGTCATGTATTCAGTAACGTATGGTCGGGTGACTATAGTCGATGACAGCCTTAGGAACGCAGCGCCAAATATGCACCGCCGTCCAACTCAAAGTTCTCTCGACTTTAGTTCGTTTTTCGTCACGTCACCGCGGAGGCGAACTTCTTTCAGTTTCTTTTCCCTGCCCCAAATAGTGCCGCTCTAAACACAGCGCCCGAGGTCGCTTCCGGTCACTTCTGCTCCAGCCTCTCACTTCTGTCGTACCCGGCCTCCTCGACGTCCGCCATGATACGAGCGAACCCGCATGGTCGCACGTGGCTTCGGCCATCCGAGGGCTGCTCTCAAAAGGCAACGTATCATAAAGAAAGAAAAAAAAAAGTGCGTCAGGTTGATCATACAGCTTAAAGGCGCGATCGACGTTACAGGAGAGCAATGCTCGGCGTTGCGAAATGCCTGTCAGCATCTCGTCCGTCTTCCGTCAGGGCAATTCGCAACGCACCACTTCAAAAAAAACGCGCGCCCCCACGTCGAACCGAAAGGGACGTCAGGAAAAGGAGAGGGCGGTGGGGAGGAGGAGGGGGGAAACGCCCATCACTTTTCTTTTTGTTCTCTTCGTCGTTCCCACGGGCGGCGTTCGGTCATCGCGCCGTGGATACAGGCGCGTGGGCGGATGAGCGCTTTGTGTGCGTACAGTGACGTTATGTACGCGGCGTCATGCAAATGGGGTCTCCGCGGGAGAACGGGGTCGCGCGTGTTGCTGCGTGCGCCGTCGCGTTTTTTGACGGTGCAGTCTACGTGACCGTGCGCTGCGCGCGTCTCGCCCGCGTTTTTAAGCGAAGAAAGAAATCGAGATTGCGTCTGTCTCGCCAGACGGTGCGAGGTGGTGGGAAGAATGGCCCCCTTGTCTTGCGTTATCTCGACTGCGCGCGTATACCGCAAGGAAGCGGCGAAATCCGTGGGACAGTGCATGTGTGCTCGTGGCAGCCTTTGAGGAAGCGCAGCCTCTGAGGAGGTGCAGCCTTCAAAGTGGGAGTTTCAGACGTGGCCGCGCCTCTGAGAGAGAGAGAGAGAGAGAGAGAGAGAGAGAGAGAGAGAGAGAGAGAGAGAGAGAGAGAGAGAGAGATCAACATGATTTTACAAACGGCTCATTGTCCGACCTGTCGAGAAAATGGACCAAGGCTTTAGCGTTCGGCATTCACTTTTGATCGAACGGCGCCTCCGGCCGTTATTCTTTAATTAGCAATCACGTGCCAGCCGGCCTTCCAGTACTCTTAAGGCCAGTTCAAGGCCAGTTCTGTGGTGTCCCTGCGTTAGCTTAATTTTCTTAAAAAGGGAAGAGAGACAGAGCGTGAATAAATGAAGCACTTGTCCCGCGGCCGCGGCACTTAGAATGCGCAGATCCCCTACAGCATCTCGTGTTAACGAGCTAACTTCCTTAACTGATTCAAAACGAATCCAGCTGCCCAGTTTTTAAATCGCCGCACGTTCTTCGGTTATTTCTTCTCTTATGCTTGATAATAGTTCGCCGTCGTTTGCATTCCGTTCTTGATCGCAGATACGAACCTATAATAGCTGGCACAGTTGTGCCGACTTCTGGAGTAAAGTTCTGCACGCGCAAAATAATCAAAGCCCATTGATAGTTCCGTCGAACAGCTGTTGCTGCAAAGAGAGTGGTCTGTTTTGTAGGCCTTGTTGTTGGTGTTCATGTATTCCACGTAAAATTACTTTGCCGCCGATTGTAGCACTTCGTTTTCCGAGTTCTGCCGACAAAGAGTAAGCCTAAAACGCCTGTCATGCCCTCAAGCGGCTCATCTCGCATTCATCGCAATGACGCATGGTCTCCGAGATCCAGTGGCGCATTCGTTGCGGTTCTCGTAAGATACAGTCTGTCCGTGCTCCAACAAAAGAAGCGTCTTCGATCAAGCAAGCAAGATGGCAAAAAAGGAAGAAGTAAAGAGAGAAATTACCAGCGCGCGGCGTTGCGCTTCGTCACGGTCCGCAAACAAAAGAGACGACCTCCATCGAGCAGCCTCGACCTCCCTGTGGAGCAGACGAAGACGAACCACGTCTCTTCGGCGTCGCCACGATGCAACGAAAGGGAAGCCGTGCTCGGGCTGTATACAAAGAAGGCCAGCAAAGCCGAACGCAAATCGTGCTCACGTATACAACGGCGAAGCAGCGGCTGCGAGATCCAGTTTGATTCGCGCGCGAGAGGAGACCATGGCGAAGGTGTGCGGCGAGCGACCGAGACCTAAAGGCGCGGTCTTCATCCGCGACCACGGGCGCTGCATAACGAAGAAGAAAGGAATAGCTCCCCAGCAGCGTAGGCGGCGGTGGTGGTGCCAGAGGAAGGAGGCCTTAGATGTTTGCTCTGGCACGTAAGTACGTGCATGCGTATGCACTGCGCAGAATGGCGCAGACGAAAGAAACCACACGCATAAAGAAGGAAGGTGGGGTGGGGGGGCGGGGGGAGAGTATATGTAAGGCCCGTCGATCGCTCCTTCAGCTCTTTAGACCACACACGAGGTCGGCGTGGCGCGCGGCGCACGCGAAAATCTCGAACAACCGAAACGGACCGAGGTATACGGTCCTCGCCTCGGAGCAGCAACATTGCCGGTGCCCTAAGCCTAAGCCGTCTTCTTGGGACCGCCACTCGGAGCAGACGACATTGGAGGCGAAGGCGCGTCGTCTGCGTTTGCGTATACGCTCGCCAGTCGCGGGGGGTTCGTTCCTTCTCTTGCTGCGCGATTATAGAACCACCGGCGGGACGAATCTGGGATGCGCCGAAAGCAGCCACGGGCAACCGATTGGAAACTTGGAGATAGATAGATAGATAGCACGTTTATTCTTGTCAGTCTAAATACAGTTAGCCGTCATAAATAGTGTGCACGTACAAAAAGAAGCCGATTTAGAGAAGGTAGAATGCTTTGGAGACGTGTTTAAGTACGGATTCACGCCGTTTCCATGTGTAAACTAGATACCTGCTAGGGCGGTATACACAGGTCGCATAAGTGGTTATGCAGGGGCTGGGGAGGCTGAAATTCCAGGCGGGGTGAAGAAGATGGTGCCGCTATGTAGACGTGGCGTTGGAATGCTGCTCTCCAGTAAGCGTTGCTCTAGAACAAGCACGAAAGCTTCGCCACAAGCTATGCTAAATAAAAAGTGGAAGGAAGATGTTGAGAAGAGGGAGGGGGGTACTAACGCGCATATTTAAAATTTTTCCCACGAAACTCGGGAGTCTGCGGCAAAGCAAACGCCGAGTTTTCATTAATCAAATCTTTTAAGTTGTTTGTTTTAGTTTTTCCTGCGAACCTCTTTGTTGCTCGCCTCGCGAAATTTGAGTTACGCCGCGTTCTGCGGGGGAAAAAAGAAAAAAGAAAGAAAAAAAGAATCGCCGCCAAGGTCTCTCGCACGGAGGCTGTGCAGCGACGACAGCGGCGTCCGTGCCGCGTGAAAATCGAAATAAGAAAAACGGACGAGTCAGAGCGGGAAGAAAGGTCGAGGCTGGCTGTCAGGTTAACGTCAACCTCCCGCCAGCGGCACGTCTCTCTCGAGAGAGACAGGCGCATGGGAAGACGATGGGGCCGCTTGCCAAACACTCGTCTCGGCTTCTCGCGCTGCGTCGAGCCGCTTTCTTTAATCCCTCGCGCGTTTGCTGGCTCGGTGCGTGTGTTTGTACGAAGCCTCCGTGCCGGTGCGAAAGCCCAGATTTCACGCCCTTATACCCTCTTCGAGGTTTGTGTGCGCGCCGTGTGCCCGCGACCTTTGCGACGTGACGCAGCGCTGACCTGTCGACTTTCTTTTCGCGGGGACCGTGTAAGAATATATGCGTGTTTGCGCGTGCCTTCTTGCAGAAAAAGAAATAGCAAGAAAGAAAAAAAATAAAGAATTGAGGGTCTGGGTGTCAAAGGTGTCGGAACCGTCGTGTAGGCTGCAGCTTCTTGTGTTCTTTCTTCCCGAGGCCAGTGCGTGGACATTGCGAGGCGCGACCTTCAGCTCACAGCGCTTGTGGGTTGAGGACGATGCGCTAGCTTTGATGAAAATGGCTTATATGCCGTGGCCCGGTCCACAGGGTCTACGCGGGGGACTGCAGCGTACGGGTCAGTGCCGGCACTTGGGGCGATCGCGGGCTTCAAGAGCGCAGATACCGTGAGTGAGGCTTGCTTCAGTCAATAGGATCGCTGGTGACGAAGGTCAGCTGCAGCGCTTTATCTTCAAAGCGTGTTTTGCCCACGAGATTACGAAATAATAATTAAAAGAAAAGCGGAGCAACTTTTTTTTCACTCTTTGCAAGTATAAAGCACTGGTGAAGCACTCCTCCCTGTCTTGGCAAACTACCTCCTGCAGAGCTCAGAAAGATCGATTTTGTGTTTCGTTCGTAGGGAACAGCACACGCGCGCCTTCCCGGGACGTGTTTATTCTTTCAGTGTACACTAGCCCGAAAAAGAGTCAAGAAAATACAGCAATTTGTCGTCCGACCCCTCGAAGGCCAATTACAGGCTTTCCACTCTGCTGCCTCGTCGGCCGGAACTCCGCCGTCGACACATCCGCGCTAAGAGAAGGGTCTGCTGCTTCGGTGTTGCTGCGCCGTGTGATCTTTTCCAAAAAAGCCGTTCTTCCTGATGCCTCCCCCCTCCCACCCCCGCTGCTCTCGGCGCCAAACACCCGGACCACCACTAGTTCGAAGTTTTACCCCCTCACAATCCCCTTGCGGGGCCCCAAAACGTCTGCCTGGGGGAACACGAGCTTCTGAACGGGGACCAAAAGAAAACAGGAATCACTGCGCGCGCCCGGCACGACGACGCAGCGGGGAGTCGCCTTCTTTTCCACATTCGCATGTGCGCGTGGAAACTGGTGTTCCCTCCACTGCCACCCCCCCCATTTTATCCCCCCCTCCTCACGATCTCTGTTGATGCCGTCTCGCTCCTCCGTTTCTCTCGTCAGCTCTTTTTCGCGAGCAGCTGACACCGCTCCCGGCGCAGTTTCTCTTTCGTCGACTGCCGATCGTTTTCGACTCCGGGGCGCGCGACGTTTCGGCGCGCCGCGTTTTGCCCTCCACCGCGCTTCACTTCGCTGCAGGGTGCGCAGGATGCGACCGGAGAAGAACCGCGACCCGTCCTCCTCGTGCCAGCACAGTTTATCCGCACTTCCTCTACCGAAAAACGTGTCCGGAGGATTCTAGCTCCCCAACTATGCTAGCGCAGCTTCTCTCCCTGCGTCCAGGAAGCGATACGCTGACATCCCCACCCTCTGTAGCCGTATCCTACCCCATCGCCATCTGCGAGCACTCGAGCGGCGTGCACAATCTTCCGTCACGCACCCCCCCCCTCCCCCCGCCTGCCCTCAACCTTCTTGTCCTCTTTTGTCTCTCGTATTTGTTCTAACTCGCTCTCTTCCTTCCTCCCTGCCACGCCGGGACTCGGCGCCTCTCTTCGTTCTCGCTGGCTTGTCTCCTCCGTGTAATCCCGCATAGAGATGTCAACGCCTGAAACGGAGAACACGCCGTGTTCCCCCCTTCCCTCCCCGCCCCCGCACCGTTGTCTACTTCGTGCACCACTTCTGTCGTCTCTGCCTCCGACGCACATGCCGCGCCCGGAGGGCGCCCGTGAAGAAGAGGGGAGGTGGGGGTTGGGGGGGGGGGGGGGCAGCGGAACTACACTCCTCGAGCGAAATGGAGAAGCGACGCGAAGACGACGTGCGAAGGAACATGACCGAAAAACAAAGAGCGCGCCTTCCGAATGGAGTTATCTTCTTTAGCTCTCTCTCTCTTCTGTTTCCTTGTGTGATTCTGGCTTTCTGAATCTGATAGCGGCGAAAGAGTGGTTGGGGGGAGTTTGGCGGCGGGGATGAGGGGGTGGGGGGAGAGCGTTAGTTCGCGGGCTAAAGGGGGGGGGGGGGTAGGGCACTGGTAGCTAGCATGACGGGTGCGAGAAAGCGCGCAGGCGCTGACATATTCGCCAAATTCCCCGTCGAAGAATTCGCGCGTCGCACACGCGCGTGGGGCCCCAGACGACGCGGTACGGGGCACGCGCGCCGGCTGCGGCGCGAGATCCACCGCGCGCACTCCAGGGAGCTGGAGTTTAGGGAAGGGAAGAAGCGCGGGGCTTCCCTTCCCCAAAGCTGAGGCGCCGGCGGAGGCGCAGGCAGAACGCAGCTGTCGCCCCAAACTGCCGCGCCTTGACTCCGGCCGCAGGCGCCGTCGAAGCTTCTCACGTTGTTCAGTTTTCGTTTTGCGTTTGTTTCCGTTTTGTTTCGGCCGAGGAAGTCGCGAAGTAGGGGCATTCTTTTCGTTCCGGGTCTCTGAACGTCGCCGGCCGATTTGACAGTGCGTGGACTGGTGCGCCACTTGTCCTTCACTTTCTCATTTGAGCCTAGCGAAAGTCGTCTGTTCCCATTTTCCCTATTTCTCCGTAAAAAAAAATAAAAAAAAGAGGGGGGTATCTAAAGAGAGCTGTACATCAAATCTAGCAACAGACGTTATCGAAGCAACGCGGCTTCGAGTGAAAAATACAGGAATAAGAAAGTATACAATACTAGATCTGGGGCACCAGCAGGGAAAAGAAAGAAGAGAAGGCAAGAACAGAAAACGAAATGCACGAAACGAAGGCCGTAATCGAAACGAGGCAAAGCGAAACTCGCCGAAGGAAGTGCGGTTCGGACCGCAACTTGAGCCATATAGTCGGTCTTGGCTGAACTGCGTGGTCACGCAGGTTGTATGTATAAGTGCACGCGAGCATCGTGTATAGTGATGCGTGCTGCTGCTGAGGAGGGCGCCGCAGTGGCTTCACTCTGCGCCGGGTGTTCCGAACGACTCTGCGTATCTTCGACTGCTCGCCGATGGAGCATCGAAGCACTTCGCGGCGAATGCGCAGGTTACGCCATAAAGAAAAGCCCTATACTTAGAGGACGCAAACATTGTGCAAAACACGAAAAAAGAAATCCTTGACTACCCGTATATAAGGATATAGACTGGACAGTCTCGTGCTTCCCTTTCACAACAACCTTGCAACGGCACGTTCGCGGTGCCCTCCTGTTTGCAGGCTTTCTTCGCTTTCACGTATATAGGCGGATAGAAGAAAGAGCAACGGCAACCGACAAACACCGGCGACAAGGGAGCAGAAAAAGCCGAGTGCCCAATTCCTTCACTGAGAACGTTGACGAAGGAAGACAAAAAGTGCTGAGCGAAGCGTGAGAGCCGCATCTCTGTGGAAACGATTTGCCTGAACTGCTTCTGTACAAACAGTCCCTGCTCTTTCGCCGTGTATATGCATGTGTGCGTTCGGTGTATGTATACTTGTCTCCCGGCCCGAGCGCGGATGTACACGGCGGCGATCAGGATATATATTGGACGTGGAACATTTAAACTTGCACTCAGCACAAGCACCTCGAGCTGAGGCGTTGTCGAGTTGACGGTAGCAGTATAACACGCATGACTTTATAGTGAGTGGTGGCTGGTGAGGGAGCGATGAGTGGTGCGTGCAAAACGTGAGGGATGAGATAAACATTCGCCGGGACAAGTTCGATCGCTTATCGCGAGGCAAGAGTGTCCGAAATGCGAAAGCGCCAAAGTGGGCACGCTCTGGCGTATCGCTGGACATGTTTTCGATTGAGATCATAGGCGCGAACATTGAGCTCGGCAAGGTGTACGGACAAACGGGCGAAGAAGCGTGGGTTATTGTCGCTTGGAATGGTGTCTCATTTCCTTTGCGTCTCTAGTGACGCCGGTATGGGCGTACGTAGAGGTATAATTGAAAACGTCGTAGTGACCATCTCTCTCTCTCTCTCTCTCTCTCTCTCTCTCTCTCTCTCTCTCTCTCTCTCTCTCTCTCTCTCTCTCTCTCTCTCTCTCTCTCTCCCTCGCGCGCGCCTTTATGGCGCTGCGCGCGGGCCGGGGGGGGGGGTGCGCTCATGTAAACTTTACTGCCATTACAGCCTGCGTCAGATTTCAGATGGTGCGCCATGTTTAACACTCGTAGACACGGGCGTGATGAGAATTCCTGCTGTAGTGAACGGTGGTCGCTTCTCCTGCGTGTCTTTTGACGCACGACTTGCGAACTAGTCCAAAGGCGCCGACCGCAAGTGGTCATTTGTCGGTCGCGTGGCCTGGGGCTTGGCGAAAGAGAGCGTCCTTTCTCGCTTCTCCTCCGACGAGCCCTGAAACGATTCCTTTCCTCCTCGCATCCGATCCTCCTCTCTTTCTATGATGACGATGGATGGAGGAAATAGTCCCTTTCCGCACAGGACCATTACGTCGCGCTTTTCTGTCGGCAGGTCAAAAAATGCGGGAGATTCCAGGAGCCCTATAGCGCTCGCCGCGGTTTAACCGCCCGCCCGCCCCCTTCGCTCCATTCCATTTTAGTTTTAATTGCGCGTCGAGGGTAGCGATTAACGTTACGACCGCAGCCATTCGAACAGCGGCTTGGACCCCGTGCAGTTAAGTGTCTGGCACCACGCGCTTGCGCGCCGCTGTGTAACCCCCTCACTCGACTTCTTTAATTTCGCTCTCTATATACCGTTTATATGACTTCCGGCACTGGAGAGCTCAGTTATGACCCCCCCCTCTCCCTCTTTTTAAGTTCCGCGTTCACTTCGCAATGCTATATTGATGGCTCGTATCGGAAGCCAAGAAGCCAATGTTTATTTTGCACGCTTCCCAAAGAGTGCGAGAATGCCGGTCGCGAACGCACAGTCAGGCGCCGTTTTCGGGTGAGGTTCTTTTTCTCCCTCAACCCCCCTCCCCCTGAAAAAAAAGAAAAGTGTGCTTTAGAAGTTTTTCGAGCGGCGGAAAGAGATATGGGAAGCGGGCCATTATGGTGACGCGCGAACTCGCTTTATTACGAAGTCCATTCAGGGCCGTCTGACGCCAGTAAAGCGTATAAAAGAGAAGGCTATGCGATATCGCGCCGAGAGGCGTGTATGTGAGCCATTCCGCGCCTTTCCCTTTTTTTTTTGTCGGGGACAAAACTCATCGACCTAGTAACAGAACAGCGGCCACGATGTAGCCTAATCGCTCGTCCTGCATGGCACAAGAAAAAAGAATCGGAACGCAGCTTCTCTTCCTTCTCGATCTCTTTTGCAGCTTTCGAAGCGTAGGCGAAATGATGCTTAAAAAAAAAAAAAAAAGGGAGGAGGTTATCAAATCGTCGAAGGACGCTCAAGGGCGCTTTGAACGACGACGATGTTTTATTATTATTATTAATGTTTTGTAACATTCGGTCAGATCTTGGTTGGCGCGCGAACTATAAATCAAACCGTCGCTTCTCTTAATTCATTTTGTTCTTCCTATTTACTTATTTATTTCTGCGTGCAATCGAAGTACCGCTGCCGTCCGAGATGTCTCGGCGCAGTCGCGGAGTGCGCAGAGATCCAGCGGTGCGTGTTCATAACTGGTTAAATAATGTGCACGCTAAGCGATCGGGTCGAAAAAAAAAATGGATATAACTTTCAGGATATGGTCTGGAAAGAGAGATTAGAGCTGCGGCACCGCAGGATGAGTTGAAACCTTGATAATATAGCAGCGATCTACAACCTGATTACGAACAACAACAGATAAGACGTAATAGGAAAGTGAAAAATAAGTGTTGGGAAGCGCTGGCCCCGTCAAGAAACCGACTTGACTTCTGCTTCGTCTGAGAGTCCATGCGGCCGAGTATTAAAGAAAACCACGCGCCAGGAAGAAGAACGATGTAAATGACTGAAAACGTTGCAAGGAGGACGGAAAAAGAGGATAGAGAAAGGAATGGAATAAAGAAGAAACGGAAGAAATTATACTTAAAAGAACTTCACAAACGAAGGGAGGAAACGAGAGCATCTCTACATAAAACGTAATAAAGAAAAGGAGGAGTTGATATTGAAATGCGTAACGTAACGCGTAGCAATGTTGGGATGCAGCAGGAGTTAGGCAGCGTGGTACTCAGCCGAGGCGCGTTACTTACGGCAGCGCGGCGTAGCCCAACGCGAGCGCGAAGTTGTGCTATATACTACACACACGCACACACACACAAACGCAAGCGCGTATGCTTCGGGCAAAACCACAAGAACACCCGTCTCTCCGCGGGCCGCTTTTATTGCCGCCGGTTCCTGACATTCTTGTTCTCTCATCTCCAAAGTGCGCGCTCGACTGCCTGCCCTCCCCTTCCCTCCCCACTTCCCAGCGTAGGGGCAAATTAAATCAAACCAATCATTAGACCGCACCCTCGGCGCGTCTTCCCTTACTCTCCTTCTCTAGTCGGGACCCCCTATTATCCTTTCAGTCCAATTCCACTAAGAGCGTTTCCTCAACACGCGAGTCCCTCCCCTCGGGTCTTTTCTCCGGCTGTATAGTTTATACATACCTCTCAGCATGGTCTCGTCTAACCTTCTTTTGTTTTGCCCCCTCGTTCCCGTTCCATACCGCGCGCACAGATTTGCTTTTTTTTTTCTCCCACGCCACTGCTGCGGTTGTTCTCCTTGTCCAAGTCAAAACGTCGTCCCCGAAAAAAGGTCTGCCGACGTCGCGAGGTGCGGAGGGGAAACCGCGAGCGCTTCTTTTTTCTTTCGTCATGATCTCGTTTCCTCGCCTTGCTTACGCTTCTTTTCGAGCTAAGCATTGGGCTGCTAATGGCACGCCGCCGTCTAAGCCTGCGCGTCAGGGAGGCATCAAGCTGTCAACGCGGTGGGGCATAAATGGCCGCCGCTCTCCCTCCCACCGCCCGCCATCTTTCTCTTCTTATTGCAGCCATTTTCGGGGCGCTTCTGCCGTCGCCTGCGCTTGGCGTGTGTTCTCCAAAGCCGCGTCTGCTTGCCGCCGGCGCGCGCGCGCGTTGACGACTTGACAACGCGGGGGTCTCGCAGGAGAGACAAATTACGGCCTGCGAACTTCGCCGCGGGGAGACAAGCCGACCGCGCTGAGGACGAAGGTGGGTGAGGAGGAAAGGATCTCCCACTATACGCTAGCGTGTACTTCAACCAATATGCATGACCCCTCCCGACGCTTCATAGTGTCATGCAATTACTCACCTCTGTTTCCTTTCGCGTGACGTCATTCACTGCCCCTATATGCGTACGCCAACAACGTTCACAGTCCTGTGAGGGAGGATGAGGGTCACTGCGAGGGAGAGGGGAAGCGCCACGTATCTGCGCGCTCTCAGAGCGCATGAGGACACCGCGAGACCGAACGTACAGCTGTGCCATATAGGTATACTGGCTGCGCAATGTGCTCTGCATTCGTGTGTGGAACTAAGAAAAACTGGGGTAGCCCATAAAGGCGTGAATGGGAAAGGGGCAATATGTGTGTCTGGCCGTTGTTGATTACCGGCAGTTATGTTGTTTCGTTTGTTTCTGGACCGCGGGTTGTGGCAGCTCAAAACGAAACACTCGTGCTACTGCAATATCTGTACGAACGAACGACATATCCGAAGAGCATCTGCGGCGCGGTTCTTGCATCAAGTGATCATGTAGCCGATGAGACATCCGCCGCCGTAACTCACTGGCTGTGTATGGCGTGTTTGGATCGGACTGCTGGTACGATCTGTTGGGAACTCGGCGCTGACGCCCGTGGTTGTACCTGGGTCGCAAGCCCCAAGGGTAGCGTTGGCCTGGCGGCCTGGGGTACAACTGGAAGCATCCGAAGGTCCCGGCAAAGCATGAGTCGACTGGTAACAACGAAACAACTTGTTTATTTTAACATCGCAAAGAGTTGGCGGTCAGGTTTGACCGTAGTAGAGAGACGGGAGAGCACTTCACTCAACAGAAGAAATCGGAGCCCTCTTTTTGGCGTCCGGGGGCAGCTGTTTTTATACTCTCGCAGTTGAGGGCAAGAAGGAACCCCTCAAAAGACGAGCACGTGAATGTACAATGGGCTAATGGTGACGCACACTGTCGTAGCGATGCCGTAGCACCATGTCGAGCACGATCTCGTAGCACCCTGTCGTGGCGCTGCCGGTCGGACACAATGACTGTAATGAGAGGATGGTCCCTGCTTTGGCATCGCCTGTTTCGGGCACAATGACTGGAACGAGATCCCTGCTTTGGCATCGCCTGTTTCGGGCACAATGACTGGAATGCGAGGATGATCCCTAGGCGGTCGCATCGCCGCAGTCGCGCCTGGAAACACCTGGCGATGAGTGTTGCGGCGACGACGATCGGGCCAAAATGTCTGCCGCCCCGCCGCAGTCGCGCCGGCAAAACCACGTGTCGCAGGCGAAACGCAACAGACCGCCCCGCCGGGGGAAGGAGATCCCGATGGACAGGGGACTGCATCCGCTGTCCGGAGGGATGTCGCTCGATGATGCTCATAACCGAAGACGGGCGTCCCTCGACGTTTCTTGAGCGCAGCGCACAGAGAAGGCCTCGTTCTCTTGTTCAGGTTCGCACGGGACACTGCAAAGTGACTTCGGGAGAGTTCACATTTTTGTTCTCGTTCCCGGCAAGCGTTAGAACTACGCTGAAACTCAACCGCTCAGTCAGCAAGCACGGCACAACCCTCACTAAGCCCTGCCAGGCTCTTTCCCCTTTTTATACCACTGCCTAGTTCCTTACAGTAGTCTAGCATCACTCAGAACGCGTCCACAAATTGAAAAATTGCACTAGAAAGCATATCATCACTTTGAAACACTAAACAAAAGCAATATGTTAAAAAAAAAATCCTGCCTCAGGAAGAAAACATCAGTAACAAACAATTTTGAGGCTGATTCCTACGTTAGGGGCTTCGACTTAAGCCATCGGCGTTACCGTTGAGACTCCCCTTTTTGTAACGCACCTCAAAGGAATATTGTTGTAAAGCGAGGCTCCAGCGCAGGAGGCGGCCATTTTTGGGAGAGATGGTCTGCAGCCATTGGAGAGGGCAGTGATCCGTCTCAATGATAAACCTCGAGCCGGCTAGATAGCATGACAATTTCTGAACGGCCCACACGAGACATGCACACTCTTTCTCGGTGGCGCTATACGCCTGCTCACGACTGGTCAGCTTACGACTAGCATACAGGACGGGGTGTTCTACTTCTCCATTTTCCCGTTGGCACAGTACAACGCCCATGCCTCGCTCACTAGCATCGCACTGAACAATGAACCCTTTTGTATAGTCTGGCGATCGTAGCACAGGCTGGCTTGTTAGGGCACTCTTTAGGGCGCTAAAAGCTCTTTCCTTGGTCTCGTCCCAGACGACTGTTTGAGGCTCTGTCTTTCTTAGAGCATCCGTCAGGGGAGCCGCGATATCAGAGTACCTAGGGATGTACCTCTGATAGTAGCCGGCGACACCCAAGAACGACCGAATATCGGTCTTGGTGCGCGGTTGCGGAAAGTCTCGCACAGCGGCCACTTTTATTTCAGAGGGGCGGCGACGACCCTGACCAATCACGTGACCGAGGTAGACAACCTCGGCCTGTGCTATCTGGCACTTAGGAGCCTTGACTGTCAAGCCCGCTTCGCGCAGGCGGGTTAGCACTGCCCGCAAGTGTGCCATATGCTCAGACCAGGATGCGGAGAATATCGCTACGTCGTCTAGATACGGTAAAGCGAATTCTTGCTGTCCCCGCAACACTTTATCCATGAGACTTGAAAAACAGTATGGCGCGTTCTTCAAACCAAAACTCAACACTTTAGGACGGAATGTTCCCATTGGTGAAATGAACGCCGCATACCTACTAGCCTCTTCTGTAAGTGGAACCTGCCAATAACCCCTGACAAGATCTAGGGTGGAAATAAACTGAGCGCTACTAACTTTCTCAAGGCGCTCCTCGATGTTAGGGATCGGATAAATTTGATCCTTAGTGATGGAATTAAGCCTGCGGTAGTCGACGCAAGGACGAGGTTCCTTGCCCGGTACCTCAACTAAAATCAAAGGGGAGGTATAATCACTCTCACCTGCCTCAATAACACCGAGCTGTAGCATTTTCTTTACCTCAGCCTCCATAATATCGCTCTGGCGGGGTGACACCCGATACGCCTTGGATCGTACTGGCTCTGTGGAGGTAAGTTCTATATCATGAGTAAGTACAGAAGTCCTACCAGGCCTCTCAGAGAACAGACCTTGAAACTCTTGTAATAGCTGGTGTAGTTCGGTTTTCTGCTCGGGCGACAGCGGTGCTTTACTGATAAGGTCACTAATGACTTGACCGGTGTCTTCCCTGTTCGTCACTGAGCCTAGTCCTGGAAGCTCGACTGGAAGCTCTTCAGGAACGTTTATCATCATGCACACCACTGCTTCCCGTTGTCTATAAGGTTTGAGCAGATTACAGTGGTAAACTTGCTGTGCTTTCCGCTTTCCTGGCAGACTTACCACGTAGTTAACGTCCGACAGTTTCTGAACAATTCGTGCTGGGCCCTCCCACTGCACGTCTAGTTTGTTGTTTAGCGATGTGCGCAATATCATGACCTCATCGCCAACCTCAAAACGACGGGCCCTGGCTGTCCGATCATAATAAACCTTGGCCCTCTGCTGGGCCTTTGCCATTGCTTCACCTGACAACTCCTGTGCCCTTCTTAAGCGTTCGAGGAGCTTAAGCACGTACTCCACCACGACTGGGTCGTCGCCCCTACCTTCCCATGATTCTCGAAGCATGCGAAGCGGAGATCGAAGCGAGCGACCGTACACCAGTTCAGCTGGCGAAAACCCCGTAGCTGCATGCGGCGCGGTCCTTAAAGCAAACATCACCCCAGGCAGACACAGCTCCCAGTCAGTTTGATGTTCAAAACACAAGGCTCTCAACACGCGCTTCATGACGGAGTGGAGCTTCTCAACGGAATTCGACTGTGGGTGGTACACTGAGCTGTGTAACAGCTTTACCCCACACCTTTCGAGAAAAGTTGTCGTCAAAGCGCTAGTAAACACTGTGCCCTGATCTGATTGGATTTCCGCAGGGAAACCAACTCGCGCAAATATGGACAGTAGTGCATTAACTATCTCAACTGAGCTGAGTTCTTTAAGCGGCACTGCTTCAGGGAACTTTGTCGCTGGGCAGATCACAGTCAAAATGTGTCTGTACCCCGTGGCTGTTACCGGCAGAGGTCCCACTGTATCAATAACGAGCCGTCTAAAAGGCTCCGTAATGATAGGTACCAATTTCAACGGCGCCCTCGATTTGTCCCCTGGTTTGCCCACCCGCTGACAAGTGTCACATGTCCTCACGAAATGGTCTGCGTCCCGAAAACACCCTGGCCAATAGTACTCTTGCAAGAGACGGTCCTTAGTTTTCTTAACTCCTAGGTGTCCGGACCACGAACCCCCGTGCGACAAGCGCAACAGATCCTGACGATAGCATTGAGGCACGACCAGCTGATCGAACTCCACTCCTCGGCGGTCTAGATACTTCCGGTACAGGACTCCACCCCTTTCCACAAAACGCGCAGTTTTCCTGGCGATACCTTCTTTGACATTGCAGCGCACGTTTTCCAGGCTGCCATCCTTTTTTTGCTCGGCTATCAAAGCCGTCCGGCTGACTTTTAGCAACCTATCAAGTCCGTCTGACGTAGGCGCGATGAGCAAATCAGTAGATAGCTCTTCTAACTTTCCCGCGTCGGGCGTTTCCTCTCCAGTATCTGGCGCCTTTAACGTTACAGACTCAAGTTTATTCAGTTCGGGCGTGCTCGGAATATCAGCTTGCTGCGCCTCTGACCCTTTTTCGTTGTTTGATAACGTCGGCCCCGCAACTACCGCCTTTGCAGCGAGCTCCCGAACCTTCGATCTGGTTAAGGCCTGAACACTAGCTTCACCAAACAAAAGCCCCTTCTCGCGCAGGAGGTGATCGGACCTGTTTGAAAATAGGTACGGGTACTGGGGTGGCAGCATAGATGACACTGCCGCCTCTGTCTCAAGCGCTCCGAAAGGTCCTTCAATAAGCACTTTTGCTACCGGCAGACACACGCTATGAGCTTCCACGGCTTGCTTGATCCATGCGCACTCGCCCGTGAACATATGGGGTTCTACGTAAGACGGGTGAACTACATCCATCGTAGCTGCGGAATCGCGAAGCACTCGGCACTCTTTCCCGTTTACGAGGAGGTCTCGCATGTAAGGCTCGAGAAGCTTCATGTTCTCGTCAGTGCTGCCTATTGAAAAAAACACAACTTTTGGTGTTGTTTCCGGACACTGCGCCGAAAAGTGACCCGGCTTCTGGCACGTATAACAAACGCGCGCTCGCCTCATCTCGAACCGCTTCCTGCGTTTGGCTGCCGCCGTCTCTTTACGTTTGGTCGGACTGCTTTCACTCGCATCCTCCCTACGCGTGTCCCCTTTTAATCTCATGGGCGTGAACTTCGGCCTCTCAAACTTCGAGCCAAATTCACCCTTTTGACCGTCCTTAGCTCCGCGAGCTCGACGCGTCACAAACTCCTCGGCTAGCTCAGCGGCTCTAGCCACCGTACTCACGTCTGGCCTATCCAAGACCCAGTATCGCACGTTCTCCGGTAACCGACTATAAAACTGTTCTAGCCCGAAACACTGCAGAACTTTATCGTGGTCACCAAACGCTTTCTCCTCTTTGAGCCACTCCTGCATGTTCGACATAAGCCTATACGCAAACTCTGTATATGACTCACTTCTGCCTTTCTCATTTTCCCGAAACTTCCGACGGAACGCCTCCGCAGACAGCCGGTACTTTTTTAGAAGACTCGATTTCACTGTGTCGAAATCCTCTGCCTCCTCTCTATCCAAGCGAGCGACTACGTCGGCCGCCTCGCCGGGTAACAAAGTGAGCAAGCGCTGTGGCCACGTTTCCCGAGAGAACCCCTGCTTCTCGCACGTTCGCTCAAAGTTAACCAGGAACAAACCAATGTCCTCTCCAAGCTTAAACGGCCGCATCAGGTCCGTCATTTTGAACAATACGCGTTCTCCTGCACCGTGTGCCTGACTTCCATTACGAGCGCGTTCCATCTCTACCTCAAGACGCTTCATTTCCAAAGCGTGTTGACGGTCACGCTCTTGTTGCTCTCGCTCTTTCTGTTCTTTACGTTCACGCTCTTCTTTTTCTTTCTGTTCTTTACGTTCACGCTCTTCTTTTTCTTTCTGTTCTTTAAGTTCGCGCTCTTCTTTTTCTTTTTGCTCTTTAAGTTCGCGCTCCTGTCTTTTTGCAGTCTCTCTCTCTTCAATGGTCTCAAGGCATTCCGACAGCTCGTCATCCTCAGCCTCTAACTCAAGAATAGCCTTTATCAGTTCCGGTTTTCTTAGTTTGTCTGAGACATCCAGACCCAACTCTCTTGCAAGCTCCAACAATTTCGGTTTGCGCAACGACTTCAAATCCATGGCTGCTCTGAATGCTGCTTTCTCTACTGCTTACTATTGTCTTGCCGCAACTAACCCGGCAGCAACGACAACCACAATTACCAGCTCTGTTTCTAACACTAACAAAAGCCTGGCAAAGCTCAGAAGAAGAAAGTCCCGCACTCACCAAACCTCGCAGGCAGGAATTCCGCGCAGTCGTTCCGCTGCAGGCAACCAGTCGTCACACAGGGCTCGTTGCACTGCTCCCGGATCGTCGTTGAGCTGCTCAGCATACAGTCAACTGCATCTCTTCGCTGCTGGCCTCCGTTGTCGTGATCTCACCGCTGGCAGACAGATGTTTGAAGTCGGAGGCGATCTCACCGCTGGCAACCAGATGTTTGGATCCGACTGCTGGTACGATCTGTTGGGAACTCGGCGCTGACGCCCGTGGTTGTACCTGGGTCGCAAGCCCCAAGGGTAGCGTTGGCCTGGCGGCCTGGGGTACAACTGGAAGCATCCGAAGGTCCCGGCAAAGCATGAGTCGACTGGTAACAACGAAACAACTTGTTTATTTTAACATCGCAAAGAGTTGGCGGTCAGGTTTGACCGTAGTAGAGAGACGGGAGAGCACTTCACTCAACAGAAGAAATCGGAGCCCTCTTTTTGGCGTCCGGGGGCAGCTGTTTTTATACTCTCGCAGTTGAGGGCAAGAAGGAACCCCTCAAAAGACGAGCACGTGAATGTACAATGGGCTAATGGTGACGCACACTGTCGTAGCGATGCCGTAGCACCATGTCGAGCACGATCTCGTAGCACCCTGTCGTGGCGCTGCCGGTCGGACACAATGACTGTAATGAGAGGATGGTCCCTGCTTTGGCATCGCCTGTTTCGGGCACAATGACTGGAACGAGATCCCTGCTTTGGCATCGCCTGTTTCGGGCACAATGACTGGAATGAGATCCCTGCTTTGGCATCGCCTGTTTCGGGCACAATGACTGGAATGCGAGGATGATCCCTAGGCGGTCGCATCGCCGCAGTCGCGCCTGGAAACACCTGGCGATGAGTGTTGCGGCGACGACGATCGGGCCAAAATGTCTGCCGCCCCGCCGCAGTCGCGCCGGCAAAACCACGTGTCGCAGGCGAAACGCAACAGGCGTTACACTGCAGAACGCGAGGTTGTGGGTTCGATCCTGGCCGCGGCGGTTGCATTCTGACGGTGCTGAGATATAGTACGTGCCGGGCTTCACCGCCGGCCGTTTTCGTACATATGCATATACAGGGTGCCCCAACTAACACGCACCAAGACTTAAGTATATACCCGTATGTATATAGGATGTGGGTGCGGACAAAGCGTCACAACAGATGAATTGTTGTTCTCCTTCCATTCAACCTACAGGCGTTCATATCAAGAACACTAGCCTTCAAGGCAGCCTATGCAGATAAGGGATCAATGTGGTGCGCCCTTTTCTTCGATCGTGTACGCTGCGCGGACAAAATTGTGGGCTTGGAAAGGGTGCGTATATATATATATATATATATATATATATATATATATATATATATATATTGCGGTTGCTATACGAAGTGTTCTGTCCTCTGTTTACCCGACGAAGTATTTTGCTCAACCGTCACAACCGAATGTCTTGCAGTGCCTGCAGACACCTCCGACACATGCTCAACTTGGCTGCTTTCAGTCACGCTCGCGTACGCAAAGCTTGCTGCTGTTGCGCTAAAAATCTGCAGCGTTTCGGCACAGTGCATTTACGGCCTCGCGCGCGGGTGCGCATCGACGGTTGCCGAAATACGCAATGATTGAAATTCCGCGCGTGCGCTACAAGCTGCCAGCGCTTGGTTTTCCCCGGGATAACCTTTTCTTCGGTACACGCTCTCGTAAACTGCACCGAAAGGAAGCTTGCGGTGCCATCAACCGCGCTATATCAAACAGCGTCTGCGCAGGAATTCCGTCGCCGGAGCATACGAGGGTGAAATACGAAGCTGCCAAGACCAGAGGGATATCCTTTCAAGTGTTATACTGCCTCCCGATAATTACGCTTGCTCAATGCATCGCAGACGCCGAACTTGCACGTAGTAGGAAAATGCCGTGGGAAGAGTCCCAGTTCGTGACTCGGGATTGCGGTGTAAACAGCCTGCTCTTTCGCTGACGTGAGCAGCATGGGTGCCCGTTTTTTTGCCAGCCGGAAGTGACGCCTACGAACTGGAAGAAACGGAGCGGAGGGGAACAAGACGAATGCTGCGAGCGGAGAACATAAAATGTTACGCGCAACGAGCGCTCGTTCTAAAATTCCGCGCGAACCTGTTTGATGTGCGCCCGAGGTGGTTCGATTGCGTACTAAAGCCGTCCCGCGCACAGGATCCGTATCGGCCGCTCTCGCATAGCTCACGTGCTGCCTGTACAGTTCGTAGGACGCGAGAAAGTGAGAGCTCGCGACTGGGGCTGAGAGTGGGAGCATGAGGGGCAGATCTCAAGAGAGAGAGAGAGAGAGAGAGAGAGAGAGAGAGAGAGAGAGAGAGGGTATAGCGTTGTATGCGAAACGCGCTTGCCCGAGACTTGGGTCACGTGGAAGATACATAGACGCGCGCGCAACGCAAGAAGGCTGAAAGAGATCGCGAGACCGGCTGGAGCGATGTTTTCGCGAAGGCGACATTACGACGCCAGCCCCTATCGCCTCCTTTTCTCTTTCTTTTTTCGATAAAGCGACGACGTCTTTATAAACGGTCAGCGAGCAGAGCTAGAAGCGTGCAGCGTAACGTGAAGCAAAGAGTAAATGAAAATAAAAACGTGAAAACAGGCATAGGCCAGGGTGAAAGAGTGTGCGGACGAGCTTCGCATACTGATTAAGGGTGCGCCAAAAAAAAAAAAGGGGGGGGGGAGTTAATAAGGACGTCTCAGCGCGGTGACCGCGCAGCGAAAATGGCGACGCTCGACTTGAAGTCGGGAGGTGGAGGGGCGGTGAGGGTCAGTTGGAGCGAGGGGTCAACAGGGGGGTGGCGTAGAGTGGGTGTAGTATAGCATTGAGCGGGTTGTAGGATGCGGATTTATGGGATCGCGCGTGCCTTTGACCATCCGACCTCTCTCCACGCGCGCTTATATACGTGGTGCAGAACCGAATACCATCTCGCACCACTCGGGAAAGCGCGCTTTGACGAAGACGGGAGCAACTGCGCAAAGAGCCGCGGAAAGGATGCGAATAAAAAAAAAAAAAAATCGCCGCGGCCCGCCAAAACTCCGCGGTAGGAATTGCCGCCGCGTCGCCGTCGCCTCTGCGGCAAAGCCTGCCTGCCAGGCAGCAGTCGGTGAGCGAGGCCGCGCGATGTCTTTAAGCTTTCCTCCGGCCGGGGCTATCCGAGAACGCTGTGCTGCCCCCGCGCGCGGTAATTTATAGTGAATTACATTCGACTCACTCTCTCCGGAGTTGAAACAGAGAGAGAGAGAGAGAGAACGAGAGAAGTGACGGGCAAGGAACGGAGAGGCAAAACTTTTACGACGCCATAAAGGTCAGAGCTGAGATGAAAAAAACAAAACGGCAGGGCCGCCCGTTTTCCCAAGAGCTCACACGTGTGTGCTGCGACCATATATATATATATATATGTCCACAAGCGCGCGCACACAAACACACGCACTCATGCTCTTGTGCGTGTGCGCGCCTTCGCGCGCAATCTCCGGGCCTTATTTCTCGGCAGCCTCTTGATTCTCCCTCGCCGTTCATTATTGCCTCGAGAGAGTTGCCGGGTTTCGGTCGCGCCACGACGCTTTCGAGAAGGCATCCGCACGGCCTCGGTCGCTGATTGCTTGCCGTCTTTCCGCGTCTTCTCTTTTACTTGAAGAAAACCATTTCGACGGGACGTGATGCCGGTTGCTCTCTCTCTCTCTCTCTCTCTTTTCAGCGTGCGCTATGGAGAAGTGAAGAGGCAACTCCATTTGGCGGAGTCTGCGCACGGCACGAACGTATATACTACAGTCTCTTGTGGCCGAAATGAACGACGACAGCTCGCGCTGCACGAGCCAAAAAAAAAAAAAAAAACATGTCGCGTTATACCGCGGGAGGAAACAAATATTTACTACGCCGGCTGGTGCATGACCGTGCGGTTGAGGAAAGAGCGTGGGAACGAGACCGGGCCGAGGGTAAAGGATGGAAGAAAATGAGAAATTCTCGTTGCACCGTAAAACGGGACGAGGTGATGGCGGAGGCTACGGAATGGATACCGTAATTACGCATTTGCGAAAAAGGGAAAAAAAAAAACAAATGAGTTCGGTATAATGGCTTCACGGCGCGAGTTTTCGAGAGCGGTCGCGACGCAGAACGCGTGTGTACATTCGTATGTTCTGAGAGTGCACATTGTACACTCGCAGATCGCGAGTGTACATTCGGCAGTACAAGATGCGTATACGCATCGTGTAAGGCCTCGAGCGAAGTGTCACAGCTTCGCGTTCGCGCGGGGTGATTGAATTTTCCTTATTTAATTGTTTTCTTTAATGGATATGTATTGCGTTTTCCACTAAAATTTGCGAGAGTGTTCTTTACAGACTGCAGGGTATACAGTTAGGTTGATTAGACTAAGTTACTTAGAGTATTCGTGAAAATCCAAAACACGTTGCGGCCCATGGTCTCTTTCGTCTCGTTTCACGAGCTTTTCTTGCGTTTGAGGTTTTTCCGTGCAACTAAATGGCGTAAGATCATTCGCGCCGCGCTTGCCGTGCGTGCTACCGTGAAGAGCGCGTTTAGTCTCCGTTGCCAAACGTTACGTTTTTGGCACAGCATGCATGCCTTTTGGGCATGCATAGAGCGGATGTGTGGATGAGACGGACGAGTGCCCCGCAATGCGACGTGCTCCTCTTCGGATTCTTCGGTGCGCCTAAGCGTAAGATGGCGTGCACAGTAAAGAATTCACGGCTCCCTTTCACGTCGAAGCAGCATTTGTCAAAAGATGTTTTGACGCAACTCCAAGGGTTGCTTCAAAATCACACCCATCGCAAGTATAGCGTTTGCCGTGTCGATAAGCTTCTTGCGAGCGTCTTGTTTGAGCTGCTTGCAACTGTAAGGAAGACAGCTAGGAGAAAAAGAAGTGTTGTTCCCTTCAGTATTTAAAACTTTGGAGCAACGAAGAACCGGAGATGTTGTCTGGGCTGTGACGGGGACCATGTCACGACGGCAGGTCCTGTCACGCGAGGAGTGGGCTGTGCACACATCATTTAACTGTGGAGTCTCGTTAACACATTGACGCGGCTTCAGGAGCGAGCGGTTCGCACGGCGGAGTGGTCGGTTTATAACCGTCACACGTAGTTAGTCTTATCCCAAGTCGCGTGCAAACTTTTTTATCTCAACACGGGGGGAACCAAGGCACTTGCCACAGGAGGAAGCCTTCTTTCTGTACGGGCCACTTAACGATCTGTTTGTCCCGTGGCGTCGCCGTTCGAAATGGAGGCGCAAGGGTTACCGGCGGGGGTAGTCGAGCGAAACGGCTTCCGGCTGCCATGCTGCGTCCGCGAAACGGCATACGGCCGCCTCACACGAGCCAGACAGTCGCAAAGCGACAAAACACACTCTTCGGCTACTTACCAAGGAAACAATGTTGAATGCGTATTTGAGGGAAAAAGAAGGCGTACAATGTTCAATGTACATGTACAATGCGAGAAGGAGTGAGTCAGTCAAATCTGCGCAAGTTAAAGTTATATAGCCTAACACTGTTCACGAAAAGCGCTGCTGTGCGGCTTCTGTACCAGACGGTGCAGTCAGCCTTCTTTGGTCTCCCTCCACCTCGTCACACGCCGGCACTCACGAGCATGCGCTTGTTATGATGTACGTACAGGACGTCGAGTCACTCGTGCGGTGTCGAGGTTAGGAGGAGAAAGAACGGGAAAGAAGAAAGAAAGAGTAGGGATCAACGCATACCGATTGACGGAGCAGGCGTAGGAAAAGCGTGTGTGGGGTGGAGATGGGGAGACGGCGGCTGCCGCCCCCTGCGGGTAGCCCAGCAATAGGCTCTTCATTAGCCCAGCGCCAATCAGAGGCACATTCAACCGAGAGGGCGCAGCGACCAATCGGAGGAGAAATGCGAAACTTGAAATCCGACACCCGTTACGTCATCATCCATCACGAGCGATCCGCCGGAGCTCCCCCTCGCTGCCCCTGACACCCTCCGCCGCCTCGGTTGCGATCGGCTCCAGCCACGGTTTCATCTCTCTTTCCTTCTTCTCCCCTTCGAGACGACGACGCCGTCGGCCCTCGCGCTGCTTGAAATAGCAGCCGCCTCGCCGCAGGTGCTCCAAGACCGCTAAGAGATCCTCGAGCCGCAATCCGGCGCCGCCGCTGCCGCGCGTCTAATTCCGCAGCGCGTCAAAGACGTCGCAAAACCAGCGGCTGAGTGCAAGCGTTGCCTCCCTCCACCGTGACTGCAGGAAACAAAGAACGTGGCTTTAGTTTTCAATGGCGCGAGCCCCGATGAGCTTTGTTTTGTTTCTGCGCTCGACGTTTATTATTTTTTTTCTGGGATGTGTGTGTGTGTGTGTGTTTGCGGCGTCGACGCACGCGCAGAACATTCGCGCGCACCGTCGCATACGCAGACAGACGTACGCGCGCAGCAGGGAAACAGCATTTACAGCATCAACAGCATCGCATGCGACTGTCTGTCTGTCTGTCTGCTTGCCTTCGAAGGGGGTGGGGGTGGAAGTGGTTGGTAGGAGGAGGTGGGGGAGTGGCGGTCTTCCATCACGCGTCGCCCGGCAGGTTGTTTCTCTCAGAGTGTGCGTGGCAGTTAGCCAGCTAAAGTCGTGTGCCTGTTTCTCGCCCTCCTCCTCCTGCACACCCCGTCCGCCCCCTCAGATGAATCGTTTCTATACGGAACGTTCGTGCGCCTGGTAATAGGAGAAGTTCGACGTCCGCGCAGTCTGTTTCTTCTGCGCGCAGAGCTCGGGGTTCGGTTGCACACGCGCGCGGGGGTGGCAGTGATGCTGCGAGTAGAAGCGATTGTTCTCTCTCTCTCTCTCTCAGAGAAGATGATGACTATCCGACTAATTGCGAGAGTCGCACGTCCTGCGCGGTGGGCGTGCGGGTGTCACTTGCGTTGTGTGTGAAAAAGGCTGGCGGCTGCCCGAATCTAGCCAGCGTGTGCCCGAAAGTCTTGTCTTTCTTTTCTTTTTTTCTTTACCGTGAAGCCCCGTCATAGCCGGCGAACCGCGCGTCTCGTTACGATGAGTCGCAGAACCCCGTTTCGAAGGCAGGTGGTTTTTCGTGCAATGGCAAGGAGCTCGGCAGCGGTGCCTTTGTTGTAACGTGAGGTTAGAGTCACAAACGTATGCTACCTGCGTTGCCAGCCTCGCTGCAGCGGCCCACCACGGTCGTGTCGTTGTTGTTTAGCAAGTGCGTACTAGCAGTGACACTAGTTGTACGGAGCACGACACTTGTATACACAGCGCATATAGCGTCGGCTTCGTATTGTGCTGTCATTGAGAAGTAATGTCTGACGGGTGATGCGGAATGCTGCTCGTAGATAACGTAAACGCGTGTTGTTTTCGTAGTGGTGGTCGTCTTTGTGTCCGCTCGTTTTGATTGACGCGCCGCGGCGCATGTTGAATTCATTCGGCTACGGACATACTGTCTTCATAAATAGTTAAGGATTCAAATGCTTGCTTTCCACGTGCCTACAAATATGCTTCTGCCACAACCCTATAAAGGCGCCGCCGTCACATCCGAGATATTGTGTGTAAATTGCCTCAAATATTGACATTTCATCTTGAGGCCTTGAGCGCCGATATGGAGATAGGATTGTACAACGCGAACGATGATGAGAATGCGAAACGTGCTCTCTCCTAAAGTCACGACGCTAGCTGGTGGCAGAGCGTAATCGACACGACCTTTGCGTTAATACGCCATTTGCGGTGCTTCAGCTTTACTGAATCGGGAGTTCCGTTCGGTGAGATCAGTAAATGGCCCTGTTTTTTGATGTTCGCACCGCGACACGCGAGCGGTCGCATAAATTATCGTTCCGATCGTAAGATGCGTTGCGCCGTTCGATATTCGTCGTTGCGGTTTGTTCCCCACTGAATTACAGGGGAGCCGCCTGTTAATTAGAATGAATGACGGTTGATACCATCGGTTGATTGATCGAGAGAGAGAGAGAAAAAAAAGGTATTTTCGCAGATGGGATGGCTATTTGGTCTGGTGCGTGTAAGTGTAGGATCGAGGGGTTTCGGTGTCCTTGCCTTCAAAGGGAAAATCGTAATTGGAACAGCGACAACCGCGTAAGAGCCATGGCAAAAAAATCGAAGGCCGTGTGGAGGACTTCGATACGTAAGCTTGACGGCGGTATACGCCACCTTTTCAGCCATGCATGGGCGGTGAAGAAGCACTAACTAGAGGGAGGAAATAAGTTCCCCTGTGTAATTAAATTATGCTTCTACATATACTATATACCAAAAGAAGTCACTTAAGATGATCCTGGTTTGATGCAGTCTGATGAAGCCTGAAAAGGCACAAACACGAAAGACTGCAGGTGGCGACGCCGCCTTGAAGTTCTCGCACGAGCATGCCGTGACGTCACGGATTTCGACGAGGTCTCTTCGGGCCTATAGTTAGTTGTTTGTCGGCAAAGACTGAATACACTGTACCTAAATGATTCAAAGACTAAACTTAGCAAGTTTTGAGAGCTTTTACTACGCCAGAATACGAGAAGGTGCTTTGAAATCCATGGCGTCGCACTGACGTAACGCCGCCGAGATTTCGGAGTGAAATTAAACAAAAGAAAAATAAATGCAACTTTGGCCTTTAATTTTTCTTCTAGTACGAAGATAGAGTCTTAGGAGAACACTTTATCAGCCCAAACTGATTTTGTGTTTCCCTTTTGATATCCCCTTTAACGGGATAATGACAGTTATCTTGATGTACGCGGCCATGGCTCCATCGCTCGCGCGCGGCGTCTCAGCTGCTTCGTTATACAATGTTTCGCATCATCCTACGCTACGTGATACCTCGGGCCATCGCTAACATTACACATTTGCAAGGGTGGAGTTGGGGAGGGAGGGGCGCAACGAAGACCTGCTTATAGCAGGTGACCCGCGAAACTGATCGCGTGATGCCACTGCGGCGTTGGCACCTGAGCGGAAACAGATCCGTTCGGTCGCCTTCGTCGCGGTACGAGGCGCCCGAACAGGTCGCATCGCGAGCGATTCCGCCCGCTGGCGCCGCCCGGGCGGATTAGCGAAGGGGGCGCGGTTCAGTGCCGCATACCAGAAGCGCCGGCGTCGTCGCGCGGCGAGGGAGTGTCTTCTGCGCTAATCCTCCGACGCGGCACTTTATCCCTTGCACCCCGCGCTCTCCCGTAGATCTTCTCATCGGACGCGCTCGCCAAAACATTGCGTGCTTCGTGGACGGCGGACAGGCGGTCGAAGTGTGTCTGTACACCGGCGCAGGGAAAGACGCGTTTACTCTGACGACCGCTGGACTTTGGCCGCGCGCTGTCTGCACTTCGCCCGCAGCGCTATTCGCTGTTAGGGGGAACGCTGCAAAAAGGAACGCGTTAAAGGAACGCTACAAGGGAACGCTCTTCTTTCACTTTGCTGGTGCGTTAGCTTCGAGTGCCGGCTGAAGCTATGTGAATGCACTGCTCGAATGTTTTGAAAGGCGCCAGCGCCTCCAACCACAAGTCGCCTGTCGCAAAGAAGGGCTATCGCTCGCAACAGGGAAAGAAAAAAAAAATTCGCATTTGCTCCGTATATTTACGTGTTCCCGTTAACACTGGGGCCGCACTGTAGTAGATCTTCCAGGTCGCGTGCGCGTGGTTTTTCAGAGCTATAAGTACGTTCGAACATTATACCAACGACAACAAAAGTAGAAAAGGAGAAGGGGATACATTATTAACAAACCTGTGTAATCTCGGGCGCCGCCAGCCCGCAAAACGAGACTCGCGAGAAATGCTATATAGTGCGAGTGCAGGCAGAACCTCGCGGCGAGCTGTTGAACCTGGCCCTCAATGTCTTTCGCCGGGGCCAACACGCAAGGAGGATTACCGATTACCACGGCGACCCTTTTTCCTTTTCTATTGATCTTAGCCCGAGAGAACGACCGTCGCTGTGCCCGCTTCACCGCTCTATAGATGAGGGTGCCGAAAGAAAGAAAGATGTTCGTTTCGAGCGCGTCTGTGGAAGGGTTCCGGTAATTAGAAGCAGGCCACCATTTTTACATAATTGGCTTCTACTTCTTCAGACCATATTAGTTCTTTCCTGTGGCTTTCCTCGTTGTCTCTGCCGCCACAATGTTTCGTGTCTCGTCACGCAGCGCGTGGAACAGGGAGATATGCAGAATCCCCCGGTTCCTTCGTATCGCAGCATTGGGACCACTCTCCGCACACTCTGCTATGTATCGCTATACATAGCAGAGTGTTTGTAAAATTGATTGATTGATTGATCAGTGGTTTGATTGATTAAAATAATTAATTCTTAATTAAATTATGGGGCTTCACGCGCCAAAACCACGATCTGATTATAAGGCACGCCGTAGTGGTGGACTCCGGAATAATTTTGTACACCTGGGGTTCTTTAACATGCACCTAAAGTCTATGTACACGGGTATCTTCGCATTGCGCCTCCATCAGAATGAAGCCGCCATCGCCGGGATTCGATCCTGGGACCTCGTGCTGAGCAGCCAAGCACCATAGCCACTGAGCAACCACGGCGGATTGATTGATTGATTGATTGATTGATTGATTGATTGATTGATTGATTGATTGATTGATTGATTGATTGATTGATTGACTGACTGGCAACTGAGGTGTGTGTGTACCCCCTGGTCTTCGCAGGTTGACAAGGCGGGCTACCCGACGGAGGCCGATCTGAAGCCCCCACTGCCGGGCGGTCACCCTCACCACGAGCCCGGCAGCCCCCGGTCCGCGGTCGCCGCGCACTCCTCGTCCTCGGCCAAGCTGAAGAAGAGGCCCCTGTGCCGCTTCTGGAAGCTTCGCTTTCCCGGCTCATCGTCCTCCTCGTCGCGGAGCCGCCTCGTCGCCCTGCTGGTCGCCATCGCAACTCTAGTCCTAGTCGCCGTAGTCGCCTCGCTCGTCTACACACGTAAGCTGAAACGACCGTGCACGATGCATGCAGGTGCAGTAGCATCAGTAGTAGAAGTAGTAGTAGTATTAGTAGTATTATTATTATTATTATTAGTAGTAGTAGTAGTAGTAGTAGTAGTAGTAGTAGTAGTAGTAAACCTCACGTAGCGCACGCGACGGGACTGGCCTTCGGGAAGCATATACCGGCGTCCCTGGCGAACATCCGTCGTTACAAGGGCCAGTCATGTCTGCTCGACACTTTGTCATGTTCCTCATTATCGAAGTGAGGCATGGTTGTTACAGTAGACGATACGAAAAAGACCCGCAAGCGCACTTCCCCACACGCCAAATTTGACCTAACCGAGACACCGGGTCTCGCGCCATTGAAAGAATCGACTGGCAGGCAAGGAGAATGGCTCATGGTCACTGAAAAGCAGCACTTAAGACACGGGACAATATAAGGAGCACTCAGACGCATGCACGATGTCCGTGGGCTCCTTCCCATCTTATCCCGTCTTTGACATTCATTCCGACTCGGTCGGTCGTCTCGTATGCTGCTGCTCATCGTGAGGTCCAATGTAGCGGCATAGCAGACGTTCCAGCAAGAGAGTGCGTATGTGTCAAAATGTCGCTAGGCCCTTCCCATATATACTGTGTGGTGACATGACGACACAGTATCCTATAAACCGAAAGCGGCGGTAGAAAAACTATTATAACAAATTATTGACAACGATCTCAGGCTTGTCGCTTCTTTTAAATATGGCTTAGAGATGTAGGACTTTCATTTAGCGCACGAAATGAATGGTCGGAAATATAATCAGTACTCCTTTAATATATGCTTGGAAGCTCGCTCACGGAATTTCGCATATCGTCCATTGCCGGTCAATGGCTTGCCAGGCTGAACCATCCACATCACCGGCCACCACCGAAACCTCAGAAGTTGTCGTTGTCGATGACAGTGCTGCTGCTCGCTCTTTTGAGCCTCAGGGCGCCAGACGTGGCCTAAATGCAGGATCCATGCAACAGAGTGTGGCGACAGATTTCATCGCTAGCGGAGTGGTTTTAAAGCTTTCGACAAAGACTGCACGTGTTTCTTGTTGCAGAGCTTCTAAATATAGCAACGTGGTGGCCGTACACTTGTTAAAGGTGTCGTGAAAAAACAGGAGTCATAGGATCACTATAGAATGCGATCGATATGCCCTCTGCTGAATGACGCCAGTAAACGAGCTGCTAAACTGACTGTGGCATTTATGTTTAATTGTGCAAGCGATTGCATTCCTATTGGAGTGCAGTGGTCTGTGAACTTTCGCAACTTGGCTCTATATGCTGTTCAGATTTAAAAGCAACACACTAGGATTTAAAAAAGAAAGTATACCATTTCAAGGCCTTTCTAAATGATCGCAGCTGAAATTGCAAGGCGACACAGCGATCGAAACCTGCAGACAGTGCTCATAAAACCTGCGGCAGATTCATTTCTGACGCTTGCGGAATAAACAGCGGTATCAAAAAAAGCTCTCTAGTCGAAATCCCTTTCGCTGGTGACGCATATATTTAGTCGAGATTCCACCTCTTCTCTCCGCAGTGTACACAAGGTCCAAGATTGATCTTAGGAAAGAAGAAATCCGGCAAGACCCCGAAGGTAAGTTTTCAGCAAACAGCCTCGACCGCTTTGCTGGCTTGTGCATGCCGTACAGTGCACGCGATTGCACATCTCCGACTACGTGGCTGTTTTTTGAGCGCGTTGAGCCGAGCTGGCATTCCGCTCGCGACCACGTCGACTGCCGCCTGCCTGCTCTACTCGAACCCGCGACCGCGTCGGACCCGTGAGTCGAACCCGCTACCACGTGCTCAGAAGCAGGTCGCCACAGCCACCGCAGTGCATGGCGCACAATTCGACATATGGACAACTTCTCCATGCACGAAGCGTACAGTTTCGCGTGTACCTCCTCGTGCAGCTTTGCATGGCAAGTTTTGCCCCGACGTATAACATGCTGGTCGGACGCAGAGTGCTCGTACGTACGAAAACAGTCCACAGCGTAAGCAGTAAGCCTCGGCGGCGCTTGACCCTCCGTTTTGACCCCCCTCCCTTCTCCTTCTTCAACCTCTCGACCTGAAAATATGAAAGAGGGCAAGACGGTCCTCCATGCGTGTCCTCGCTGTTTGCCTGCGACCGAGCACACAAACGGTAGTCATCGCCGCCGCGTTAGCGCTGTATACCGGCGTCATCATGCATAAACACACTCGACAGTAGGGGAGGAGGGGAGAGAGAGCGCGAGAGAGGGTGGATCCGCGTGAGAACGCGCGTTCGGAATTCATTTTTCATTCCACCCGAGCCAGCAGCAGCAGCTGCTGCTACTGCGTGTTTGCACGTCGCGGCCTCGCGACTCTATCGGGCCTGGAGATCGCTCGACGGCGCAAGCGGTGGCGGACTGTTTTCCCCGTCTCTTTTCCCTTTATTGTTTATTCTGTGCATCGTTCCATATGCGCTGGTCCATTTAAAAACACCTCCGTCTCTGTCAGTCCCTAAGGTATGCAAAACTCGCTTTGTTCTCAACCGCGAAGAAGAGGAGGAAGATAGGAGCTCGGAGCTTGATTAGGAAATGACGCAAATGCACTCTGCGTATGCAATTAGAAGCACGTAAGCTTGCGGAACCGCCTTTTCTATATTGTCTTTTGCCTCGTGCCTCCAATTTCAAGCGCACAGTATATGACTACGCGTCTTATTTGCGTGCCCGACACGTTTTCTTGTTTCTTTCACCTCCGCGCTAATCGTTTAAAAATGCAAATTTCGCTTTCGGTTATTCGATGCCGACGAGTAGGCTGGCTAAAGCCACGGGGTGTCTCTTATGCACACAATGAATACAGAGGAACGCCTGCTACAGAAACAAGCAGTCTTTTTCTTATTTCGCCGTCTGGCTATATATTGCGACGTCATTTTTCGGTGAGCCATAGTACGACCCAGCCGCATTGTCCGTGCCTGATCGGAAAGCGACGGTAAAGGAGGAGTGATTGTGTGAACGAACTCGCGCCTTGATGACTTTGATGACGTCATTCTTCTTGTCGAAAAGCGCGCTCGCTCACCCCTCCGCACACGTTGGCATTATGGTCGCGCGAAGAAGTTGCGACGCGTATATGTAGAGCCGCCGCAATGACGGGGGGGGGGGGGGGGGGGTCTGGGAGATATGCGCACGCACGCACGCACGCACGCACGCGCACACACACACACACACACACACACACACACACACACACACACACACACACACACACACACACACACACACACACACACACACACACACACACACACACAAACGTATACACGTATACAGAGAGAGAGAGGGGAGAGGACGCGACGAACACTTTGTTTAGCCATCTGTCAAGAGTCACGGCAAGGCAATTAAGCGTGAAGCTCCGACCATGCTCTTTCTTTTTCTCTCTCTGACACGGAAGACGAATGAAGTGCGTGGATGCTGGACGTTTCAAGAACCTAATTGCGCATGCTCCTTATTTGTTTTTATTTCTGTCCTAACTTGCCGCTTTTGTTGTCACCGTCCAGTAAAATTACAAGAAAAGCGATGCTCACCGTTCCCGTCACACCTCAGGTATCTAGGTAATGGTTCTTATTGATTGCGCTGCCCAGCTTATATTCTGTAGTGGCGCTTTCTTTCTCTCCCCGCGAAGTTTTCGTGTTTGTTCGGGCGAGCGGACAACCGGCATTTTAGATGTAATCGGAATATGCTAATGTCCCACCTGGTGGTAGCGACCGAAAATTTGTGCACTTCAGCAGGCAATGAAGACAGTTGACGTGCTTGTGCAGCGCGTTCGAACTTGAGACGGGAGAGAGTTTCGTGCGCTGTGCTTGGTGATCTGAACGAAGAAAACGTAGAAATGTAGTTTTCCAGGACTTGAAAGCCATAGCCTACTAATGTACGGACGAATGCTACATCAAGAAGGAAAGAAAGAAACAAGAAGAAAAGAAAAAAAGAAAGGAGGAACTTGAGCAGTGAACTTGACGAGTTGTTGATTCAGCCTAGAAAAGCGAGCAAAGCGGGTGACAAAGTGAAAAAGTATAGGGCACCTGTATGCATACCTTTGTCCCACCGTCTGCTATACGACGCAAACGCCACCTCCAGAAAACGGGTCATTATAGTGTTGAAGCCACGAGTGTCAATTCAACAGTCGTACGGAGGGTCGTCGCAGCCGCTAAGTCGAATTCGACGGCTTCATCTGCCTGCAATCGCGCGGTTCGATCGAGCGCGGACTAGTCGGCTGAAGCTGACAGCCGCCGCGCGTGGACTCGCGCCTGCGTGGCCCCGACGCTCGACTGCAGCCCGTGCTCCTCAATTATGCCCTTCCCAATTCCCTGCCCCCGTAAGAGTCTGGCGCAAGCGCGGGCCTTTGCCGAAGACCCCTGGCTCGGAGGAAGAGGAGGAGGGAGCGCGCAAACGTTGTATAACCGAAGCGAAAGCCCTGCTGTACCGAATCGACTCTCGACCGTCGTCGTCGTCGTCGTCGTACGCGGCGTTTTCGCGCCACGAGTTCGCCCGGAGTTGCTATAGGAAAGAGAGTAAGCGACTAACGCTCGCACGCGCGCGCATCGTTAGCGTCGTTAACGTCAGCCGCCTGCCTGCGGGCGCGCGCTGCCCGGCGCGAGGTCTCGGCTAATTCCCAGCGCAATAAGCTCATCTGCCGTCGCGGCTTCGCCCAGGAAGCCTCGGGGGGGGGGGGGGGGGACGTCCTGAACCGTTCGCTGCGCTTTGCTTGCCGCGTGCGCACGCGGCCCGTCGTCGTGGCTTTGCTCGTTTATTCGCGGCGACCCCCTCTCCCCTCCCTTTCTTAACCAGCGTCCCTCGCTTACTCTCCTGACGCACTTGCGTTCTTGCCAGCGTGTTTCCGGGCAACCGAAGGCAGATTCTAAAACAAGCTGATGTAAACTCTTTGCTCATCTGGGATTATAGCACATCTTGGCGTTTGCTCGGCGGGAAATGATTACAGCGGAGAACGCAAAGGCTTACTTTCCGCGTAGCTAGCGCCCTAAGCGAAACCGAAAAGCAATGTTTGACGTCACCGTCGCTTATATGTAAGTTAGAACACGGCTCCTCCTATTCAACACGTTATTTGCGCGATAGACGACAATGTTCTGGTGTATATGTAATAAATAAACTTCCCCCGACTAGCCTAATAATTACTTGCCTGGAGCACATCTCGTACTTGCCAAGTTGAAGGCAGGCAGCAAGTAGTTTCAACGCATGTAGTATATAGTGTGCTCGGACTGCGAGCATTACAGCGCCGCTTCCTCGATATATCTGTCCGCCTAATCTACGCCGAACTATGGAGTCATGCGTATTTACCTAACTTATTTTCTTTTTCTTTTCTTCTCGAAGTGCCCTGTCCTTTCACTGCGGAACGTGCACACCTCGAAATTTTATCCTGATCCAATTTCTTTTTTCTGTCAAGAACAGTCACGTGGCCCAAGAACGTTCCTAGCACGTAAATAACTTCGTTGTGGAAACCTTTAAACATCAACAGACGAACAGGAATGTTTCAGCAATAGTTCAGCGAACGCTACGTGGTGCAACAACCAACGCTGCTGATAGCGGCTCCGCGACGGGGAGTTCGACAATGCAGTAATACGGCAATTGTAACGCCCGCTTATAGCCTCCATCATACTTAACCAACACGCTTTGAGCTCCTTTTTGCTTCTTCTGCGGATGCTACTGGATACTTATATGGTTTGGCAGACTTTAATTGCGCGGAGGAGGGGGGGGGGGGAGGGCATCCATCTTCCTGTCCAAGCATTTTTATTTCCTTCTTAATAGCCCGCGTTGTTAAAGGCTACGCCGCCAGATATGTGTCTTCATCGGGGACTTCTACTTCGTCCGCAAACGCAATGTTACCGGAGGCGTAAACGTGAACGGTGGGGTTGGTGGCGCCTTCTCGTGGCGCAGAGCTTAACTGGAGATGACACAGAGCTATTATTGCAGCAACTAATTGTATATATTCTGCTTAGCCGCATGGTGTAAAGTTTCCACGTAAGCGTAATCACTGACACGCAGCCTTGCTATCCTTCCCTTTTCCTTTCTATTTTTGGACGAGAAGCCCCGCTTAACACGAAAGCCTGTCTAACTTGATGCGATTGGTCAAATCGCAACGATGTTTCGACACCATCGTTGCTGCTGCAACTCGCGTCTCCGGTAACCAGGCGTTTCGTTTGATAAGCTATCCGATATTGTTCCAGTTATGTCCGGAGGCGACTGTATACACGTCGAGCTGACGCTCCCTATAAATGTTCACGTGAGCTGCTTTTGTCTCTAGCGGACTGACAAAGAAAATGAGGACTGCCGCTGTACTCTATTGTTCTGCTCATCACTTGGAGCGAGCTAATAGGCAGTGGAAAGGGACTGTTGGAGCAGGGGGGGGGGGGGGACACGACTCTTTTGCGATCTATGCACGCGTGAGAAAATGAAGAAAAAAGGAGAAAAAAAAAGGGAAAAGAAAACGATGAAGCGGGCGCGCGTTTTGTCTCTCGATCGCGGGAACGGAGAACAGGCGCGGAAACGAACGCTCATTAACCGCGGCTGTCGATTCTTATGCTTTCTTTCCTCGTTTTTCTTCTTTCCTCCCTCAATTATTCCGCGGCAGAACGTAATTCAATAAACAGAGCCGAGTAATTACGGAGTCGGAGAGGAAAGCGCGCCGCGGTCCATTGGGCCTCCCACCATGGCATTGTGTGGCTCCGGCAAAAAAGCGTCGGGCCCGGGGCCTTCACTTTGTGTATGCGTCACGTGGGTCGGCGCGCGCGCGAGTGGGTAATCAACGGAGCGTTCTCTGTGTGTGTTTTATTTTTTTCTCTTCAGCGAAACCGATTGCCCTGTATAGTCGGGAGTCGTCAGCGTATAAGCGCTGTGCTATGGCGAGGACGCGCGGTCTTCTATGGAGGACAGAGTGGCGTTCGTTATTCCTTTGCGATGCGGCTTTGTAAGCGTATGCACCACGAGTGCGCACACACTGTTAATTGAAACAACAGCGCGCCGATAGTTTTCCGGTGCCATCGCTAGCTGTTGAGCCGGAGTTCAGTATATTTAAGTATCGTTCGAGTGCATATACGCTCCTGCACAAACTAGGCAGGAGCGACGGTGTGCGTGGTCGCCTACATAGTTGATTCCTGGCGTAGTTAAACGGCGAAGTAACAAGCCTTATACAACTCGTTCCACGCACGTATGCTCGCTTTACACACACACACACACACACACACACACACACACACACACACACACACACACACACACATATATATATATATATATATATATATATATATATATATATATATATATATAATCTTGAATTATTTTTTGTGAATGTTTCATTTTCTTGATCCTTTCTCTTTCTTTCTATTGTTTTTAATGCTCTGTTGTTTATGTTCTGGTACGTAATATTGCCGAATGGAATGACGCTCCCTCCCTTTAAGGAGAAAATGACATTACTTCGATTCTGAAGTTTTTTTTTTTATTGCTCCGTAAGCGTAATAAAAAAGAAAAAAAACTAGGCACACGTCGTAGAAGATCTATCTGAATTTGTCTGCATGGAAGCGTTATCTTGCCTGCTGTATCCCAACAAACATTTACAGCTCTGAAATGAAGTCATCACTTACGGCGTCGAACTCTCGTTAACACGGTCGTGCGGCGCGGAGGCAGAGATAAACTTTAGCGTAGCGATAATTGGCACCGCGGGACCTCGCGACGTTAAACGCGTTCAGACTCGCGGAGACCGGCCCTCAAAACGTTTCGTGTCAAGCGCGCACCCCTTTCTTTTTGCAGGACACGAACGACGCAGTTATATTGCGATATGATGTTATCGCTCTGCAAACACGTTTTTCCTGCCACGTAGAAGAAACAAACGGACTGTATGCAGGGGCAACGACTGTGTACGTGTTCTCCCGGCCGTTTCCTTTTACAACTTTTACTTCGCGCTGAACGGAGAAGGCAGCTGGAAAGCTATAGAGGGGCGAGCGGACGGACTCTCACCCGTTCGTGACTTCTCCGAGTCAGCCCACCAGAATTCCGCCGCAAACGACCGCCATCCGGTGCCCTGGCGCGACAATATCTCTCCTCCCATCGCGACACGACGACGCCGCTGCTGCGTATATATTTGTGACTGAAAGTTCCGGGCCGTTATCTCCTCGCCTGAAGCCATCATCGTGTGCCTGCGCGGTAAGCAAGGACACGCCCCGCACGTTGCGCTCCACCTGAAAACCGCCACCGGGCCCCTGACGACTGCTCCGACTGTGTCTACACACACACACACACGCACGCACGTACACACGTATCAACTCTACCGATGTCGACACCGGAAACGGCCGAAGCTTGGTCTCAGGCAACGTGCATAACGCGAGCTCGTTTTTTTTTTTTCTCGGTTTACTGCCTCTGGGTATCTTCCACACGCGCGCGTGGCGTCGCCTCGCAACGCACCTTTCTCGGAAACGTCTCCAATCAACCAACCGCGTCGGCAACCAAACAACAGAGTCATCAACACCGAATTGACGGCGCCGAAATCGCGGGTTCGTCGTGTCGGCTCTGACCCGCTATATTGCTTTACGGTCGGGCGATGACTCAAGCTACGTATAGCATAGAAACACCACCCACGCCCACGGCGCGAAATTGTTTCTCCTAACGGAAGGGGCCTCACAAAACAAACGTTTCTCGCGCCGGAAACGCGAAAAGAACACAGGTGAGCTTGCTTTCTTTTTTTTTTCCTTTCCGCCTTAGGGGATGGGGGGAGCTCTACGAAACGTACGCACCTGTATTACGCCCTTGTGCCTTCTCTTTTACGCATACAATGTCGGGGCGCATTCGCCTTTCGGCGAGCGCTCCCAGCGGTATTGAAATGTAAAACGATTTGCGTACGTCGCCCGAAATTGGCTAACAGCAGCTGCGGCTGCTACATGTGGGTGGCGTATACACGAGATTGCGCCGACTCCCTTCATTTCCTTTTTGTCCCGCTACGCGCCGGTTTCCTTCTTCACGCCGTTTCTTCTCGCCAGCGCAACAGAGGGCGCTCGTGGGAGGCGTGAGGCGACACCTGTGGGCCGGATTGGGCGACGGGCAAGCACCGCGGTCCCACTTCCTAATGACAGAGCCTGGACCGAGCTATAGCGCCAGAGGCCCAGAAGTGTTGGGTGTTGGACCACTTCTGTAGACAGACGGAGTCTCCAGAGGGACACTCCGTCGACCCTCGCGCGAGGCCTCTCCGAGGAGGCAAGGCGCATGCGCGGTTGTTTGCCTCAGCCCCGTGATAGAGTCGTGCGCGGGGTTCCCCTGTAATCATAACAGTCCCGGCTTTGGGAGGAGGAGGAGGAGGAGGAGGGGGAAGGCAGGAATGCGACGGGAGAAAACGGCGTGGTTGTTTTCACGCTAGAATGGCGAGGGAACGAGGTGTCGGCGGGATTCGAGAAAAACACGGGGTTTCTTCTCTATATACGCGCTTTCGAAACCGCGAGTGTCCCCCTGCCTCGTCTCCATACGTACAGTAGTGACTTTGTTATTACTGGTTGTTGGTCTCTTTCATTGTTCGCGAAATTATATTTAGAAAAGCGTCTGTCTTCATCTTTTCTTTCTCTCTCTCTCTGTTCCAGCGACAAGAGAATTTCTTTAAAGAGACGAAATTAAAAACTGCAGTGGCAGAATCCGGGAGAAACTAAAGAAACGAAAAAAAAAAAGAAAACAAAATGAACTATCGTGCTTGAAGCCGACAAAAGGTGCGCGGAAGACAAGGAGGGACGACTGCGTATATACGTCGGCGTTCCTGTACCGGCGTTCACGAAAATTATACATTTCTCGCCTTTTTGCCGAGCGGCGCTCAATTCTGAGTCCAAAGAAAGAGCGGAAATTATTCTTTTTAAGATACCAGCGAAAGGGGGCGGGAGCAGCAGGGTGGTGTATAGCGACAACTTCAGCTGGCGGCTTGCGAGATAGATAACTTTAGCAATAGACGCAGTAAAGAAGATTCCGGTTGCCAAGTGTGCGGAGTTCATTTTTTCAGTGATTGAATGGGCGGACTCGTCTGCGGCTTATACCAGGCGCCGTTATGGACGGCCCAGCATTGCGCGTGATGCGTATGCGTGGGCTGTGGGCGATTGAAAAAAAAAGAAAAGAAACATTTTGTTTCTTTTCTTTTTTCGTTTTCTTTGTCAACCTGGTGTTGCGTAGAATCACTGACACCCTCCGTCATAGATCTTTCACAGCCGTTCTCCGGTTGCGTTTTCATTTCGCCATGATTTGCGATACATCCTCAGTGAGACACAGGCGATGTGCGACCGACGGCTATATACAGTAACGCAAGCCGAGAGGAAAAGACAGAACCCCCCTCTCTCTCTATCTTTTCGGCGACCCGCATTTTTCTCTCCTCCCCCCCCCCCCGTACTAGTTTCTCCGAGAAGAGTGATTATAGCCCCGTCCATGTTTCTTAAGTATATTTTTTCGTATTAAATTTTAGTTGTCCTCGCCGGACACTTCATTCCGCTTCTGCGCGCGCACTTATTTCCATTTCGTGGACTTTCTCCACCAACTCGCGCTCTCTTGTCCGCGTAATAACGGTAGTCCCGCGTACGTAATTTCTTCGATGTCTCTGCGCGCAAGCGGGCAGACCGGAAGTTTGTAGAGTCGAGAGAGAGCAAACTGAGAAAGAAAGAAAGAAAGAAAGAAAGAAAGAAAGAAAGAAAGAAAGAAAGAAATCGGGTCGCCCTGAAAGGACGTGTAATGAGGGCGGAATGAAGCTATCCCCCTCGTGCCTCTATAATCAGCGGCCGGACGGACGAACTTCGTACTTCGAGCGCGCGGGCGGCCGGACGAAGTCCAATTTCAGGAAGAAACGAAAAGAAAAAAAAAGAAAGAACGAAATGTCTCGAAAGGGACGCTCGCGCACAAGCGGGCCCGGACTTCTAAGATCTCGCCGCGTATACACCGCGGACTGGTGTAACTACGCTTCGGGAACGCTTCATTTCTTATGCATGCTGGGCCATATACTGCAGAGGGCGCTGGTTTCGCGAGCCCGAGTATATATACACACAAGCAGACACACGCGAAAGATCACTATATAGTCGTACACTCATGAGCGCCTCACGTGCGGTCCTGCTATAAAACTTCGCGCTTTGCGTAGACGGTGAGCAGTCGGCAACGAACGCGTATTATCAGAACGGCGCTTAATACATTATTTTTAGTGTGTCGTCTCGGTAACTTCGTAAGTTTTCTGCAAGCGTATGCCGTCATGTTGACGTCCTCGAGCGACTCGACTAAGCTGAGAAGCCAGAAGCCCTGTATATATGTATGTTAAGATTTGCTAAACAGTGCGCAGCTCAGTATGATACTTCTTGACTGAGGGGATTGACTCCTACCGCACCGCCATCGCTAACAAAGAAAAAAAAAAAAAACGAACTAAGTCGTCACTGCACATAGGCACGCACGTCGCGCTTATACATTACGTGTACCTTCGCGAACCCTATAACAACAGGCGCCAACCTGCTGCGGCGCACGTCTGCGTCGCCCGTCCATACGGGAAGAGCCGTGCAAATAACGACCTTCTTGGTCTCGCATAAATACGTCTTATTCTCGACCGCTTGCCCGTTAAGGGCCTCGCCCGCTGCCGAGCAATTTCGGGGCTCCATACACGCGTGCACTCGGAACTGCGATCTTTGCGCGGCGCCGTTCAGGTGTCACGCATGTGTCGGGCGCGTCCGTGCGCCTGCTTCGTCGCGCAATCATCCGCTCGCTGCTTGAGCCAAGCTTCCCGCAGGGCCGATGTGTATTGCGGTGAAACGACCGAACAGTGTCCGAAGGGGGGGGGGGGTAGAGAAATGCGAAAGTATCCGGGATCTGAGAGAGTCGCGACGAGCATGCTCCAGAGACGAAACTCGCAGTATATATATATAGTCGCAGACTTAAGTCTCGTAATCCGGCAGTGCGTCAGCGGCGGATTATCGAAGACACTCGTCGTTAATCCTCGCGTGCCTCGCCCGCCCCTTCCCCTTCCTTCGGGTTGCAGCTGAGCACGAAGGCTGCGCGGCGTTTAGGTTATATCACCCCGTGAGCCGGGTCATCGAAAACGTAATCTGCGACGCTGGCGTCGGGCGTATCAGTGTCTTCTTAGCCGCTTGGCCTCTGCTCGCGACATATTTATCGTGGCAGCTTGTTCCCCGCGCAAACGTGTAGCTTGTTCTTGCCTCCAAGAAGAAGGTGGGACGCGGTTCGCTTAGCAATTGTGTGTCTTGTAAATGTGTGTATAGCCCGGCCGTTCTGGGCTTAGCCCCGGATTACGAGACGTATGCCTTTTCCGCCCGGTCTCCTTATCACTTCGCACTCCAGATATACCTCTATGTTTAATGCGACGACGAGGTCGATAGAAAGGAGCACACTCCCACGGATATCGGAAAGAGGAATAAAATTGTTCTGTTATCGTTTCTTACTTAGCAAATATCTCCCAAGTTGTTGTTTATACAGCACGAACTCCGGATGTATTTATATTCTTATGTGATGGCGATGTTGATTAGGGGGGGGGGGGGGGTGTAGTAATACTCGCGGATATCGGCAAACGCAATCAAGCTGTTCTGCTATTGCTCGATCCTTACTCCTTAGAGATATCCAGAAATTATTGTTACTGTAACCTAAACTGCGCGAATCATATCGCCTTCCCGCTGCGCCCGCTCTCTAATAATAGCCGCTGGCAATCCTAAAAGTCTTCGAAGTCGCGTTGTCGAGCAGCAGAGCCTGACAGATGGCACTGCACTGTTCTCCTGACGCTGTTCGGATGCTCATAAGCTCGGTGCTGGATAAGTCAGTCCGCTAAATGAATACCGTAGACGCGCGCTGTTTCCGGCAGCGAGAATTTACTGTAGCCCTCCTTACAGGGCGGGCCCGAGTCCTGATGACGCGGCAATCTGTGTTGCGCCCCGGCAGCGGCTCAGATCATCCTCTTCCTTCCGCGGTTCGATACTAATGCTGTTACGCTGGAGAGCGGCGAATGAACCCTTCTGCCACCGAGTTGCACTTCCCTATAATATCCTTCCCGAAAGTCTGGGGAAAATAAAGCAAGGAAACGATGAAAGGCAGACGAAATGGTTCGTAATCCGTTTCTGAAGGATGTCGAGTCAGCACTCGCAACTAAACGCAACGTTCACACATATCCTTCGAAGCTGGTCTCTCCTGATACTTAGCACGGCAGTATCCCGCCGTATTCTCAGACAGCCGCGTTTGTAACGCACTCTGTTCGGTGATGCCTCGCGCCCCGGTCCAGACGACGCCTATGAGTATACGCCGTCTGTCGCGCTCAGCAGAAGAGCAGACGACCCAAGATGAGACGCCTATATGGCAGCCTGCATTCCTGTGCCTCGTCGGCAGGGGCGCGAATTCCCGCACGTCGTCACCGGTGCACGCCGCTGACAGACTGACGGATGTTGCATCTCGGCCGCGAGGAGTTTCTTCAAAGGGCAGAAACACAAGGCTCCCTTAAAAGCGGTATTCCTCCCCCCCCCCGCCCCCCAAATACTCTCTGTCTTCGTCACCTCCTTCCGAAAAAGCGAGGAAGGCCTCGCCGTCCCCCTGATGCGCGCGGGCCCTTCAGCGCGGTCAACCGAGCCGCCATTTGTCACCGAGGCTCTCGCTCTGCCGCCCGCTCGCGGCTTCGGAGGCTGCAGAAGAGCGAGGAACCCGGCTGGCATCTCGACTCTGCCGGGCTGGATATGAAGGAGCACGGGCGGGAGGCAGTTTCCGATAACTTTCGGTAGCACACCAGCGGGCATCTGGCCTCGCTATAAACGGATGTATATATATATATATATATATATATATATATATATATATATATATATATATATATATATATATATATCAGAAGAGCCCTCCTCTGTTCTCGCGTTTCCTTCCTTCCTTCCTGGACGTTAGAAAGTGAGCGGGGAACAGAGAGAGGGACGAAGAACGGGAAGAGCAGGAAGCAAGAAAGCCATGCCCGAGAACATCTGTTCATGTATACGTCGCTTTCTTGCTGTGCTCCTCGAGGATCCTGCGGGGTGCGAAGAAATCGTTGCGCAGATGAGACTGCGACCGCCGCTGCCGCCTACGGAGCGCGCTCGTACGCGCCAACGAAGTCCTCCCCGCGTCTCCGACGAAGTAATTTCCGTTTCTTCCTTCACACGCCGTGCGCACCGGGTGAGGGGGCTTATTCAGCGGTAGCGGAGGCGTGCCATCTCTCATCTTCGCGTCGTCTTCTGGCCTGCGCGTTTGTTTGTTCTTCTTTCTTTCTATTTTATTTCTGTTTCTCCTCCTGCTCCTCCTCCTCCTCCTCTTCCTCCTCCTCCTCTTATTACTCCGCTTATCCAGAGCGCTCGGTGAGGTCGCAGTACCTACCTGTGCGGCGGCTCTAGGCGCCCACGAAGTGTGAGATAAAGGCTCTCCTTTGGCAGACGAGATGAAAAAAAAATATTGAAAGAGAGAGAGAGAGTTAAAGTCGCGTTACAGTGGAGCTCGATTTCTTCTCTCTCTCTCTTTTCTTTTTTTTTTGCTCCGGCAGCGTCATCTGCGCTATACCATCTCGCCCACCATTCCGTGTCGTCGTATTCGCGTCTTCGACTCTTATCGAAGCTCCTCGAAGTACCGAGTAACGAATCTATTTCTCGCCTTCGTCTTCTACACCTCACCCATTTCTTTATTCGCCCCCGAAAAAAAAAGAAAGAAAAGAATGCCTCAGCTGCACATGCAGCAGCTATCTAATGTCGCGACCACAGCGACGAGGCAGGCGACGGTGAGCCCCCACGAAGACCCGCGAACCTGCCCGCAATCGCCTCTCCTTACGCGACACGAAAGTGGCGAAAAGAAAGCTGCGGCGCTTTGAAATCCTTTCACTTCTTCTTCTTCTACCTCTTCTCAGTGCCGTCTCGCCGCGCAGTAACGCTTCTTCATCTCTCACGCGTGGAAAAAAAGTGGGTGGGTGGGGAGATCGCTCGCAACCGAGGAGATAAAAACGGTCGTGTCGAACCAGAGCGACCTGGTAGTGCCGCCGTGCGTGTAGCATGATGGTCTCATAAGACAAAGGGGAGAAGGTGAAGCATCGCTCTCTGAAACACGGCGGCTGATAAAAAGGAGGGAAGCAGGCTCTTTTTCAGAAGTGTGGCGGCCGCCTGTAAAGTGGACCGCGCCGTTCGCGCCGAGTGCTTGTAACGAAGACACGTCGCTGGGTCATAAATCAAACGCGCGGTCGCGGCTGGCCGACTCCCGCAGCGACGCGGCCAGTTGTTCCGTCTTTTTCTCTCACTCTCGCTCGCATTCGTGCTTTGTTTTTTTTTGTATGTCCGAAAGAGACTCGCGCAATCGACATGGAGAGAGACCCTAATCTATAACCCCTCTCTCTCGCGGTTCCTTGACCTCTAAAGAGATACGACGCAATCGTTTCGCATTTCAACTCGTCCACAGCGCGTATGCGGTTACCAGGCTCCGGGCATTTGGAAAGAAACGATATATTCTCTCGCTCCGAGAGGCGAAAAATGAGCGTCATTTTTATGCCATTCGGGGGCCCTCTTCGCCCCTGACCCCGACACCAACTTTAGGCGGCTTTCTTTCTTCACCTGTATCACGGAGCGCATACCGAGACCTCGCAAGCGACGGCAACTACGTTGGTGGGCTTGACTTGACCGCGGTTATCGAGGCTTGGTTAGCGAACGTTATTGACGTGAAAGCGCTTGCTTGCGATCACTCAGACTCGACGCGAGCTTGTGTATCCGCGCACTCGAAGAAAGGGTTTGCACTGTCTCGGTCTTTCCTTGCTCCTCGGCAGCGATCTGTCCAGCGTGCATTTCATTTCGTTAAGGCTGCGTTTCCAGTAATTTAAGGTCACGAATTGCATGCGCACGATATCAACGTGGCGCGACGTTCCTGACAGGAGAGCAACAAGCGCAGAGTGTTAAAGAAAATAAGGAATACACGCCAGAGAGAGAGATGCAAATGAGAGGAAGGCAGGGAGGTTAACCAGACTTAAAACGTCCGGTTTGCTAAGGGAAGTAAAGCTGCACTAGGGGAAGGGAAAGGGGAAGTAAAGACGGAAAGAAGAGCGTGACAAAAATAAAAGCGAAAAAAATATGAAAAGGGACGAAATGGGGTCATTACAGTCTTTCTAATAGGGCACTGTCACGTAGAAAAGTCAACAGAGCCTTGACCGACTTTTGCTGCGACGACAGTTCACGTCGGCATTCCAAAACTGACTGTTCTGAAAGTGACTTGTCGTCAAGGCGTGCCAACGCGGTCGCTAGTGACAGCCGGTGCGCGCTGAATCGAGGGCAGTGGCAAAGCACGTGTTCGATGGTCTCCTCGCCGCCGCAGTGTCTGCAAGCCGCGCTGTCGTCAATACCGACTCAGAAGACGAAGGATCTTGTGTAGGCGACACCAAGCCACAGTCGGCAAAGTACTGCTGTTTCGAGTCGAGAGAGTCCAGGTGGGGGTGGAAGTCGAAGGGATGGGTCCAGTCGGTGTAGACGTGTATGTTTTAAGCTGGGTGTGTTCCATAAAGTTTTGATGGCTTCATTTGCAAGCACACGAATTTTCGTTGCAGCGTCTGTTCTTGAGAATGGAATGGAGTCTTGCAAGCCCTCCTCGTGAGCAGATCGTGCTGCTGCGTCGGCATGTTCATTGCACATTATGCCACAGTGGCTTGGAATCCACTGCAACGTGATGTCGTGTCCTTGCTCGACGAGGTGGTGAAGCAGCAGTCTGATTTCCATAACTAGTTGTTCGTGGGGTCCTCGGCGTAAGGCAGAAACCAAACAATGAAGAGCAGCCTTGGAGTCAGTGAACACGCTCCATTTCTTGGGTAGTTCTTCAGAAATTACACGAAGTGCACAACGAATAGCAGCAAGCTCCGCGGCAGTCGATGTAGTCTGGTGAGATAGTCGAATTTTTATGGTGGAAGGAATGCACGCCAAGTGATGATTACGGTTAAGGGGACAATTGAAGCCGCAAATGGTGTTTTGAATTTCACTGAAATGTGTATCTCGTTGGAAGCATTACGATTTTGATTGGAGTAATACAAAAAACGTAGACGAAGCATTTTCGAGTGTCGTTTACTAACAGCCCGGTATGACGTCTGTGCATTGACCGAATAGTGAGTTCAGCTTCGGCGCCCGTAGCGCGTCGCCCGGCCACCTTACTCATTCTCGTCCTTATACTCATTCTCAGTTAGGAAGCCTGTGGCCACGATCGCGAGGGAGAAACACGGGCCCCTTTTATGGATGACTCTCTTGCGGAGCTCAATATAGACCGTCCCATTTCTGTTTGTTTGTCGCTAGTCACTTTTCAACTGAGAACGGAGAGAAGAATCACCCGGAAAAAGAAGGAAAAGGGAGGGAAGAATGCGGTTATGACTCCCACGCCCCGATAAGGCGCCCACGCGAACGCAATATATGACCCGAAGCGCCTTCTATCACTCGGTTATCTGGAGAGCCATAAATACGCTCCGTTCGCTGGGAACGCTCGAAGCCCACATAGCGTTGGCCTTAGTCACCGCAAAGTTCCAAACTCTCAGCCCGTCACAATAGATGCCTTCCTCTCCCATCCGCCATATCACGCGCTCTCCTCCGCTTCTGATGCCCCCCTCTCTCTCTCTCGACTCCTTTCCTCGACTCTGTACAGTTCAGCTGATCGAAAGGCAAAACAAGGAACGCAGAACCGCTGGCAACAACGGCAAAAGGACGGGCCACCGTGATTCTAATGGCGTGGTCCCGTATACCTACTCCAGATGGATGAAAAACAATCGTATCCTTGCCACGGGTGCGTAATGAAATACCGGCGGAGCATGCCTGCCTCAAGCTCAGCGCGCGTATACAAATGCGCCTGATACGAGCAGCGACAGACTCCTCGCTTCGTCGCGCCGATATCCATTAACCGGTATGCACGGCATTTGCCCGAGAAACAAAAAAACAAAATAAAGAAAGAAACAGGCACACAGGAGGCAGCAGCAGCGCATAACAGAGTATAATCGCCTATAAGATTGGTCCGGCACCGCTCTCACTCACATCGTCCGCCTCCTTTCTTTTCTCTATAGCTGACCGGTGCTTCGCCCGTCCCCGAAATAATGAACGCTGCTTGGCCCATAGCCGTTGCATGGGCATAGCTGCGCGACTCAGCGGACAGCGTTTCGCCGAGCGATTTTCTTTATTCTCCGTGTTTCTTTGCTTCTTTCAATGGGCAGGGGGAGTGGGGGGTGGGGAGGAAGGCATGCTGCTGCTGCTGCTAATTCACGCACGGTTGAGCATCAGCCATGAACCATTGGTGCGCGCTAGAGAGAGAGAGAGAGAGAGAGAGAGAGAGAGAGCAAAAAGCTGGGTGTCGCGGGTCTGCGGCGTTTACATGCGAAACGTGTTCGTAGGTGAAACAAGAGCCGCAGAAAAGTATCTCGGCGCGAGCGGAGTTAATGCGCCGTGCTGGCGGCACGTACGTATAACACCGCCGCGTAGTTATATACGAATGGCGAGTCAGGAGGGCTGGCGTCCCCTTTCCTCTGCGTCTCGTATCCTCCTTTCCCTCGCTGCCCTTCTCGGTCGTGCCCTTCTCTGTAACTACCGGTTGCGCCAGCGAACACGATATCTATCGAAGCTGGCAAGGAAGCAATCCCGCGCGCATCCGCTGTATTATAGTATATTCTGCACGCGGCCAAGCGCCCGTAACACTACACACCACGAACAAGTTGAGAGCAGCGGATCTTCGCTTATACAAGGTGCCCGATTCCCTTTCCTCCCTCCCCCCCTTCAACATCTCTACCGACCTTCTCTTTCCTGGCCGATTCAACAGCCCTCTCTCCCTCTTCACCCTGATCTCACACCACCAGCCAGTGGAATCCCCCCAAGGGGGCCCAGCGGCGGCGGCCAGTAGAGGAAGGGGAGGGGTCCGAGGTCGGCGTGTGATTTATGAATCGATGGAACGCATCGAGAGCGCTGTCGAGCATCCCCTTCCCCTTGCTCCTTCCCGCATCCATCTGTACGCGCGCGCTCGTTTGTGTGTGTGCGTGTGTCCGGCGCTTCCAGCCTGCCGCTTATGCGGTGCTCTCTTTAGATCTCTCTCTCTCTCTCTCTCTCTCTCTCTCTCTCTCTCTCTCGTCAACTCCCCTCCCTCTCCCTGAGAGCGGCGCCGCTGCCTGTTGCGGCGCCCGACGCATTGCTCGGATCGTTTCCCTGCTCGCGTTATAAATAATTTGTACCGATCAACCCGTAACCCCCCCGCGCTACCTCGTAAACTAGCATTTCGCGCATGGAGTCTCCCTTGCACGCGCATCTGCGCGTGTCGATCCTACAGCTCGTGCAGCTAGCTGCTCTTGCGTTAGCAACCTCCGCTCATCCCCCCTCCCCCCCGTGTTGTTTTTATTTAATAACTCGTTCTCTATAGCGGCGCGTAATCGATGACCGCCGATCGGTGCAACAGGCGGCCGTGACCCCTTCCCGCTCGCTGCTACGCAGAAAGCGCGCGCTCGGGAGTGCTACGCAAACGACGGCGCGTGTATATGTTTATACACGGCGTGGCACAACGAGCCGACTGGCTTCGGGAGGGGTACTCGGAAATCGAGACGATGCAGCGTGGAGTGCGTATAGAGCCGCTACGCAGAGAGCCAGCTGCCGCGCGCGTTGTTGGGCGCCGCTGGCGCAACTGAATTGAAGCCATGTGCTCCGACGTTGCAACAGGGTTTGAATCTGAGTCAGTTGGGTACCGTAGCCGTTGGGTCAGTAGCCGATGCTAAACTGACGCCTGAATCGATGAACACGAGGCGGTACGAAAGGGTTCAAATATTGTTTCGTATTCCGCGATTCCGCTGACAGTTGACAGTAGAAACTGACATCTATGTATCTAATGGAGAAAGCAGTTGCGATGTTCCCCTAAACGCATTTCGAGCATTCACAAACTTTTCGTAGCAAAAATGCAGATTCGAGGGCTGATTCTTTTGTTTCTAACCGATGTTTAGTAGCATATGTGCGCGCTAATGCGAATATCTTCCGGTTACATTATATTATGATCGTGTGTCTTTTTCACTTCAAATTCTTACCGCTCTGCCCCGATAAAGTTGGTAGTCTACGCACCGTCGATGACAGTAAAGCGGCACCCGCTGGCTTATCATGAATTTCGGACACTGCATAAACCCGCATTGGCACGCAGCAAAACGTAGGCGAGGTGCGCACGCAATCGGCATTTCGACGATGCACACCGAGCGTCATGCTTTCTTTTTTTTTTTTAGCTGCAGAGCGTCGCGAAAGAGCCGCGTGAACACGTTTTCAAAAGGTGACACCTGCTGCTCTTTTGTTTGCATCTGCTACGAATGTTTCCCTTCAATATATGCTAGCCCGAGGCGGACTTCACTGCATGCGCTTGCGCGCAATATACTATCGCTTTCGTGTGCGGCATTCCCCCGTTCACTGCTTGCGTAGCGTGGTAGCCCGCCTATACAACAACATCAAGAGGGAGAAAGGTGGTCGAACATGCATCGCCGCTGCGGAGTTGCCGCCGCCGAGTTCGAATCACGACGCGGCCCCGCTGACGTCCCAAGTGCGCAACCATTTGTTATAGGAGGTAGCGCCGGTTCCGTATAGAGAGCGCTCTGTATACCCCGCCGCCGCCGCCGCCGAATCTATATAGGGTGCGGTGAGTGCGCGCTGGTGGAGAACAACGCATCATCGTACATACCGCGCGGACGAGCGAGCTCTCGTTCGAGCTTAAGCGGTTCCCGAGCGCATTTGTCACGTTGGCCGCGTAGTTTCCTCCCGTCGCCTCCCGAGGCGATGTATGGCTGCGTCGAGCGGGGCCCGTTCGCAGCAGCGCCATAAGTCCATTCCTCACGGTAATGAACATTTGTGCCTCGTGACAGGGACGCCGTGGGGTCATTAGTTATATACGCGCGCGACGCAAGCGGCCGCGTGGCGGACGCGATTTTTCGTTTTGTCCTCTCACTTTTGTTTCGACGGCTCCGAAACATATGGAATCCGGACGCGGCGACCTATGCTCGCCCCCTCTCCCCTCATCCTCCGTCAAGCGGTTGAAGGGGAAAGGGGGGAGGGACTCGCGGCGAAGTCGCTACGCGAAGCAGTGCTTGCTCGCTCTTTTTGTTGCGTGGCTCCGATGCTCGAACGGCGAGATGTATGCAGCGTCGCATCTCGGCTGTACAGGGGGGAGGATGAATGAAACGGAGAATATGCTCCTGCTCGGCGTGGCGAGTCTGTCGCGGCAGTGCATTACACACTCTGATGATGACAGATGAACACGTTTCGTACTCTGCAAAGAAGGAGGAGCAGGTATGTAAGACTGGTATACGCGCGTGCCGAGAGAGAGAGAGACAAGAATTGGCGAATAGCCTTTCAGGGTGGAGTCTCCTAACGAGGTATTAGTTTGGAACGCATAGGTGTTGTATCTTTTTCTTCTATATAGTTAACGCATAAAACTATCATAGGTAGACTGGATACTGCTCCGAACTAGAAATGCTGACGGAAAACAGCAACAAATGTTGCTGTAGTTCAGTACAGCCCCGCAAACCTGTCCTGCTTTTCTTTCTTTATTTAGCGCTTTTTTTTCCCTGGCGAAAAGAAAAGGGAAAGCAGTGCGTAACATTCTAGTTTCCCTAATTGGCTCGGTTCTCGCAAGAACGAAATCAAAGCCGCTGACTCTATACAGGAAGACGGCCACCCGTATCGCCCGTCCTATAGCCGTTCCTTGATGTGAAAGATGAATGGACAGGAGCAAAGAAAAAAAAAAGAAAGAAAAGAAGAAGCGAAGATTTTATAAACTTAACATAGCTCATGGACTTCTATTCTCTAGCAGTGGCGCGTGCCGAAGCTTCAGCGAAAAAAAGAAAAAAGCAACGCGAGAGGGCGCGGAGCTCCGTCCGCACACGGACGCTCCAATGCCGCCTCATTAAAACCCAGATTAGAGTTCATAATCCGTATTGAGCCCCCCCGGCGAGTATTTTTCTATTCGATTTTTTTTTATCACTGCCGCGCCTTCTTCTGGGCTCGACTGCTTAGTTTTCCATTCGAGCGCGTTTATTTACTTCCGCTTCGAAGCCGCACCTCGGATCTGCTTAGCAGATCGATCCACGAAATTCGGGAGCTTACTTATAAGCTTCCACCTTTCTCTTTCTCATTTCTTCTGGACTTCCTCTCTCTTCTTCTTCTTTTCAAAATCTTAAGGCCCAAAAGCGCGCAGAATCTTTCCTTGCTTTCTTCAGCTATATCCTGTTAGCAAAGACTGAAAAAAAAAAAAGGAACCTCCGAACAGCGTGAAGCTTTACAGAATCGCGTGTATGCGTCGTATAGTCGCCGCGAAATTTCTAAATAATCTTCTGGAAATCGAAGCAGCCCGTGTCGCACGAGGTATAGAGAGATTGCGCTTACCGTACCCGTTCAGTCACGAGGCTCGCAGTCAATTTCGGTCGCCGTGGGCGTGCTGCTGCGTTCTATCACCGGCTTTGTTCCGTTCGTCCCACGGGGCGACGGCCTCGTCTCCTGTGTATACACACTAATAAAGTACGTAAAGCCCTTCTCGTGAGTGCGGATCGTTCGATACTGCGGTTTGGTTCGATGCTGAACCTGCGACCGATCCTTTGTAGATTACGGAGACAGTGGACGGGGACCGAAGCGGGGGATTTAATTACACCGCTACATACTTTCGTTTTTTTCCCCCGCTGACGCGTCCTTGTCTCAATCTCTTGCAGCTATATAGGCGCGTTTCGGTTTGCTCCGAATCGTGTGGGGTTAGCGGGGAAGATTCGGTGCGAAGTCAAAATCGCAGCGTACGAGAATTCATATAAGGAACGTGTGTTTTTTCTCGGAAGCAGCGTCGTCGCACACACACACACACACACACACACACACACACACACACACACACACACACACACACACACACACACACACACACACACACACACACACACACACACACACACACACACACATGCACAGGAAAAGCAAACGGCCGTTTTGAAAGCATCATACGTTTGGTTTTAGAGGGTCGTGAGTTGAGATCCCACGTTTGGCGCCAGTATAGCGTGAGGTTAAACTTGCACGAGGCTCGCCCTTCGAACGATAGTCTGAAAAGGGCGCGACGTTCTTGCACTCCACAGCGCACGAAAGACTTGGTACTTGTGCATGCGGCTGGGTCTGTCGACCCTCCGACATGGGGTCAAAGAGACGCCCGACATAGATGTCAGGCTGAGCAATGTTACCAGGCAAGAACACGTCTGGACTCGCGAATATAGCCTATAGTTTGACCACGAAGAGTGGTTCCCGGGGTAAACCGGAAATGACGTATAAATGAAGAGCGCGTGGCGCGATGTCGGCTTGACGCTCTCGCGGATCGCGCTTTTTCTTCTGGATAGTTAGCTGAGTGCTCGCCGAGAAAGGAAGAATATAGACTACATTTCATTCCAAAGTATATAAGCTACTACTGTACTTGGGTCAATTTACACATAACAATGCGTACGGGCCCAATAACGCGTCCAAGCACACCTCTCTCAGATTGCACCGTGGGCACACCACCACCGTATACACAGCATAAGTAGCGCCTTCTCTATACTTGCCTATGCGAAGAAACCCCGTTTATCGTTCTAGTACCTCTCTCAAAACTTTAGTCACTTTGGCGGTGCACTGTCGCTGCGTGCGAGCGGTTATTCACCGTCATAGCATAATGCTTAACAGAGTGGAACGCATTCAACTTTCCATAAGTCGCGACGTTGTGGGCTTGCTCGCGGTGACTGTATATGTACACTGTTGTTCGGCGATTTCGCTACGTCTGCAACTCGGCGTGTACATGTATAACACTCTCGATCATTCAATTGTCATTTGACGTTTCACTTTGGATCCCGCTCTCACAGTGTGTAACTACAGCGCCGTCTCTTTTTCGTCCACAGCCGGAAGCTGGGCCGTGGAGGTCACCTTCCGAGTCACCAACCGCAACTACTCCCCGGATCTGGTCGACCACTCCAGCCGGGCCTTCAAGTCCCTCGCCTCGGAGGTGGCGCGCGCGGTGAGTAGTGTTCCGTCGCGCCGTCGCTCTGCTCGTTGTTCGGTACGATTGCGCTGTGTGTGTACGTGTGTCTGTGCGTACTTGTATACGACAAGCTCGCTCTCGAAATGCGTGCCGCCGAGTGCTTCTTCTGGAGGCGCGCTACGAAAGCCAGCGTTGTGTGTTACTCTTACTACACGCGTATATATACGCGAGGGTCGGAACTACACTTTTATGCTTGTTCCACATATGTTCGTGAAAGTAAGAGGAACTTATGTGAAATTAGATGAAGTAAATAATAACAATAATCATAGTAATAAAGTCCGTTAGCCAGGCATAGATTGCCCTCTTATGTATATATAGATGGAAATGTCACTTTCGAGACTGTGACCGTCTTATTTTTCTGAATAGCGTTGGCGATATGTCCTTGCGGTTGACGCGCAATCAGTATGAATTGTCTTTACGACCTGTTTGTGACGAAAGATGCGGTTTCGACGTTAAACTATTGCTGACCTCGCTTATTGGGCCGCGCTTATTCCCGGCCCCCACATTCGCTTCGTCCCAGTGAATTAAGTTGGTCGCCGCGTACTGATCACAGGAGGAGGAGGAGACAAAGGGGAGGAAAGACAGAGAGGTTAGCCAGTATAAGTACTGGCTGCCTACCCTGTGCTGAAGAAAGGGGTAAAGGGAATGAAAGGAGACAATTTGCGAAGGCTGTGCATGCTACCTAAGTACGTCGCGAGCAGTTTTAAATATGACACCGTCGCTGGTATTCGAGAAGTCGAGAAAGCTAAGATGGCTTGGAGGCAGACAAATGGTATAGGGCTCTCCTTTTCTTCCTCATCATCGTGGCAGCTTCGCCAAATTTTCCGGTATATATATGCTCTCTATAGTCAGCCGCAACCTAAAACTGGAGGGAGTAGGCACAATAAATACATGCGCCGCGATGATACTCTCTGTCAAGCGTTCACCCTATCCGCCGCGCATCGACCAACCCTTCCCTAACTCGTTCTGACGTCCCTGCGGAGAGGCGTACATCACGGCGATATACTAGGTCGAGGCGACGGAATAGAAAACGTTGGAAGATGAACTGGGGGTTCAAGAGTTAGCAAGAAAAGAGCTACGCACATGGATGGCGAAAAACGCGTGCCAGATAAATGGACGACGGTGTAGAGAAATCTGCGAAATCATCCCGCACCATACATCTTTGAGAGCGAAGTCTCTCTATCTTCTTTTTTTTTCATTTCTTTCGTTCTTTCTTTCTTGTTTCATTTCGCGCTTTTACATTTCAGTTTCTCCATCTAGAGAAGTCACCATCTGTCAAAAATGGAAGATGAGGAAACTGGAGATTGCGGAACATTTTTTTTTTCTCCCTTTTTCCACCCTACGTAGCTGTTTCCGGCTCGTTTTAAATTTATGATGAGAACGTCTATTTCTTTTATCTCGTTCTTTCTTTCCTTCTTTCTTTTCTCTCTCGTTTTCTTTCTTTTTTTCTTTCACTTTTAATTTCCTCGCCCCAAACCGGCGACTTCTCCACCGCACCCGCTCTGAAGCAGCTCCAACGTAAGCGGGCGTATGCGGCTCCCTCCTCCTCCTCCTCCTCCTCCTCCTCCTCCTCCTCCTCCTCCTCCTCCTCCCATAGGAGTTCCTCGCTCCGTCTTTTCGTCGCGCGTCGAGGACAGGATATATAAGGATCAAGAGGCGTTTCCGTCGTAGAGTGTGGCGACACGCAGGGAGCAGTGAACGAGAAAACACGAGAAAGAAAGAAGCGAAAAAAAAAAATAAAGGTGGACGAGCGGAAGCTGGCGAAAGCCCCCCGAGAGTGAAAGTTCGGCTTCCTGCGATCGAAAAATGTAAACAACGCGTTGATCCAAGTAAATCCGGAAGCCGGACGAACTTCTGTCTCCGCTTTCGCAATTTATCTCTCTCCCTCTCTCGTTCTGTTTGTCCTTGTTTCCAATTTTCGTGGTTTTCGTAACTGCCATACTTTTGCGGCGCCGAGGTTTCGATCGCTTTTAGTATAATTTTGACACGTGGCCGTCTCCGGCGTGAGCGTGTGTATCATTGCCGCTGTGCTATATTTTAGTGTGCGGACGTTGCCTCGAAACCGAGCCGCCAGAATTCTTTTTTCTTCGCTATTAGTGCGCCACCCGGCGTTGGGTGTTTGAACTAAACACGTCCCGAACGTCCTTCCGCCTTTTCATGTGAAAACATTTCATGTGGATTGCTCCAAAGCGTCGCGGCCGCATGTCCGCCGCGTGTTACACTTCGGAATGCAATTCTAGAGCCCCACTTTTGCAGTAGAATTGAGTGTTGGGGCCGAGTTGGATGCCACTTATCGTAGTCAAGCAGCTCAACAGTTACAAAAATTAAATGGATCGTCTACATATAAGCTGTAGATGTATTCTAGATAGCTTATGGGGTCTCCTAGTAGGCATTTTACGTTTGCCTAGATTAAGTCTATATTGCCACGCTTCGTTGTTTTACTATTCGCCGATGTTCGCTGTCACCGGTTTATCATTGTCATCAAGCGATGCTTCGTTGATGCCAACAAAAGTGCGCGGAAACTGGAAGACCTAACGCGACTACGAGTAACAGAAACTGCGAAAAATTGGTCCGATGATGAAGGTTTGATGCTCCTACTTCTGGAAGTGGAGCTGGAGCGATGGGTGGGTGGCGCGGGTGGAAGCGAGGGAGGGAGTTGAAAGAGAAGGCAGCTGGCACAGCCGGAAGTCATCGGCGCTCTCGTGCAGCTCGGTCTAGGCGCCCAGTGCGGCGGAAATAAAATCCAGCAGCATATCCAAGGCGACAGAGCTCGCAACAGCGTCTCCATATCTCAGATATGCGCGCTGTCACAGGGACTGATACGAAAAAGAATCGAAAAAAGAAAAAAAATGAATACTAGCACACGGTCTTTCTTACCAGTGTGGACAGAACGTATGCTAAGAGAGAGATGACAGGGGGGGGGGGGAGAAAAAAGAAAGAAGAGATGTGGAGGAGGAGGTAGAAAAAAGAGAGAGAGAGACAGAGAAATAACCCAAACTATATAGAAGAAAAGAAGGGGACCGCCTGAGCGCAAGGCACGGAGTCGACGGAACGACTTCGCGCATATTCGAAACGGACTTTGCAGGCGGGGACGATTGTCGGAAACGACGCGACGCGTATCGGAGAAGATCCATATGCCGTGTTCTCGCGCGTCACACACACACACACACACACACACACACATATTCGAAGCGAAGGCGTCTTGCCATGCTCGTCTCCTTATAGCTGCGTGCGTGAAAAGTATTCTACTCGTTTCTTTACTTCGTTTTTCTTTTTCGCACGCGCACCATCCCTCGACTCTGTACGGTTCAGTTTTCTATACCCGTTCCGATAACGTCTTCGCAGAGAAACTCCCAACGAAAGTGGGTATCGGGCGAGGCGATATTGATATTTGCTTAGCCTCTGCATCGTACTCTCTCTCTCTCTCTCTCTCTCTCGTCGTATTCGCTTCCCGATCCGGCGGAACTTCTTCGCGATATCGGCTCCGAGAACCTGCTATACCGTGAGCCAGAAAAGATGACAGATCGAGCCTCCTTTTGTTTGTGTATATTTGCCATTTTTGTTTTCCTCTCGGTATACACGTTGGCTTCGCCCGCACACGTTCCTCCAAGAAGTATTGTGCAGACGTGCCGGTTTATTAAAAATTATTATTATTGTTTGCCCTTTTCGTGTTCCGGCGTTCATACTTTAATAAGCGAACGTCACTTCTCGACTGATCCGCTTTAAGAAAGAAATAACGAACCAAGGAAGGAAGGAAAGAAGTGAGGAAAAGACGGGACAGGTGATAGCCAAGAGCAGTGTGCGAATGCGAAGCGGCATGCAGACGACAACGCGGAACGCACGGTCCTCGCTTTGTCGTCAACCAGTTGCTCCATTCGCTATCCCCCACATAGTTAAAAAAAAAAAAAAAAGCCCGACGAAAGTTCCTGCGCGCTTTTCACACTATACAGGGCTCGCCCGTGCTTCAAACTTTAATTCGTTTCAGAGCTGCTGCAGTGCGAAAGCGTTAAAGAGGCATGTTGCGTCTTCGAGCGCGTTTGTTTGAAAGGTTATTTCGAAGGAGCGCAGAATATTGTAACGACTGCGCGAACGTTAATCGGCACTCGGAAGAATTCTATTAAAGAAAAAAAAGAAGAAAAAGAAGAAAGAAAACTGATGCAACGCGTCGCGTGAAATTGCGTATAGAAAAGCACCGAGAAACAAGCCATGTTTTCGAAGCTTCAATCTACTTACGCCGTGGTTAGTCTCGATAAAGGTGTAGGAAACAAGAGGTGTGAGCACATTAGCGTCGCACCAAGCGTCTGGATACATTTAGTTGTGGCTAGTTTTCTTGCTGCCTTTTACCGTTTCTTTCCTTCTTTCTTCTTTTTATTCTTTTCTTTTTCTCGTGTTTCCTTTGATGGCGTTAGTGCTCGATTTCTGTTCAAATATTCAAATGACTGCGTTAATACTAAAGCTGTTCAATTAGAAAAAAAATAATGGTAGACAATGTCGCCGACAGGCTAACTTCTTTTGCTGTCCCTCTTATACGCTATTGCAGATAAGATATAACTTTTTCCTTTGCCTGTAATCTACGAAAGGACAATAGGTTTCTAATTTCGCCGATAGGAACGACCGCTGCGGTTAGCCTCGGGAAACAAAAGAACTTTGTGGCCTACCTCAACCTGTGTCGGCACACTGAATTAAAAACTCAATCTAATCAATAATGGTGCATTCGGGGTCTCCTCGTTAACCGAGCAACTACAAAAAAAGAAAGAAGAAGAAAAAAAGAAGCTCGGTTACAATGGACTTTGCCTATACCTGCGCGAAAGACGGCTGCCGTGACCACCGAAGATTTTCTTTTAGGTTAATATGCTAGCGAAGGGTATACAATGTAATTGTAGTCAGGTTCAATCTCACAAGTGCGCGAATTGCGCGACTTACGTTATACGAATTGTTTCTCTCCGAGTTTTTTTTTTTCGTGAATTATTTTTGTACTTCTTCTCTCCCTCTCCCTCCCGCGCTCTCACGCTGTGCCGACCAAAGTAAGTTATACACTCTGGCGCTCTTGCTTCAGTTCACGTATGTCTCGCTCCAGCTATCTCGGATTACTAGTTACACGCTACATGTTAACGCTCCAACTATCTTTCGAACACCGCATTCATTATGCACGGGCGCTCGCCTCGGAAAGTAAAATCAGACGAGAGCGAGGGGAAGAGAGAGAAAGAAAGATAAGCCCCTGCAACAACTGTCGATGTCTTGGAACGAATGAGCAAGCAAGCGCGGGCAAATGAGAAGGACATCTTATAGTAACTACCGTCCTCTTGCGGCACGCCGTGCGGGTACGCGTATCGTTATACTATGTATATGTGCAGGTTGTCGTTCATTTGGGAACTTCGTTACAGCGCCACGGGCTTTGCACCGAAGGACCGGCCCCAGAGTTTCTCGAGAATTCTTCGGCGCGCAAGAATTTAATGGCGCGTCCCTTTCATACCACGCGGCCGGCTGTCCGTGCTCCGCGTACGGTCTAGTTCTGCGCAGTACGGCGGAAGGCAAGAGGGCCCAGGGCGAGCGCTTGCTCTGGCGCGACGCGAAGTAGGCCCGTAGCAGCGTCAGGCTCGTGGTCGTTGATGACGGTCCGTGTTATGTGCGGTGTACATAAAGTTTGACGCTTTGCCTGTAGACATAAAAAGGCAGCCCTGTCTGGAACATCTGGAAATCTGAATGCGCGGTGTATCGGCGCGGCCAGTTACCTTGAATTAATGATTCGCTCGGCAAAACAGGTAATTCAGCTAATTGGTATTTGCTGAACACGACGTCCTGTGCAACGCGAAAGACGCAAGATGAAAGTAAAATACGGACGGAGGGCGAATCAGAAAGGACAGGATGGTTGCGCAGCATATCCGAGGTGCCTCAGGAGGGAGTGCGAGGGTGCGTGTCCGTGGTCGCGCGACATAAAAAGTAGTTTCAAATTTGGCGACTTGCGTGGTGAAAACCGCACGCGTAACACACCGAATGAAATGGTTGAGCGGGAGGGGGATACACTTTCTTATAACTCATAAAAGAGTACACAGGTGGTCTGCTCCGTGCCGTCTGCTCGTAATTGCGGCCCGGCTGTAGCTTTTATCGTGCTGCATGGAATTGGGTCACATAGACGACCCACGGCTATACTTGACGAAACTGCGTCGACTTATCAAGGAGCAGTGCGCGTGTCCCCGTAGCAGAGGGAGATAATTAGGCTCTCTCGCGTAGCACTTTCTATGTGCGCCGAAATGTTGGCGCAGCAAGAAAATAAAGTAATGAAATGAAATTATAAATATATATTAAGAAAAGATACATAAATGATAGAGGAGGGGTCGGCAACCGTAGAGAGGCGACACGGGGTCAGTGAAAGTGAATGAGGAAAAGACGGGGAGAAAAAAATAAAACCAGTGCTTGCCCTTCCTTCTATACGGACAGGTCCGCGCCGGCGGCACCCTTCGTGTGACGCAATAGGAGCGCGCCGCCCCACTAACGATCCTGCTCGCCTGTGCATGAACGAGGTTTCTTAAGAATGGCGCCCACAACGCGTACAAAAAAAAAGCGACCGGTGACGACAGCTGCGCATGCGCCGAACTGCGCGTGCCCAGTTGGGGGGCGGGGGGGGGGGGCGGAGCGGTAACAGCATAACGGTAAGATTATGCTATAATATACGCTGTAAGATCACATGCACGACGTAGTTCGTTCGTTCGTTCCGCAAGACCTCGTTCCGTGTATTGGTTGCATGCGGCTCGCGTATACAGTGTCGTCTGCTATTAACCCATGGGCACAACGCATTTTTATTAGAGCGCGCTCCTGGCCCATATTTACCGAGATGGGCTAGACAGTAATATTTTATATATGTGTATATTTACACAGTAAGGCTGATTGACAGAATGTTGGAATTACATTAAATACAGCGTTTTCTATCAGCAGGCCACGGCGACTGAACATCATCTATGTCATGCTCAAGTGGAGAGCTTCTTGGTGCGTAATTAACTGTCAGGTTTGGGTGAACTAGCCGGGAATCCGTATGTCGTTGTCTCAAAAACAATTTCGCCGCTCCCTCACGCATTGCCTATTATACGGGCGCACGTTAAATCGAAGTCGCGAATGGGACTGCTGAGAAGCGAGGGGACCGAGAGGCCATCAGTGGTGTGGATAAAAACGCGAATAATTTACCCCGTGCTAAGATGCGTGCGGATTTCGGCATATAATGCAAGCTCGATTCCGATTTCTTCATAATTGAGACGTGGCACCGTTATTGTTCGAGCCGAAACGGAAAGCGTGATTGCCGAGTGATGGCGAGCGCACAATGTCGCTTGCATGCGGGAGGCCTGCTTTTGTGACGAACTCGGTCCCCTTCATTTGCATACGCGGCGCATTATTCCCGCAAGGACGTGCCTTGCGTCGCGACATTTTCGATTTCCCGTAATCACCCCTGCTGCGCGACCGGATCGACGACTCACATTCGGTGACGTCGTCGCAGGTCTCAGACGCGCGCACGGTTCTGTAATGTGCGAGTCTCAGTGTATGCGGCTGCAGCCGTGCACGTTCCTCCGGCTTAAAATAATCCGAACGTCGTAAAATCTGCTTAAGTTCTGCGAAGGACGCCCGTCGTTCGAGTATAAAGGACGCGCTGTTTGGTTAACGATGCGCTCTCGCGTGGCTTCGCTGTGTTTTCGTGTGCGTGCGGCTTCTGAAGCCTCTACTGCATAAATAATCGATTGCGCTGTAGGTTTGTACGGAGGGTAATTACTGGCACGGTCTGTTTCAGCGCGAAAGTTATCACGCCTGGTTGTGCAACGACGTCGAAAAATTCCGGGTGTACCTACTAACGTTAGTTATATCGTGCGTACCTTTGACGGAACTTACAATAGGTCTCCCTTACTGTGTAGAATAATTGCGTATACCACCCTGGACACACAGTCTTCGTACCCTGTCTGTGTACCAGTATCCATTCAATCATTGTGTATGCGGGCACCAGCTTGCTGCATCTTGCCCATGTGGCAGGACGGCAGAATGTCTGTCTCTATGCTGCAGTGGCGCGTTCTTGTTTGTGTACCAGGCTTGCAGGATATCGATGCACCAATTTCACACGTATTGTCAGTGCTCTGTGATAGCAGGATACACGCGTGTCTGTGTACTATACGTATAATGATACACTATATCATTTTACGAGTATAGCACACTTTAATAGTGCACCAGGGCGGTCACGTGCCTTCAGCTCCCGGTGCGCACAGATCGCAAGCTTGCAAGCTGTGCTCGGGGACTGCATTTAGTTCCATCCAATTACGTGACCCCATAGGGGGGAGTTAGCATTATAACTGCAGTATATTCTTTGTGCGCGTGCAACCGGCGTCTACTGTGCGGTGATCGCTGCGTACGCCTGTGGGGTTCGTTGCCCTTGCGTTTTTTGAACGCCAGGGTATAGATCAGCGACTCTGCGAGCTGGCGGCAAGAGCACTTGCCGAGCCGCCGTCGCCCCGTGTTTTCCCCTTGTGAACGGCGTCGTCGATATATAACCACCGCGTGCCGGTGTCGTAGGTCTCAGTGCCCCCCTTCCATTAGCGGACGATCGACTTGGACGACGACAAGCATGCGACATGACCGCAGGCCTCTTGACGATGAGTACACGCGGGTCGCTTTTCTTCGTCGACCACGTCCGATGGGCTAAAAATGGCCGCCGCCCAACCGCTGGACATGCTTATTACACACCGACCACCAGCCCGGGGGCGAACTGTCGCGTTTCCGACGTTGGCAGCTTACGTGAGTTGCTCAATACCTGGGAGGTATATAGCCTCGCCGTTTTGACGAATTAGTCGATTCCTAATGCGCGTGTTTTCTTGTTCTCTCTCTCTCTCTCTCTCATTGCATTTTTTTTTCTTTTGGTTTTCTTTGCGCTGGCGGTCGTCGCTCGGGAAACGATGGCGACATCGCCCTTTCCTCGTGTTCCCAGTCGTAATAACACCACGCACTGACCGCAGCCGTTCTTTCGTGGAGAAAGGGCAAGTCGACGACGATGTTTGCGTACCGCGGAAAGATCTTAGCGCGCGTTCGACGAACGGTGCAATTTCTGACTTCTGGAACAAACTGTACAAATGCTGCCTGGGGGTGGCTGCCTTGAAAAACTGCAAAAGGCTGGCCAATCGAGCGCAGAACTGCCGTCGTACCGTTCGCGGTTTTTCCGCCAGAAAAGTCCTCTGACGGTGCTAGCTCATGCACACTGCAAAACAAACAAACAAACAAACAAACAAACAAACAAACAAACAAACAAACAAACAAACAAACAAACAAACAAACAAACAAACAAATAAATGCGTGTGGCAGTCAATAGAAAGACGCAGTTTACCGAAGGAACCAACAGCCACCGCAGACATGAAATGCGTGCCAGTGAGGGAGAGAACTTAATGTCATCAAAATGAGCAGGAAAAATTGAGTTCGCAGTAAAGAAAAACTTAGCATTCCCGACAGCGACTTGTCGGTTCCTTTATATTAATTTTCTTTTTATCATTCCACTCCTTTCGTCACACACAGACATTCCTGCAAGCGGCTAAACTGGCCTCGTTGTGCCTGGAACGAGCGCTCGTCGAGAGATCGGCCACAAAACGTCCCCGTAATTTTCTCTCCACACCGCGTGGATTAGTAGGCCACATCTTTTGCCCTGACTCCGAGTGACGTACTAGACCACCAATTTCCCGCAGGTCAACCTGTGGTTACAATCTCACCTGCTACCGCATCCCGTGATGATGGCATCAACGAGTCTCCTGATCGCATATACTCGCGCGCTCCCGATACCGTGGCGCGTTACCCACTGCGGGGGAATTGACCAAGGAGCCGGCGCTTAAACGTAGGAGGGGAGATAAGACTTTAAAGAAAGCATATATCAGCGTAAAATGGGAATTGTACAAGAAAACTAGATTAAACTACAAGAAAGTAGATTAACTAACTTTAGAGACGTTCGCTTTCTCCATCCCTACCACGTAGATCAGGGCACGAAACATCGTCGTCTAGTATAGAGAGCCAAGCTGCTCCGTTGTGCCATTTATTCGCCATTTGCGAATCAGTCGTGCTCCGGGAAAAAAGAGAAAGCCGGCCGCAGAACGCCGTGCTCTTCGTGCACGCACGGGGTGCAAGGGTCGGACTCCATAATAAGGCTTCTCTCTGTGTGCGCGCGCGGTACGGTCGAGAAAAGAAGCGAACGTTCCTCGGGAGATGCAGCCGCCCGAAGAATGGGACCAAATAAACTCCCGGCCGGGGCGACAAAGGCGAGAAAAAAGGAGGTTTCCGTCCCGTCCTTCGGAGAGTCGGCGACGCGGAAGCACAAAGGAGTCGACGGTGGGCGAAGAAGCCGCCGCCGTCACTTGCGCTGCCGCAGTTCATACGGCGTTAAGGGGGGGAGGGGGGGGGGACTACCCGAGAAAGGCCTCCACGGTTCAGAGAGCTTTGCTTTCGTTTTCGACCCCGTTCTTGTCTGCTTGCTTCTTTTTCTTGCTTTTCTGTGATGATAAGAGAAAGAGAGCAAGAAATAGAGTGAGAGAACTTTCCATCTATCTCGCAGAACTCTAGGCTCCCAACGTTTCTTCTTGCCAGGTCCCCGAGAGAGGGGTCCCTGGTTCTTGGCGTTTCGTTTCCTTCACGTCCGTACTCTGCAATCAGAGTTGGAGAGGGGGGAGGCGCTTGTCACCCGCTTCAAGACGGGGTGTGAGGGAGGCCGGGGTAGGCCGGGAGCGTTTTCTGCGGAGTCCGTGTGCGGAGTTTGTGTTGCCGCACTGTTTCGACCGCATATACACACACGCAGCGGCAAACTGGGCCTGTCACGGGCGTGCATGTTTGCCGGCCAGAGAGGGAGACGCACAAACACAAACGCCGCGCTCCCAACAGCGCCCGGCGCGGCATCCATTCAGACACCACGCATACAACGGCGGCGTTCGCCGTCCTCTGCTACAGAATACGCGGAGCAGAAGAGAATTTGAAAGGAAAGGGCGGGCAGCAGCAGCAGAAGTCGGCGCTGGAAGGAACCGGCGGAAGTAGCCGCTTCGAGAAAGCAGCCCGCGCGGGGCGTGGGCCCTTCGGAGAGGGAGGGAGGGAGGGGGGAGTGCGCACAATCCGCTTCAAATCGCCGTCCCAAACGAATGCGTCCCGACTTTGCGTTCGTGCGTGCTCCCGGCTCCGACAGACTCGTCGCTTGCCCCCTTGTGCTCTTCTCGGCTACAGCGGCAGGAGCGCGGTTGCTCCAGGCTACAGCAACAACAGCAGCAACTAAGCTGTATGTACGCGTCCCTTGGCAAATCGGAAGAGACTCCAACGAGCGTTCTTTTCTGACCAGCGGGACACCGACCTCCCTCCCACCGAGAATAGCAAAACGATGAGGTCCTTAGTGGCGCCAAAGCACCGTCCAAGCTGGCGCTTTAGGCCGGGCATAATAGCGGCTCCCCTGGGATGCTCACTAGCAAGCACGCTGCTTGTCGGCGTAGTGGGGGAAGAGACAAGTTTGCTTTCAAAACGTGCTCTGGACGAAGGAAGCCAGCCACGCTCGCCTGCGGCGCAACTCGGGGAGATATTAAACCGCAGCAACGAAGCGAAAGAAGAGAGTCGGACGGAGCACGCCCGAACGGGAAAAAAGAGGGAGACGACATCGAGAATCGCTCTAAACGTTGCTCTTGTTCGTGACGAGTGGCGTGCGACAGAAATTACCGAGGATTGTGCCGGAAGAAATAAAAAATGAGGGCGGGAAGCACGCAGCCAGGCAGCCACCTGCTCGAGTGGATCTGAAGTGGGCTTAAACGAAGAGTCCGGGTGACGAACGACGACGTTGACGGCGAAGCACGGCTTGACGAGGCGTATTTCCGAGCGGAAATGACAGCCCTCTGCACACGTACGCGGTATAACAGTACACGTGACTCGATGCCATGACAAGTAAAGCGGACCCGGACTGCTTTCCGCCATGCGCGCTCGGTTCGGGCGTGACTCGGCGGCGCCCAAAAGGACGTGACTTCACGAGACTTGCCGCGTGTCGCTTTCAGCGGTGACAGCCACCTGAAGTTACCACTTCACGTTATGTCCGTGCGTATTAAATGTGATGAAAACAATAATGAAATCGAGATTCTGACGAAAATATCGCCTGTCCAGTGAGAATCACGAACAGGGAGCCACGGCCCAGTCAGGCCTACCGCCTTTTCCCTTGGTTTCCCTTTTCGCTTGAAAGAAATAGACATCAAATCAAGTCAAATCAAGTAGAAGTGTATTTTGTATACAATAGAGAACATGAGTAGCCAGACAGGAACGAGACATACACCAATGAAGGTTCTCGGAAAGTAAATGGAACGGTGCTTTAGTGTCAAGGTGCTATGATGATTGGATCTGCGGCGCTGTACTCATCCACGAACGTCCCAATGCTTATGCTGTGCATTAGCATACTGCGTAACCGCTGTGTGGAGCGTCGACGAGTGTAAGGTGACAGGCAACCACGCGAAACTTATTTCTGACGCTACGTTGCCCCGTCCATGCCACGTGATGCCTGCTCGAATTCTAGTAAAGCCTGGACACAGCCTTAGAGAGCTTAAGAGCTGGGACGCCATGTTTCGAGTGGTATTTTAGGCGGTTGTAACTAGTTTCGTCGAATTATTGTTACGAATGTGTGAATTTTTTCTTCGCGGAATTTTTTTTGTGTTTCACTCATGCACGTAAGCACAAGGATGTCGAGGTGTTAAATATGTTTCTCTTTGATTTTTTTTTCGTTTACAGCTAGACGAGCTATTCTACTTAGGACCCTTATCACAAGACTACAACATGACGCAAGTTATAGAATTCAGGTGAGTTACTTTTCCTTTTTTTTTCTTCCAGTTGTTTCTTTGTGTCCACTCGAGCTTGCAGCTTGCATTGAGTTCTGTGGTTCCGAATTAACGTTACCATGCTAACGTTCTGAGGGATAGCTAGACCTATCGGAGGACAGTATTTCAGTGAAATCTGTCGGCTGTGCGGAGATTACAGCACCTAACTGCGCATTCGGTCATAGCTACTTGTGTTATCGCAGCGTCGAAAGCGAGATGTACCCGCGGCACGAGCGTTTTCCCCGCACCCTGCTTATGTGGAGTAGGTCTGCGAATTTTGTTATTACCGAAAAAGCTGGTTCTGATGCCGTTGAACTGCTTCGGAAAGAGGAACCGTGACATCACAGGGCGAGCTGTAAGCTCTTATCACTTGCGATCGTCATAACAATGTGAAATTAAGAAGTGATGACACACATTTCCGAGTTCTCTTTTGCAGTCGTTTCAAACCCACATCTTTGCTTTCGCTGACGTTACGGTTCTGGAAGAAATAAAAAAAAATATTAATATCTGTTCGCGTGGCCCGCACGTTAAGTTTACAGCGCTAACGTGATTGATGCGCTCCGTCCTGTAAAATGTGCTTTAGCATTACTCGTTCTCTGTGACGTCATCAATTAAAGCTATTTGTACTTTGCCGCGATTACCAGCTGTGCCCGCAGGAAAGGTTCCACGCGCGTGTTAATGATATGCGTCGCACGATATCATTTCCAAGATGTCCAGTCGGGAAGCGGTTGAGAGGAAACGGCATCTGTAGTGCACCTTGCAAGAAAGCGAACTTGGGGCAGGTACCTGTGTGCATCTTTGGGGTGCCCAGCTTGCATGATATGCAACGAACAACGTGGACGGTGGCAGTCCCTTTCTCAGTCGACGCTTCTCTCTCTTTCTCTTCTCGTTCGTGGAAACAGCGCCAGCGACAGTAGCAGCATCGGCGTCAGCTGCCGCATCGTGCTCAACCAGCCGCTGACAAATGCGGCGCACCACGTGGGCCTCGCGTTCATCCAGGTGCTCGAACAAGGACACGGCATCCTTCCCGCGGGGAACCTCCGCGTCGACATACGATCCTTGCACTTCACGAGTGAGTATACCAGTTGGCATTCGCCTCGCCTGATGTCCTTGCTCGCCCGCTTTACGCAGTTGAAGGATTCGGCAACGCCCGATGCCTGTGAGTGGCCTCTTGCGAGAGTTGCATGACAGTCACACAGGGCACTTTGGATCGCTATTGAGCACGATCAAGATCGAGTTTCTCAATCGCGATCGGCTCCTTTGCGTAAGCTGCATAAGGAAGACAATCGCGATCTAGAAATTCTATCCCGCTCGATCGCGATCGAAGGTGGCCCGTGTGATTGAGGTGTTAAGCTTGGAATTGCTTTCACTGTTACACATAGCCTGAGTCAAGATAAGTTCTCGCGCGCTGCGCGTAACGGCAGCAACTGCACGAGTGCTCGCGCTCGCCGAAAACCAAATTGGAGACGATTGTGGAAGTGCCGGCGTTGCGATTGCCGCATGCGTCGATCGACATGTACCAAAGTCAGAGCGTGCTTTTTTGCAGCCGGTCCGTGTGCAACGCTTAAATTATGGCTATTTTACAAGCAGCGGCCTGGCATACGTCATTTGCGACGCCTTACGTTCGTGCGTAGAGAGCTAAAGATCGTCCGTCAAAGCAGGCTTCCCTGCAAGCACAGGCTTCGTGAGGGGAAGCCCACTTCGCTCGTTTGTTTGACTGTTTCCAACCTGTTCAAGCACAGGGAGTGTCGTATTTGTACGTGTTTAACTGGGAGTTTTACCATGGTAATTATATGCACCCCTTATTTTAGGAAATGAGTAGACAAACAAACTCCCATGAGCCGACATTAGACCTGCTGAACCCTTTGGATGTTGAGGCCGGCGTTGATTGCCATCAGGACATCGGGTACTTGCAAGGGTGAAGACGCATCCTGAGCTACGTAAACAACATGCTGGACACTGATTATGTAGTAGCGTCAAGTAGCCTGTAGTGATATGACAAGTGGGGTGCGGCATCGTTGCTGAAAGAGAACTCGAGCGTACATTACATGCAAGAGCTTGGTGTTACGGCATTTAACTCCAAATTTCATTTCTTCTTAGCCGTTAGGTTTATCTGTCACTATAGCACAACACGAGCAGACCAGGTATAATTTAAGCGCGTGCTTGACAAGCTGCTTTTATGCAATTACTCGGGCTTCAGCCGTCGGCGCTAATTGACATGATTATGTTACTTTTGTCCAGATGTCAAGCCTGGCGCTGACCCTCCTTCAGTCATGGTGACACATGGGCCATCCTACTTTGACGGTAAGACCCCATTTCTGCAGGCCTCCGCCGCCGCGATGATTTTTTAAAACGAAGTCGTGAAAGCAATAAACCTTGTGTCAAGCACTTCTTTCCACACCGATGCAATTTCGTGAATGGTTACGTAAAATTATTAGGAAACGGCGGGGTGGCACTGGTGGCGTCCTAAGCGGATTGCAAGGATTCGGCGTGCTTACTTAAGGCATTCAGCGCTTATGGACATCCCTTGGCATTGGTTTGTTTGCATGCATTATTCATCGTGTGTTTCGCCGCCACCTCCCCCCCCCCCCCATTCCCCCGCGTATTTCTTTTTTAATTTGCGTACAGCGTCCATTGATCGCCTTTCCTTTGACGTCATCTGAATATGGTCTGCAAGCTGTAGTAGTAAACGAACCCCGTAGATGTTAGCACTGCTGACACGTTTGGTTCTGACCGAAGCCTCCCTCGTCTTTCGCGCAGCGGCCTGGTCCCCGTGGTCCCCGTGGAGCGACTGCACGGGCCACGACGGCCTCTGCAACCCGAACCGGCTTCGCTCGCGACGGCGTGAGTGCCGCTCGCACTACGGTCGCGGCAGCCTGTTGCCCGACAACCTGGCCTGCCTCGAGCAGGGCGGCAAGGAGGTCGAGTTCAAGAGCTGCCTCTGCCCGACCAGGGCGCCGCCCCACACGACCACGACAACCGGCGCGGACGCGGTCTCGGAGGACGGTGACGACGGCGGCGACGACGACGGCGGCGACGACTCGGAGACCGAGAGCGCGACGGCGGCACCACCGTCCACGACGCGCAAGCAGGCGACGGCGGACACTGCTTCGCAGCCATCGATGCCCGATGACTGTGAGTGGCGGCGTCGAGCCTCGGAGCCTTCTTTTCTTGTTCGTAGTGTCAATATAGAGTCGCGAGGCGCTGTGAATCTCGGAAGGCTTGTTGCATGACCTCGGAGATCGGGGGCGGCACGGCATCCGCCGCCCGATCTGCGAGCCCATGCTTGTTAAGAGCACGAATGTGTACTACGATTCCAGCGCTAGCTGACTGCTCTTCTTCAAAAGAAGAATAGAAAGAAAGACGGTCACGTACGGATGCCCGAACACATATTGCAGGCGCAGGCTGACCACGAAACTCATTGTAAACAGTCGCTTGAAGCAACGATTAGGCAGCCGGACGAGCAATTAAGGCCTAGCGTTCGCTTTTACTCTCGGTGTAACGAACATGGCTCCGACGCCAAAGTGCCCTGTGGTGGGCGCGGCCTTGCAATAATGGGTTTCACGTACGTTTCGCGTGCGCGTATACCATTGTGCCGCGCGTGAGTGCCGTGGCGGTGCGCATCGAACGCAGAGCTGCGTGTTCGGTTTACCTCTACTTCACGTAGCAAAGTGCCGTGTGTTCGAGAGGTCGCGCAGCCTAAGCTAAGTTTCTTGGTCGGCGGAATGACGACTGTATACGAGGACATGTGCAGTTGTGGCGTCAAACTAGAGCTTTCCTTCTGACCGGTTCGCAGGGAGGCCGTGCCACCAGTGCCAGCCGGGCGAGATATGCTTCATGAGCGGCGAGGAGGCCAAGCCGCACTGCGTGACGCCAAAGGACCCGAAGGATCCCCGGGGATGCGGCGGATGGTGCTCGGGTCCCAACGAGCTTTGCCGACGCCTCGACAACGCCACCGTCCACTGCGTCGATGATTCCGGTAAGTGGCGCGACGCCCGAACGTGGTGGTCACAATTCGAATATTCCCGATACTATCAGGAAGCGTCACGACATGTTTGTTCTATGTTGGACCTAGCTGATCTGGGATGAAAATTGGGGTTTGCATGGATCTGAAAACAGAGCACCCAGAATAATTTTGGTTTTCCTGGGTGTGCGTCATGCGCATCTGTCTGAGCGCTTATTATTCGTCCATCACTGCTGATTAGCGATTATTTCATTTTTAGTCGGTTGGTCTCCGCTATGCAGGTACCACACAGCACGTTTTCGATCGCGATCAAGCCCGATCTGAATGGTACATCTTTGTCGCAATTGGCTCATTTGCGCGAGCTGCGGAAGGGAGCCAATCGCGGTTGAAAATTTCGGTCCGGATCGTGCTTAATTGATCGCTATCGAAAGTGGCCGCGTGACACCGATGACACGAAAGCCCTAAGGCAAAAACTGGAATACTGTTACACAATACGAAAATGTCCGTCGGCCGTGGTGCTGTATTTAACGTTTGGCTTTCGTATATGTAGGTGTTTAGTCCTTTCTATATTTAGATTCCCCCGGATGTCTGCAAGTCAGTAGACCTAAGTCTCAGAGACCAACAAGCTCTATGCACATAGACCGCCTTGCTTGCTTCAACGATTAACTAATCTTTGCTTCTTCTGTTTTATTTCAGAGTGCCTCCACGACGAGTGGCGCTGCAAGAACGGTCTCTGCATCCCCGAAAAACGCCGCTGCGACGGGCATTTCAACTGCTACGACATGACGGACGAGTACAACTGCGGTGAGTGTAAGCTACGATGGCGTACAGAGCCGCGAGCGTCGTAATTCAAATTGATGTACCACTCCAATAATCGAGAGCTTTTTTTTTTAGCCGGTGGTGAAATAGCCGAGTGTCAAAATGCAGATGGTGGAACTTTATTAGTGAATAATAGAGAGTTTTAGAATAGGGGCGAGCAAAGAAATAGCGTCAAAGCCACTGTGCATGCGCGAGACGCAAACCTCGTTTGGGTTTTGTGTCCAGCACGCTATTTCACTGATTTAGCGGAAGCCCCCAACGCTGTCCCAAAAGATTTGCGCCAACAAACATGGCATCACCGATCGAAATGACGACTCTAACTTGGCACCAAACTGGACTTGATTCGCGTTAATTCGTGAAGTTCGCAAGCTAGTGGAACTGTGTTTATCGCTCTGTCTCAACTAGTGTGTGTTATGAAGGTTGATTGATTATACATCGCTGATTCCGAATTTGGTTATTGATTTCATGGTTCGCAGGTCTGACAAGCCTTAACTTGGTTGGCGAAGGCACATAAAGTTAGTTATTCAGAACTAAGTGCAACTAACTGCTTGCTGCTAATACAATAGCCTCTAAATTGTAATTAAACATGGAAACACAACTGGTCAAAATTACTCTTGTCATAAAATTGCATATTTTATTTAATTATTTCTAATTGCTCTTATTTGACGCCATAGTGGCGCTGCAAGTGCAAGATGGTATCCACAAATGCAAAGCCCTATTCTAAAACTCTACACTACACCCCAACGCTACACCCGCAAATCTCATTGCGGCCCCAAAAGTTAATAGTGTTAAGGGCCCCTTGCAGAAAATCGCATGTCGGCATCCAGCATCTACCGTCGTTTTGGTAGTCATTTCGAACCATGGACACTCAACCACGCAGGCCCTCCATGGAGTGCAAGGAAGTTACTGAACTAATAGAATTTCTCAAAATAGAATACGTCAGAAAAATCTTAAAGTACGACTTACACACAAACTAGAGACATGATAACGTCGGATTGTAATTTTAATGTGCGAGAAAACATAATTCTGTTATGCGGAAATTCAAAACACAAACCCCCTTTCCAGCATTTCTATCATTGACAGAGCCTCTGAGATTTGCAGGTGGTGGTCCTTCTTTCACACGTAGTGGCTTCACCTGTGACTGTTGTCTAATGCAGTAAAGTTAGTTTTTGGATGCAGGCACTATGGCCAAGGTAATTGCTCTCGAGAAGATTTCCACTGTTAGATGTAAACAGAAAGACAATCTTCGTGCCTTTACTTAAGCATTCACATAGGTTGAGAAGAGCCTTCATATGAAGATCTCAGTGGCAACTGTAGCTAGCATGACACCGCATTTTTGTCGCACCTAATCTGTAAGGAAAAGTAGGTCCATGTTCCTTTTTTGTTTGCGGAAACATTTCTTGAACAAGCATGTTTTGAATGTGCAAACCGTTGTCCTTGTTGCAGAATGCGGAAGCGACGGATTTCACTGTAGTAACAACACTTCGTGCCTCCCACTTGACCGCCGCTGTAATGGATTTGTTGACTGCTGGGATGGAAGCGACGAGGCCAATTGCACAACTCGTAAGTATGCGCTCTGCTGTGCGCTATACTCTCATTTATAGTAGGTTACCTGAAAGCATGGCTCAGGCAACTGTAGTGTCAATATCTGTCCAGCCTTTCCATCACAGCCTCACGAAATCAAATTAAGATGGTCTCAATTAATGCTGACCATACTGGGGTGCAGTTCACGACACATTGGTCACCCTGGCTGCAACGGGGCAGTGACTGTGCCTACGATGTATGGCATGGCTTACAATGTAACAGCAGTCTCTTCATAGTGCACAAAGTAGACTCGAAGTAAAGGAAACAGAAGTTGCTGAAGGATTTCACTGCGACAGTGACCTGTTGTGAGAATTCACCGGGGGTGGCAGTGTCAGTCTCACTTTCCCTCAGTTATATTACTTATTCTGCCTGGCAGGCTTATACGAGTTAGTAGAATATTCTTGCACAAGAGTAATCAGGCAATCTGGATTACTTACTTTTGTGTGCGTGTGTTTCCCATCAGTGCTGTAAATTAACTATGCTTCTGTACTTTTAGTGCGACTATAATTTTTTTACATAGCAACCTGTTAAATGACCTTAGTGTTCCATGAATGTATTTGAGCTGCAGGTTTGATCATCTGATGGACCTTCTCGTCCTGCCATTTCTTTTCTGTTTGCAGTCTGTCCCACCTCTCAGCACACCTGTAACAGTGGTCAGTGCATCCCGATGGACAACTTCTGCGACAGCTACCGTGACTGCGATGACGGATCAGACGAGCCGCCTGGCTGTGATTCACCCTGTCTGGCACACCAGCGCCAGTGCCAGAACGGCCGCTGTGTGCCAGGTTCTGTCTGGTGCGACGGGTTTGACTCATGTGGCGACGGCAGCGACGAGGCCAATTGTGGAAGTGCAGCACCATCTCGAGATCGCAGCTCTGTAGTGCCAGCTTTGCCACCTGGCCATTTGCTCGGCAGGCTACTGCCGAATACGCACAGGAAGGCGGCACATCCGCAGACGCCAGTGGCCAGAAGTCGCAGGTGATAGGCTTGCTGTTATGACAACAATGGACAGTGTGGCACAAACTCTGGTGCAAGCCTCGACACTTTGTGAACTTGTTGGTGGGAACAAAGAGAAGGAGGCTTTCCTGAGCATCCTGTGGCCTCTTTTTGGCTGGTTGCAAGGTCCTCATGTGACACTTTGGCAGAAAGGCAAGATGTCTGTTGCTTTGAGCATAATTGCCTACTTACAAAACACTCTGCCAAGCCAGAAGGCACAGCAGGCAGAACATGAACAGGTGCAGAGGGACCTGTTGGGATTTGTCATGGGAGCAAAGAAGTATGCTTTGCAGCACCTTGCTGCATTTCCTGTGGCTCTCTGTGTGGCAGGTCATAATGTCCCTGCACAGTGCTTTGCCAGACAGAAAGAAACAGGGACTCAGATTAGCGTTTAGAACCTTTGCTGGTGCACTTATGCATGCAGAATTTGCACATGAGCCAAGCAAAAGGCTGCATTCTGCATCGAGTGCGTACCAGTACTTACCAGTGCTTGATAGGATGGAATGGACAGTGCATGACATTTGCCTGCAGTTTCCTTCACCCTACAGGCACTGGTTCAATCTCAATGCTTTAACAGAGATTTGCCTAAGCCTCCTCTCCGACATTGCAGCAGTTGAGTAGTCTGCTTTGTTGTTAGGTATGAAGTTTATGTTCCTTTTACTATTGTACAGAGCACCTTACCTGATATATATACCTGACACTTGCCCTGGAAGTGATGCGCCTTGTGGCCAGCCAGCAGTCAGTCACAATCCTGCATTCCAGTGATCTTCAGAAAAGCTGCAACTCGCCATACAAGGAGAAGAGGCATGTGTGTCACATTAGGAACTGCTGTTTCATCTAGTGAGAGGACCTCACCTCCAAGTGTAGCCTGCATCAAAAGTTAACTTCTACAGGGAGCCCCATCTGAGTGACGGCAAGCAGCCAAGTTGCCTGCAAACAGTGTGTGACTGTGGTAGATGTGTTTTGATACAAGGACAATGCACACGGACAAGTGTCAGCTTTCACGTGACAGCGCTTCAAACTGTTCTGCTGAGCAGGTGCATTGTCTGGACACACGATGTGCTAGTGTGCGTTATGAACTGTGTACAGGTTTTGGACTAATTATTTAAGACAAGAGACACTTCTATGGCATTATGTACTACTGTGGCTCCTAAGGAAGCCGCCTTCAGCAACAGCTTACAGAAACTAGTTTTTGTTTACCATGTTTAAGAGCCTGCCACCTTAGTGTATGTAATGCTTGTTCATAAGACTATCCAATGTTCATGATTCCTCTTAGTATAATATGACAAGGTTGGTGTGTTCCAAAACTAGACAATGTCATGAATCTTGGTCATTTAACGTTTCATTACTGAAACATTCCACATTTAATTGTGCTTTGCCTTCTAGCAAGCTCAAAAGGTTTGAGCTAAGATGCTATTAGGTTCCTTATTTCAGTAGAACAGCTGAATCGTTTTTACTTATATAACCCTTAAATTTTCTACTGTTCTATGTGGTCACATTATACATGAGCAGCCTACCTTAATGTCACAGCACAGTAAAACTTAAGCACTGTTCTGCCAGCTGCTACTAGTATGCTAGTCAAGTTTTTCAGCAAGCAGAGTTTGATCCACAAACATGTTTAGGACGTCTTGTCACACATGTCAGTTTGCAAGTCTGCCACAGCTGCATTTGGTGCTAATGAACACAGATTGTTATTGCTGAAAGCTTAAAGCTAAGCAATGTTCTTTAAGGTACCTTTGGAACTGAGTTGAGGATACCAAGATACGCTGGTTGTTTTAAGGCACAACCGTTAAAGTGAAACAAAATTATATTTAGCAAAAGCAATAAGGAGTTCAAGTGACGGGGCACAAATGGTGCAGATATGTGTCATATCTCTGTTACATGAGCAATTTCAAGCGGGCACGAGTTGATGCGTGTTGAACTTGAACCAGGTTGAGCACCACTGGCACTGGCGTTTTCAAACATGTTTGACTTAGATCCTACTATAGTCACTTACGCTTCATGCTCCAAATATTCAGTGTAGATTGACTATGAGTATTGGAAGTGCCCATGAGACAGTGGTATTAACTATCTGCTTTCTGTCCCCACACAGTACTTGACAATGCCGAACGTGTATATGTGTAATATAATGGTTGTCGTGCTACACTGAAGCACTTGCACATAGTTGAAGCCAGAGTCTCACATTCTAAAAGCACAGCTGCTTGAAAGACGATGTGTCCGTCCCTTGGTGCCATTTGCACTGGCAGTTGATGCATTGAAAGCACAACTCACTTTCAAGGGAAATGAGTCTCGTTCCAAAATGTAGTTCACGTTGGAGTTTTAGGGTATGTAGCAAAAAAGGTTCCTATGCAAGAGTGCTTGAGCAGCTTTTTTTGCCACACACACACATACACACATACAGAGATATGCCACTCCCCCCTCTCCCGACTTTCAAACCCAGAAATTTTTGTTTGTGCAGTGTTGTTACCATGTTGCTGAAGATGATGCTGAGAGAGTTAATTTATTTTTATTGTATCTTCCTATCGGCCACTATGGTGTAATAAATGCTATTATGAAAGCGTAATCTGTGCTGATCTCTTGGTGAAATTGCTGCCTTGCATGACAAGTGATTCAAGAGTAGGGCATGCAGTGATTATTTCTCGGGGATGTTTCTTCCATTGAAGGGCAAGTACAATTCTTGAGTATCGTGTAATTATACCATGCCAAAGAACAGAAGGCTGGAGGCCGATCCCGAAGTGCGCGCCAGGGAAGCCCTGCAAAACACAGACAGAAACCTTACGCACAAAAAAGAAAGGGGAGAACCGAAAAAAAAAAAGCACTCCTAAAGCATGATTACCACGCGAAGCACGCAAAAGCGAAAATGAGGTGAAAGAATGATCCATCAATGTAGGTACTTGGGCTTGTTGGTGTAACAGATGTAGCACCTGTGTGTTTTTTGCACTACAAGAAAAACTTCTGAAAAAATGGTGAAACAAAGCATTTACAATTGCGAAGTTTGGCTTGCATGGTGTAACACTCAGTAGTGTAACTAACACAGCTTCACTATTCTACCGTACGAACTGAAAGGGGCGGTATATATATATATATATATATATATATATGTTTTTACTGTGGCAAATTCACATGTGCCACAGGGCAGGATGTTCAACTTAAAAAGGAAACAACTTTGCCTCCCAGGTTAGGGTTAATCGTTCCCTGGAGAGAGAATTCGCGAGAGAATTCTCCCCTGCATTCCTCTCAAGGCTGACTTGCATCCATATACAGGACAAAGCAGTGGGTAGGTATTCTGTAAGAGTCCACCTAGCGGAGATGTCCATTTCGTCTTCTGTCGAAGTTAAGATTGACTGGGCTTGGCTGCGCATCCGCTGGAGCGAGGCACCACAGCCAATCCGCACTCCAGCAGCAGACGAAAGGGACATGTCCATTAGGTGGACTCTTACAGAATACCTCTCCAGGAAGCTGCAGGCGCCACAGTGCGGGCAAAGGCCGTTCACATGTGCTCTGATCGTCACGAGGTTGGTTTGTTTACCTTCCATACTATTAAACACGGTCCTTGACCTATTTAATTGATTTTTGGCTTGATCACGAAAACTGCACGTAAAGACAGCAAAATGCAGTAGAGTTTCGTTGATACAGTCTTGTATAATACGGTTTTCGGGATAATACGCTTTTCCCGGCCAACGTCGAATAGGAGCAATGTATCTTAATGCGGTTATTGCGATCGCGGTTTCACCTAAAATTGGATGATGCGACAGCAGAAGTGGGCTTTTACTGGTGCTTCTAAAAGTTGGCTTTATATTTCTGTACCCACGAACAACGTGTTAAGCCTCAGCCACACTGGAGGGAAAAAAAAACGCGCGCGGCGCGCCACCGACGGTAAAACGCTGCTGCTCGCGGGCAAGTCGGCGTGTTGAGACGCTTGGCGCGTTTCGATCTGGCCACCCCGACAGGCTGAAGTGCTGCAATTGGCAATTGTGTGTGTTCGAAGAAAATGTGCCCGTAGTTGCGAGTATGCCGATCAGTGTATCATAGCGACCACAAAGCCATTGTGACCGTTGTTACTAAGTGCACAATGAGTGATGTAATAAAGCCTTACCACAAATTTTCTTACCAAGACATTTACAGCTCCGCTGGTGATCCACCTTCGCAGGGCGGGATGACCTTGAAAATTTTGGTGATGGACTTTGGGTAGGGCAGTGAGCCATGTAACGGTTGTGCAAAAGCTCAACTGCCTGAGAAACTGTGATACCCACAATCAAACAGACCGCGCTGGCTGCAAACAGGCTGCAAGTTATATGCTCTGCGTTCTGCTCAGTACTGTATGTAGTAATCGGCGGCTTATGTATAACGACGTTATTTGACAATAAGCCGCCGTAACCCCTGTAAAAATATGCAGGAACTATCGACGATGATTGACAATTAAGCGAACAGCCTGAAGAACTAAGGCATGAAACTCTATGACCCGAACAAACGAAGCGACCAGTGAGTGAGGCGACGGACTACCGTCCTCGCCGCCAATCCCTGCAACTCGGGTGGCCGAGATCACGCACCCTTTCTCCCGCGGGGCCTTCCCTCGCCTTCCCGGAGTTCCTTCGTGGTAGCCGCCGTGGAGAGCGGCGCGTCGACTCGTCCGCCGCATCGTCCACGATGGCCTGGCCACCGCCGATTTGATTCCCAGCGATACGGGTGACGAACGAACCGCCCAAGACCATGCGCCTACCGCTGACAGACAAAGGCTACCCGCCGTGGTGGCGTAGCGACTTCGGCGTTGCGCTGCTAAGCCCGAGGGCGCGGGATCGAATCCCGGCCGCGGCTGCTGCATTATGATGGGGACGAAAAGCAAGAAAACGCGTGTGTACCGCGCATTGGGTGCACTTTAAAATACCGCAGACGGTTGAAATTAGTGTGGAGTCGCCCATTACGGCGCGTGCCACATAATCACATCCTGGTTCTGGCACGTAACACACCAGAATTAATTTTTTTTTTCTCAGACATGTGTCATAGGGGCCCTGTCACCAATTCATCCTTCTCTCTCTTTATGTGCCCCTTCCCCAATGCTCCCTAAAAACAGCGCCTCTTCCTCTTCAGTCTTTCTCTCCATCGCCTTGCCGTGGCGAAAGAGCCAGCGAGCTTACAAGGCGACAGCGCGTCCCTCCCACCTTCTCCCCCCTCCTCTTCCCAACTCGTTTGCCTGACGTGGCGCTTCCCGGCGGCGCGTTTCCTCGCCTTCCCTTGTTCCAAGTCCGGTCGCCGTCGTACCTCCAACATACCACGAAAACGGCCGAAAGAGCAAAACAAAGCTGTTTGCTTTAAAACCAGGTTGACGAACCGAACCCAAACCAACATTTTTTGAGCATGCCTATAAACCCGAACCGAACCTGAACCGACAAAAATTTCAGAGGCGATGTAGTGTTAAATGCGAAAGAAATGCGTCGCACCTCTTTGAGGTACCGAATCGACGATTTAAACAACGTTCACCACATTGTAAAGTGTTGTTCAGGAGTTGAGTGGTTGTAGGCTACAGGTGGGGATCAGCCTTGCAGTTGCTGCCGGCAATTGCTCCACCGTAACGACACTTAAGATAAATAAATCACATAAATCAGACATAGACCTCGCAGTAACAAATAGTCACTCCTAAGGTCACCATGTGGAGGCCAAATCCGTGTCCTGCAGGTAACTTAAAAGAAGGCGAGAAACCTCTTTCCTACACATCTAGTTCCCGCGCGGGAAAACAATGTCCTGAAGAGAACTGTGAGGAACTCCTGTCTTCTTGAGGGACCCGAATAACGCACTCCTTTCCGCTTTATACAGAGTACAGCACATAAGGTAATGTTCTATGTCCCCGCACACACCACACGTTGAACATAATGGAGACAATGCCAGGCCAGTCTTATACATCGATGCAGGAGTACGTGCAGAGCCCTGCGAATGCGGAGCAGTAAAGTGGCTTGGTTTCTTTTTGACCCTTGGTCACACATGGCTTGTGAGTTGAGCTCCACAAAGAACTGAAGTGGCGCAACACCGCTTCTCTGAAGAGTCTCTTGCCCTCTTGAGGCACTTTTCTCAATGGAGTTCCAGACAGCGCTCTATGGGCGAGGCTGTACGCCATCTCGTTGCCTATGATACCTATGTGCGAGGGCACCCATTGGAAACGTATGGAGAAACCTTTGATATGGAGATTGTGCACCGAGCGTAGGGAGCTAAGACATAAGACATCAATAGGGAACCCGTGCCCTAACCTTTGAAGGGCAGATTTTGAATCTGTAAGAATGACAACAGGTTGAGGCGTACGAAACCGTAGCTTCTTTAGAGCCACCTCAATGGCTACGCTTTCGGCCGTTGTGGAGGACACGACTGCAGTGAAGTGAACAGACCAATCACACTTCAAAGAGGGAATGTGAAAAGCAGCTCCACTAGATCCTCTGACCTTGTCCACAGAGCCATCAGTACAGGAGCTCACTTGACACACGTCCTGCCTCTTCGAAGACCCAAGTGAAAATCACGGTGGTCTTGAACAGTACGCCAGTTCATATATATATATATATATATATATATATATATATATATATATATATATATATATATATATATATATATATATATATATATATATATACACTTTCTTCCTCTACCATGTGACGTGACCGGTTTCCATCACTTCACGCACATGCAGTTTTTTTTTTTACAGTTTGACACTCCCAAGGCTAATACAGCAAAAAATGATAAGTTACCGGTTCAGCACCAAACGGTTCAAGCATATGAGGTGACTACAGGTGCTCAATAGTTTGCACCATTTGGTTGTAAGGTCAATTTATTACTAAAACAAATTGTATAAGTACGGCAAACAGAAAAATGACGACCATTCCACTCTGTGACGATGGAATGGCAGCGAAAGCTGGCGACAGTCAAAGCTCTCGAACGAAAAGCAAAGTGCTTTCGCTGCCATTCCATCGTCACAGAGTGGAATGGTTGTCATTTTTCGTGTTGCGAGTCTGGCGTCGTTGCTCGTTCGGAGGTGCTCGGGCTCGCGATTGTCGCTTTCGTTAAGCATCGCGCGAACGTTCGTCGGTGGTCGTTTCGCGCCGGTGCCCCTTACATTTCCGCTGCTGTTCCCTCCGACGCTCCTCGTACGGATGTTGTTCTTTGGGTGTACGAACTATACGTGTCCGGCCCATCGATAACACAGCTGTGTTTAGCGCCGATACCTTTCCTGCTTAAAAACTGCGTTAACTTTGAAGTCACACTATTGTTCACGGTGAACGTTCTAATCTGTTCCGCATTCTGACACCTGCGCCGCCGCACTGCACCCGTATGGGTTTGTTAGAAACCGCTAGGTCCGTTTCTGTTGCTGGACGCCGAAAAAGTTAATGAAGGTTAGTCTTATACAGCTTTCGCTGTAAAATTTGGTTGAGCTGTAAAGTTAAAGCTGTAAAGACGGTTGAACACGTAGCTTTCCCCCAATGCAAACTTAAAGTCCAAAGCCAACGACTACGCAGCGAACCGATGAAATGCTCAGCGACCCGATGCTATGCATATGTGATTTGATAGCTTGTTTAGGATCGTATTTTTTTGAACGTTGAAGTTGAACAAGGTACATTTCGATAAGTTGCATAGACTTTATTTTATATCACGTAGCCGCTGCCGATGCACGGGATCGGCCTTACGGGCATGATCGTGCTCGCGCTTGCGTTCGCGTACGGCAGCCTCTTCTGCCGTGCGCTGCAACCGCGGCCTACCCACGGTGACGGCCGAGAATGCGCTGCGTGACGCGCGTAATGTAATGCAGACATACACAGTTCGTCTGGGTAGCGCGGCGTTCAACCATCTCTCTTTAAGAAAGAGGATTTCATATATTTATTTTTGCAGATCCTCAGACAGCCCGTGTTCACGCACGCGCACTTGCTGCCTCCGATAAGCAGGGAAGCTCAGTTAATCGCGACAGGGATGGTGTCATGCCTAGCAGACGCAACTTGCGCTTCCAGGGAGGTTTACGCGTATGTGCAACTCTTGCTGATCTCCTCGCTTCGCGCCGCTATCAGGCACTGACCAGCCGGCCAGTCGACGCGCGCGCGGTACTGCGAATGTAAACTGCAGTCTTCTACGTAGATGTGTAAGTTGGCTTGCGTGCACTCCGTTTTCGACGCTCACGGACGAAGCTTCGGTTTAAAAGACGATGTCCTCGAGGAGGGTTCTGGAGTTCAGCTGCATGACTTATAGTAACAATAACATTGCATATCACTAATGAATGCCGTCACCGTCTCAGTGAGAGGAAACGACGGCTGTAAACGGCCTGCGAAACGTGCCTCGGCTCGACACGTTTGGTGCTTAGCAAAGCAGAGTACAACACTCTCAGTTTTAGAACTCATTCGTGGGGCCCAACGTGCGTGCTTTCGACTTCTTTGTCCGCCCTTAGCCAGTGCAAGACTACGTGCAACGCGCACATGCGCAAGAAAGCTCGACATATGCTTCAGCACAAACCGTCCTTGTTCACCATTTAGAAGCATCGATGTCTTCACCTGCTTCTAATACAGGAGGAAACTGAGCGATGTCAAATGCTAGCTTCGTACTTTTCTACAGACTAACTTTGAAGCTGCAACTTGCGTAATACAATATGAATTTGCGGTTTTCGGCACGCATAGATCATACATGCGACAGTTACTCACCACTAGTCCTGCAGTAAAAATCTGAATGAAAACGAAAATACTCGACTCTGCTACTGTGCTGCTGTCAAAGTAACGAGCGTGGAAGCCATGCAGGCCTTATGATGAGGCAGGAATTCTCGCTAATCAACTGTCTTTAATACGTTCATGAAAATTCCCCCATATCTGTGCGATTCCTTCGTAAATTTCCGCCCTCTATAGATGAAAGTTGTGCGTACGCCATGCGGACAAGTCGATAGTACTATGCAGCATATCGCCGTGCGGCAGAATAAAATGGCCTATGCCGAACTGATTCGCAAACCGTTGTAAAATTTTCTTTCTCCGAACTGGAATCAAATCAAAGCACCCTGAACCCGAATCGAACCATTTTTTTTTCAGTTCGACATCCTGTTTAAAGCTCGCAAAGATCTCAAAAGCTATGTTTGCATGTAATTGTATCCAGGGTAGTAGTTGTTGTAGCCTGTGATGCGTGTGGCTCCTACCCACGATGGGGGATATCCAGGGTATGTCGCCCAACCACAACATCCTACCAAAAGCCACCTGGCTGCTGAAGAAGCTGTGGATCATCCACGGGGGGGAAATGCCATGGTATAGGGAGAATGAAGTTTCTTGCGTGAGGAGCATATATGGGGCACTATCTGGGCAAGAGTTTCTCAGAGTGACGCGGTATGCCCTTGACGTGACGGGATCATTACAGGCGTAGTGTTGCGTTCTGCAGGGTAGCGTACTCCACCTCTGCTGAGTTGTTGCGACGCCCGTTTATCGAAGCTCGACCGACGTTACTATTGGGTAGCGTGGCGTTGTCGGCGGGCTGCAGGCATCCGGTAGACCATGGCGACCAGGCCAGGACGAGACGATTTCTAGTGCGAAACTTGCACGGTTTATTCAATGGTTGGTGATAGATGAGAAGAAGAGAATGAAGTTCAAAAGTACATTGCGAGGCCCTTTAAGTAGGCCCACTAAAGTCGTAGGCGGGATCTTGCGCACGTCAATGTCACTTGATATGCACCGAGTTCTACGGTGCTTGGCGACGGCACCCACTCATCCGGCGACCTTTCACGAGCCCGTCTCCGCAGGGGCACACCGCAGGTCCGGGATAGTAGGCGCTTATCCTTTCTTCTAGGAGACGTTGGTTCGCGGAAGTTCTCCTGCAGAGCTCGACAGTTCCGAGGAAAGGGTTCCTCTAATGTTGCACATACACACAAAGGGGCTGTAAGCACTGCGGGGCGCCCGCCAGACCGGCAACCCCTCGAGGCTACCACAAGAAATTGGGAATTCCCCCTTTGTTTCGATGCGGCATGGTGGTCGAGCATCCTTGTTGCGCGGGATGCTACACGTCAACCGTAACAATAGGTAACCTTACGAGATAATACAAGAGAGAGGCAGAATACTAGATTATGATTTAAGACTCAAACAGGGTGGCACCTATTTGCTGCCCCTCAGCTCAAAGGGGATGCTATTACAGATAATCATCAAGCTGCACCACTTCTCTTCCTCTCCTCCCCTTCTTCCACATTAGGTCAAAGGGAATGTGAATGATGGGAATGTGATCATTCTCAATAAACACATTGTTAATTCATGGCAATGATGACAGTAGACAATACAAGGAATGATTAATACAGACGCATTCACACAAAGCGAGAACATAATTCTTTTGGTTGCGTACCATTGATGACAGCAACAATATTCGCTTCATGTTTTTGCCTCTGAATAGCTAGTTTTTATTGAAAGGGGAAAAAAAAAGTCAAGCATTTCACTGCCCCAGTGGCAAGAACAGCTACGGTGACCAGACAATCTTCTTCGAGGTGACTATAAAGACAGCAACTAGCAGACCCCAGATTAGCTGATAGGGGCTCTGTAAAAGAAAGAGAAAAAAAAAAGAGCGCAGTAATGAGCACCTGCTTGTATCAAGCAAGCGAATGTCATGTAGATCATAAATTGGGCTGAGCATGCGATACAATTAGAGAGCAAGCAAAATCTCCCTCATTGTCACTCGTCCCCTGTGAGGCTTCCATGGAAAACGCACTGCCAGCAGAACCGTTGAACAGTGCCAGCTGTAAAAGATCTGTTTAAGCACACGAAATCCGATTCATAGCTCATTTTGCATCCCACTGGTTTACATAGAGCATGTTCCTTCCTTTCTTTCTTCTTTTAACATTATCGATAGAGGAGTTATTGCGCTAGTCAACCTCGGGAGAGTTCATTGTTTCAGATGGTGGTTTCAGATAGTTCTGCTAAACAGAAGATGTAGCTCTACCTTGCTTTCCCATGATGACCAGAATAAAGTCAGAAGCCAAGGGTACGTAGCGTAACCAACATTGAAATGAAATGTCTGTCTCATTTTAGTTCAGTGCTTTAAAGACCCAATTAAGGGTGCACAATGTTTGGCTTCTATTGGTGGCTGTGTTTTACTGCTGAATAAAGGTATGCTCTTAGCGTTGAGACCAGTTTGAATAGCATTTTGAGTACATCAAGCAGATCAGCCAACCTAAATTCACGGCAATGAAATAATCTAATGCTTTAGCTACTGCAATGACCTGGGGGAAGTTGGAAACATTCATTATTATTGCGATAGCAATTCGATAGCGATTCTGGCAGTGTCTCTGAACAGTGACACAACTCCTTGAAAGAGCTGATGATTTCGCAAACTCATTAAATGATATGAAACAAATCGACGCCATTTATATATATCTATCAAAAGCCTTTGATACGAGTACCTCATACCGAATTGTTTATAAAATTAAGAGATGTCGGAATTAACAGAAGAATCGTTAAATTGATTAACGCATACCTCAGGGCCAGGACCCCATGCATCCGTCGAAATTGATGGTAAAAAATCATAACCTTGAAAGTAACGTCAGGAGTACCGCAAGGATCAGTGTTTGGGGGGGGGGGGGGGCTTTGCTGTTCTTAGTCGATATCAATGACATTTCTTTTAGCATTAACAAAGGAATCATTGTGCGGCTTTTCGCTGCTGATTGTTTATTGTGCAAAGTAATAAATAGCAAAGAAGACCAACAATCGCTTAATGACGCCTTAACGAATATTGAAAAGTGGTGCAAAAGATGGAAAATGAAAATAATTGACGACACAACTTTTGTATTACGCATAACAAATAAATAGAAGTATGTGCTAGAGTTAGCACGTTCAAGTAGCTTGGTCTAAAAAAAAAAAAAAAACGAACTTGGAAAGACCACATTACGGACGTCTGAAAGAACGCAGAAAGATCTGATTCCTTCGACGGAAACAGCAATCAGCATCTCAGTCAACTAAACTAACGGCACATTTAACATACGTGAGGCCAACGCTAGAATATGCCAGCATTATATGGGACCCTATTCAGACTGGATTGATCGATAAATTAGAAAAAGTACAATATAGAGCAGCCATGTTTATACTTTCCAGGTAGGCTCAAGCAAATTCTGTGTCTGAAGTGCTAAGACAGCTAAACTTGCCTGCGCTAGCCGAAAGGCGGCGTTCAGCTGCGCTGAAACATTTTTCCCTCCTTACTAGAAACTATTTTAACATCGACGGTACGCCACGTCTAACAGCAAAAGGTCGATGGTGAATGAGGAACAGGGACGGCCTTCTTAAACAAGTGCAATCGCATCTAGCAACCTACGTGTGCTCTTTCTTTCCAAAAACGATCAAAGAATGGAATGATTTACCTGCGTCGGTACGTGAAAGCTTCACCATAAAAAAGCTTGATTCTACAGGCTTTCCCGCTCAGTTTAATCCAAGCGCCATTAAAAATAACCCAGGTGCCAGCCAATTTAATCTAAGCGCCAGCATTTTTAATCCAAGTGCCAATAATTTAAATCAGGCGCCACCACATTTAATCCCAGTGCCATCCGAATTAATCCGCGTGCCAACTGATTTAATCCTTCAGCCAGTCATTTTAATCCAAGTGCAACACATATTAATCCCAGCGCCAGTCAATTTATTCCTGTGTGAAATTGATTGAGAAACGAATGATTCTAGCATAAGAGCTAGTAACGGGCGTCAGGAATGCAGTCTATTCATTGATGTCATCACTGTATTGGTGCCAGCAGTATAGGAGCACCGTTTCCATGCTACCAGTGCCCTCGTGGCTGCTTCAGAAACATGTCCGTGTGGTACATCGTTCATTTCCTCCTTTTCGAGTCGCGTTTTCCAGTGACAAAAGTGACTAGCATAAGTGAGTCACACTGGTGATGCATATTACAGAACTTGGGTTGCGATCATGAGATGCGATTTCGTTCCCTATCGTTATGTATATCGATCGACATGGTTGGCAAGGGTAGAAACTTGTCCACCGTTACTCATGCACTTCACAAAATCTCTAAGCGACTCATTATAGCTCACTAAGCTTGTATCTTGCATGTCCTCCTATGCGTCCAACATGCATATCAAACGAAATGGTTTTCAAAGCTAAAAACCTGCTCACTATCACTTACTCAAATGACGTGTTCACTAGTGACTCTCGTAATGTTACCACGCTTCTCACGCATGCACTCTCCTAACCTGCCGACATGCATATCAAACGAAGTGGCTCACAAAAGGTAACAATGCGCTCACTATCACTCAGTCAAATGAGCTGATCACTAGTGACACGTGACGTCATCAGGGTTCTTACCCAACCATGCACTCTACCAACGTGCCGAAATGCATATAAAACGAAATGGCTTTCAATGGCTAACAACACCGGCTCACTATCACTCAGTTCCATGATGTGATCACTAATGACTCATGTGGCGTCACCACGGTTCTCACCGACGAATGCATGGTCCCGACCTGACGACATGCATATCATACAAAATGGCTTTCAAAGGGCAACAACCGGCTCACTATCACTCAGTTCCATGAGGTGATCACTAGAGACTCACGTGACGTCACCACAGTCGCACGCGAGCATCAACTCCCCTTATACGCCGACATGTATACCGAAAGAAATTATTTTGAAAGTGTAACAACCTGCTCACTGTCACAAAGTCGAATGAGGTGTTCACTAGTTACTTGCGTGACGTCACCATGGTTCCGCACGCATGCACTGCTCGGACGTGCCGATGTGTACATCAAACAAAATGATTTTCAAGAGGTAACAACCGGCTCACTATCATTCAGTCCTATGAGGTGATCACTAGTGACTCACGTGACATCACCACGTTTTTTACCCAACCATGCACTCCCCTAACCTACCGATATGCGCATCAAACAAAATGGCTTTCAAAGAGTAACAACCTGCTCATTATCGCAAATGCGAATGAGGTTATCACTAGTGACGTCATGGTAACGCCATGAGAGTCACTAGTGGTCACGTCATTTGAGTGAGTGACAGTGAGCAGGTTTTTAAGCTTTGAAAGCCATTTCATTTGATATGCTAGTAGGTAGGTTAGGGGAGGTGCGACGGCGGCGACGTCGAGTGAGTCACTTGTGACTTAATCACGTCACTGAAGAGTAAGCTGTTGCTCTCAGAACCATTTCGTTTGATATGCATGTTGGAAGCATAGGAGTGCATGCGAGATACAAGGTTAGTGAGCTACAAAGAGTCGCTTAGTGATTGTGTCAAGTGCCTGAGTACTAGTGAGCAAGTTTTTACCCTTGCGAACCATGTCGATCGATATGCATGACGATAGGGAAGAAAATCGCATGTTATTATCGCAACCTAAGTCGCGTAATATGCGCCACGATTGTGATTCACTTATGTGAGCCACTCTTGTCACTCGGCAACGCGACTCAAAAAGGAGCAAATGAACGATATACCACATGAAAGTGTTTCTGAAGCAGCCATGACGTCACTAGAAGCGTGGAAACGGTTCTTATGTGCTGACACCAATACAGTGATGACATCAATGAATAGACGGCATTCATGACGCTTGTTACGACCTATTCTGCAAGAATTATTCATTCCTCAATCAATTTCCAGCAGGATTAAATTGGCTGGTACTGGAATTAAAATGTGATGTACTTGGATTAAAATGTCTGGCGCTCAGATTGAATTGGCGGGCACCGGGATTATTTTCAATGGCGCTTGGATTAAACTGAGCGAGAAAACATGTAGAATGAATATGTTGTGAACGCACTGTGCTGTATAAATGCTGCTATCTCTCCCTTTCAATTTATTACCGGTATACCCTCGAGAGCGATTATGTGTTTCTATGTATGTATGTATGTATGTATGTATGTATGTATGTATGTATGTATGTATGTATGTATGTATGTATGTATGTATGTATGTATGTATGTATGTATGTATGTATGTATGTATGTATGTGTATCCTTGCTGCATTGCGCGATTGTTTAAGTATCTTTTCTCTTTATGTATTTGTATATATTTTCATGTTTTTATCTTTTATTATCGGATTACTGATTGTATTGTTATTCTACGTACTGCTATCTGTCGACGCAGTAACGACCATAAGACCAACAGTATATGCAAATAATAATAATAATAATAATAATAATAATAATAATAATAATAATAATAATAATAATAATAATAATAATAATAATAATAATACGGGCACCCCAGGCAAACTTTTGCTGTTGTAATATTACGTACCTTACATATATGTGTAAGTATTCTATATTCTCATCTATGCCGTGCATGCAACGTAGATGCTATAGTATTCAACCACCATTATAATACTAAAACCAGGGTTGCTATGCAGGATGCGCTGAGTTTGACGAAACTCGGCATCTTCACGAGCTCTGGCAACGCCCCAGGATGAAATAACTGATGGTAGTAAGACAATGTTTGTCCCTCGGCACGCATCCAGTTTCATTGGTTTATCTAGATTCACTCTGGGTGGTGTTGTGAATTCGGGAGGGGGGAGGGGGTTCTGTGCGGCCACAAAGGTTCATCGGATGGTGCCTTGCCAGGTGCCGGGAGAAAGAAAGGTCCCGAGCGACGTTCAAGAGAACAGAAAAAAAGCTTATATTAAAAAGTACATGATTCAGTTTTACAAACACAGCTCCAACTATCGGAGCACACTATATGATAAAGAATTTGCATGACCGAGCCTCCCTTCTGACAGCCGTCCGGATCCGCTTTTTATGCCGTTTATTTAGCTCTTTCCCTCGTCGAGGGAATTCACTGGCCAATCACAAACGTCGAACTTCCACTTGTCTCCAACGTCCCACCTGTCTCCAACGTCCCCCTTGTATCGAACGTGGCTCAATACGAGGCAACCACGGGCCAAACTGTGAACCCGCCGTTGACGTCCTTTCCCCGGGAGTCCTTGACAATGACCTTGTCATCGATTAGTGGCCTCTTCGTGATGGTCAGGAGGGGGCGACGTAGTTGTCCTGAAGTGAGATGTTATTTCTGGGCGTTCGAAAAGCCGAAGATCTGGCACATGACTGCTTGTCCGTAATTCTCAGCTGTCTTGAGTCAACGGTGAGGCGTGACCAGTACCCGTGACAGCTGCATGTCTACCGGTGAAACATCCTTTGCTCCGAGGGATCGCCAGGCACGACAGTACCTCCGCCGGCAGATGATGCACCGGGAAGTCGAGTTGTTCGATGCAGCTCGGCCGGCTTGATGCGTGCATTGCTCAGAGCCATCGGGCCGCAGCTTCCGACGATGAAGATCTTCTGGCCAAAGGCGTCTTGATAGGTGGGCTCTGACTGGACTGCATAAGTGCAAGATGACAAGCTCCAAGGAGCGACCTTTGTCAGCCACACAGAATGCCGCAAGCGCCACATGTAAGCCACTCTCATCGCCAGACTTCACAAATTCAAAAAAATCCAGTAACCCCCCTATCTAAAAGAAAACCTTGAAGCGCAAGGTGCAAGTTAATCCGGACAAGTACCAAGAAATTATGTGTTTGCGCAAATAGACACAAACGGGGTTTTTTGTAATGAACCTGAGTAATCACGAATTAGAGCTTCCACAGATCAGGAAGGTGAAGGCAGAAATGACCTAGATTAATTCATATCCGCAACACTTAGCACAAGAGAGCTTAGTAATTATTACATAATGCCAAATTGCGAAGCAAACAAAAGGGAGAATCATCTACATTCCTTATCGCGTTCCTAAATTAGATCAAAAGGCCTGACTTATTCCGCCTTTCTTCTAGCGCACTTCTAAATTGTGGTACTGTAAGGCTACGCTCCATCCAAGCTTGTGGCCGTATTTATGTGACGTACCTTTACATAATACGACGCAGTATGATTATAATAAATCATCAAATCCGAAGAATAGTAAAGTAACTTCGGAATAGTCGTGCGAACTATCCAAAGCAAGTCGCAATCAAAATTACACTGAGGCTTTTTATCTCCAGTCTACGTCTCCGCGCAACTAAAGAAAACGAGAACACTGTCGATTTCCTTTCTCGAGCGCTCAGCTGTCACGTTTTCATGAAAGTAAAAATAAAACTAACTAATAAATATCTGTCATACCACGAGCAGAAAAGATCAATGATGCCTTCTGTCTAACAAAAGCTCGTAAAACTTAAACGGTCAAAAAGGCTTAATATTGTCGAAGAAATGAAAGCTCATGAACGCAATATAGAAAACGAGCCTCCAAAAAAAGCACTCTTGTCAATTAAAACACAACTCGTTATGAACTCTCGCAAGAGCACAACTTACTCCCTCGAAATTCGTGAACTAAGCTGAACCAAAAATGCTAACAACCTAAGAAAATTTTGTGGTACTCCTTGCGCTTCTCAAGCGCTCAACGCGCAACTAAGCTGAATAAGATGAACACAAGCAAAACAATTTGCATCCGCCTTGGTTGCTTAGTGACTATGGTGTTGGGCTGCTAAGCACGAGGTCTCGGTATGAAATCCCGGCCACGGCGGCCGCATTTCGATGGGCGACTACATGCGAAAACACCCGTGTACTTAGATTTAGGTGCACGTTAAAGAACCCCAGGTGGTCCAAATTTCCGGAGTCCCCCACTACGGCGTGCCTCATAATCGGATCGTGGTTTTGGCACGCACGCGCGCTGTCCTTTTATGTGCCAGGCAGTTGCCTTTGCTTGCCCTCGCGAGTGACAGGCTCTTGTAGCAGCCTGCAGGATCCTTTGCTTCCCTTGTCCCTCTGCTTACAACGAGAAGTACGCAATGCGGTTAGGCGACGGTTACTGTGCCTGAGTCGTCGCAAAACGTCTTTTCGCGACGTGTGTCACGCCCATTCCTGATATCCGCGTGAACGCCTAAGCTTTTGGATATACCGTCGTTCGCTTTCTCAGTCTCCGGCTGGTTCCTGACTTTCCCTCATTTGCCTCTGTCGCTTCGCGCGTTTGATTCTATACGCCTCGACCGCGTCTGCCTTTGTCATCTTGGGCCTATGCCTTTACTTCGCCATCTGTTCTGAGCTATTCGAACAGCCATAGGGACTTTCTGGCCTAATGGGCCCTCTGTTTCTTGTGCTTTTTCTGGCAGGCTGGCTGAACGTGCCACCTCCGTGGGCCTAATGGCCCTCCGTTTGTGGGGGAAAATCACCGCTCTCTACTGCATTTCCCTCCCTTCCGGCTACTAACGCGTTTGACTTGTCATTGCGCGCAGCTGCCTCGGGAATCGTTCCATGGTCCTCTGACAGCTGCTTAGTAGGGAATACGCCTGTCAGTCTCTGAGTCTCCTACAGTGTTTTTGCCCCGAAAGCTCCCCAATTGGAGAAGGATTCTTCTTGTTCCGTCAGCGTTTGCTCCGACTTATTCGAAGAGCCATAGCTGACTCGCCCTATAGCAGGCTGGCAGAAACTGCCACATCCGGACACACCTGGCCGTTCACTGAAAGCTGTCGCATATAGGGCTTCAACAGCTACAGGTCGTAATCGGAGTCCTGAATCGTGGCAAATGCCACGCGCTTCTCACAGCTTCTGGCCATGTGGCCTTTTTATCCGCAGTTGTAACACATAACTCTCTTCCGCGCCTCCGACACGCGTAAACCGTCAGCGGGCGCCTTCGTTTCTTGCGCTACTTTAGGTACGCCACCCTCTTTTTCCTGATGCGTGCCGGCGGAACTTGAAGTCTCCGGTTTAAAATTCCTACGGAAAGACTTGTTACCCTTTTGCTTCCCGGAACGAAGTACCGCTCTGTCGCTTTTCTCTGGTCGTCGCGGCGTACTGCGGAAACTTCGGCGCGGGCAGCAATCCTCAGCGAATTCTGCGACTTTCTCTTCTTGGCCTTCGAAGTCGGCGTGAAATGCTAGACCGAAGTGTCTAACAAGGCCTTCTCAGCCCTGTCGTAGTCTCGCGCTTTCTCCTCGAACAAGCAGTTCGAGAAAAATTTAGCGACACTAAACGGGATCAGCGCCGGTAATGTCTCGGTCCACAATTCCCGGCTGACACCCTCTTTCTGACACACTCGTCGAAAACCGGCGAGGAAATTACCTATACCCTTGCCTGCCCTGAAAGAGTGGAGCTGGCGTCGCGCTATGTCCCAACCAAGCATCTGACTTTTCCACTCACGCTCTTCCATCCTAAGAGCGTCCCGCTGCGCTGCCTCCTGCTTGCGCTCTTCTGCCTCTTCGCGCTCGTACCTCTCGCACTCCTCTGCCTTTTGCTTTCTTTCAACAAAGGTTTCCCAACCCTCGTCAGCTTCCTCGACCGTCACATCTCCTGTCCTAATGACGTCAAGAACTGCTTCTTTCGTTTTTGCGGAGACGGCGTAAATGCCCACTTCATCGCAAATTAGGAGGAGGTCCTGCACTTCGAATTTCTCTATAGCAAATTTGTGTGATTTCAAAATTCACCCTTCCTTAAAACTGAAATTCGCTATTTAAAGAAGGTGGATTTCCAAAACAGTGCCCACCAGAAAACACAAACATACTCTCCTAGCATCTGCTTACATGAACTAGAGGGTTCTGGCGACATGAAGAGCAAACAAGCTAGCCCGTCTTTATCGCTAACATCACGAGATTGCAGAATTTCTCCTCCGCGCTCTTTCCTTATGCAATAATTCTTCTGGCCTCACCGGCGTCCTCCCAACTCCTCTCCTCATTCTGAAAACGCTCTAATTGTTACCTTTTTTCTGTCGCAGGGCCAACCGAAATGCCAGTCTGCTCACGACTTTCGAAGAGTGCTTACAGTGCAGCCTGTGTTTCTTTCCCACTAGTATTCTAGCCCACGAGGCACTCAATTCTTGGTCTACGAGACAAACACCATTACCGGCTGCCTGCACCAATGAGTCTGGCGAAAAGAGAAGCAAACACGTAGCACTCACCCCACCGATGTAGCCAACGCCAACCGATCCCATAAGCTGCCAGCCACTGTTGAGAAACTGGGGGGTCCACGAAGGTTGTTAGGATTGGGGGCACAATCCCATCGCTCGTAATCAGTTGTCAAGACTGGAGTCGGGCATGAATTAGAAGGTAGCTGGCGCATGCCGTCGTCCAACTTATCCACGCTGAGGACGTTGTTGAAGGGAAGGACTGCTTCTCATTGAAAACGAGGAATATGGGTTTATTTACAGTATCTACATAAGGATGTTGCAGTTCATCAGTCTAGCATGACTGCAAGAGAAAGTACTGAGCAGCCGCACAACAGCGGTTTATAAACACTCGGTCCTCTCTCGATCCCAAGGTGAGGGAAACGTTCGTCCAGTGATCGTAAACAAGCCGCCTCTCTGCGGGACGGCTTACACACACACACTTCCGCACAGGTTCACGGTCCGGAGCCGACGTCAGACGGACTTCGTAGAACTCGGGGCTTACTCCAGGAAAGGCGCCTTTTATTCCCCGAGCTGACCCCCGCAGCGCGCCGCCAGGTGCCCATTGTCTTGCCTCTTGAACGGCATGTGGGAAGGAGCCTCGAACTACGTTTCCTTCGGGACTCCCTCGTTGGTGGTGGTGAAAAGCTTTTATTGCATGATGAGAAGGCCAAAAGTAAAAACAAATTAAAAAGCAGCTTTGTGGGCGGCCTTCAGGCTGCCGGTTGTGGCGTCCAGGCCATGCCTAGTCGCGACGTCCTCCGCCCAGTTCACCAGCCGGAGTTGGATATCCGGCTCGGTGCTGGACAAAGCAGCCTCCACTGCTGCGGATTGGTTAGGCGCCAAGAGGCAGGGGGCAAGTGTGCCGGGCAGGAGAATAGGACGTGAGCGTAATCGGCGCGGGAGCCGTCACATAAGCGGCAAGCCGGCGAGTGCGTCCCGGGGTGGAAGAGGGCAAGACGTGCGGGAGTAAGATAGGTATGGGCCTGAAGGTGGCGCCATAAGTTTTGGTGGGGCTGGGAAAGGGATTGGTGCGGAGGGGGGGAAGGTGAGACGAGAGAGGCGATAGTGCAGCGTGATATCGCGGTACGTGAGGAGCGCGTCGCGCGTATCCATTCCCGGCGGGGGCGGGCTTGCTCGGTCAGTCGAATATCGAGCGATGGAATTGGCCGCCTCGTTACCAGGATGGGCCGCGTGAGCGGGCATCCAGATGATTTGGATGGGGCGAGAGGGAACGGTATCGGAACGCAAGATTCCGATGGCCGGGTGTGCCACCCGTCCAACCGCGTAGTTGTAGACCGCAGGTTTGGAGTCGCTGAAGATGTACTTCGCGGAGGTTTGCGTGATGGCAAGGGCAATAGCTGCCTCTTCGGCCTCGACAGAGGTAGAAGTGTAGACTGAGACAGTAAGAGCGGGTCGGAGTGAATTGTCAGTGACGGCAAGGACACGTGCTGGGTAGCGGCGCTACGGGGCAGCATCTACGTAAGCCACGGCGGCCTGCCATTCGTACTGACGCCAGAGCGCGGAGGCTCGCGCTGCTCTACGGGAGGGGTGGTGTTCTGGATGCATATATTTATGGAGGGGATTAACGGTTAGGAGGGGGAAGACATGGGAAGGGATTGGCAGTGATGTGGGAATAGGAATAAGAGGGGAAAGATTAAGGGTGGAGAGAAGTGTGCGACCCGGGCGGGTGCGGCAGAGACGGAGGAGCTGGGCCGTGCGATGGGCCTCCGTCAGCTCCGTCAGGGAGTTGTGGACGCCCATCGACAGTAACCGAGCCGTCGACGTAGATGTGGGAAGGGACAGAGCTGACTTACATGCGTGGCGAATGAGGCTGTTGACTTTGTCCTCCTCGGTACGAGAAAGGTAGAGATACGGAAGAGAATAAATGAAGCGGCTGAGAACAAAGGCCTGGACCAGGCGGCGGAGGTCGTGTTCGCGCATGCCGTGGTGGCGGTTTGCAGTGCGGCGTATGAGGCGGATAGTGTGGTGTACAGTGTTTGTGAGTCGAGTGATGAGGGTGGTGTGCTTGCCATTGGACTGAAGAAAGAGCCCGAGAATGCGGAGGGTAGAGACGAGAGGAATGGGTGTGCCGTCAAGGTAGACGGTGAGTGGAGAAGGCGACAGGGGGGCCATCCGCCCAGGCCCAAAGAGCAAAAGTCCGATTTGGTCGAGGAACAGCTCAACCCGATGGCCCGGGCGTGAGTTGCTACCGCGTCCACACCTGCCTGTAGAGCGGTCTCCATGTCGCCAAGATTGCCGGTGGTCACACAGAGGGTGATGTCATCGGCGTAGAAAGCATGAGACAGAGCTGGGATAGCTCGTAGAGCACGTGCCAGCGGGAAGAGGGTGATGTTGAACAGAAGAGGGGACAAGACAGAGCCTTGGGGCGTACACTTGTTGCCAAGGGAGACGGAAGAAGAAAGTGGGCCGTATGAGATTTCGGCTGTGCGGTGGGCGAGGAACGCGGTGACGTAAGCATGGACACGGGGTCCGACATGTAGGGAGGAGAGCGCGTCCAGGATGGCGGTGTGGTGTAAATTGTCGAATGCTTTAGTAAGGTCCAGCGCCAGGATAGCTCGAGTGCGTTTGTGGTGGGAGGGGTGTAGGACATCCTCGGAAAGTTGGAGCATGACATCCTGGGTGGACAGCTGGGGACGAAAACCGAACATGGAGTCCGGATAAAAGTCGTGATCATCCAGATAGGATCATCCTGTAGGCGGGCCAGGATGACATGCTCGAACAGCTTGCCGAGACAGGAGGTGAGAGAGATGGGGCGGAGGTGTTCGAGGGCAATAGGTTTGCCGGGTTTGTGGATGAATGAGACACGTGCATGGGTCCAGGAGGATGGAAGAGCGCCAGCCTGCCAATGTGTATTGAGGAGATCAGTAAGGGCTTCGAGGGAGGGGGTGTCTAGGTTGCGGAGTACCTTGTTAGTGATGCGGTCCGCCCCCGGGGCCGAGGTGGTGCGGAGTGTGAGTAGCGCCGCACGAACCTCACCCACGGAGACGTCCGCCTCAAGATCAGGGTTTGGGGAGCGGGAGCAGGTGGGAAGCAGAGTAGGAAGGTCGGTGCAGGGGTATACCGGTAGTGGTCCCGGAGGGCCACCAGGAAGACAGTATCGGTGAGTGGGGAGGAATGAAGGAGATGGGAGATATCCTTGCGCTGGGAAGCTTTAGTGTGTGTAGGTTCTAGCAGCACCCTGTTTGGATCGGACTGCTGGTACGATCTGTTGGGAACTCGGCGCTGACGCCCGTGGTTGTACCTGGGTCGCAAGCCCCAAGGGTAGCGTTGGCCTGGCGGCCTGGGGTACAACTGCAAGCATCCGAAGGTCCCGGCAAAGCATGAGTCGACAGGTAACAACGAAACAACTTGTTTATTTTAACATCGCAAAGAGTTGGTGGTCAGGTTTGACCGAAGTAGAGAGACGGGAGAGCACTTCACTCAACGGAAGAAATCGGAGCCCTCTTCTGGCGTCCGGGGGCAGCTGTTTTTATACACTCGCAGTTGAGGGCAAGAAGGAACCCCTCAAAAGACGAGCACGTGAATGTACAATGGGCTAATGGTGACGCACACTGTCGTAGCGATGCCGTAGCACCATGTCGTGGCGCTGCGCACGATCTCGTAGCACCTGGTCGTGGCGCTGCGCAGCACACTGTCGTGGCGCTGCGCAGCACACTGTCGTGGCGCTGCCGGTCGGACACAATGACTGTAACGAGAAGATGGTCCCTGCTTTGGCATCGCCTGTTTCGGGCACAATGACTGGAACGAGATCCCTGCTTTGGCATCGCCTGTTTCGGGCCCAATAACTGGAATGAGATCCCTGCTTTGGCATCGCCTGCTTCGGGCACAATGACTGGAACGAAATCCCTAGGCGGTCGCATCGCCGCAGACGCGCCTGGAAACACCTGGCGATGAGTGTTGCGGTGACGACGATCGGGCCAAAATGTCCGCCGCCCCGCCGCCGTCGCGCCGGCAAAACCACGTGTCGCAGGCGAAACGCAACAGACCGCCCCGCCGGGGGAAGGAGATCCCGATGGACAGGGGACTGCATCCGCTGTCCGGAGGGATGTCGCTCGATGATGCTCATAACCGAAGTCGGGCGTCCCTCGACGTTTCTTGAGCGCAGCGCACAGAGAAGGCCTCGTTCTCTCGTTCAGGTTCGCACGGGACACTGCAAAGTGACTTCGGGAGAGTTCACATTTTTGTTCTCGTTCCCGGCAAGCGTTAGAACTCCGCTGAAAACTCAACCGCTCAGTCAGCAAGCACGGCACAACCCTCACTAAGCCCTGCCAGGCTCTTTCCCCTTTTTATACCACTGCCTAGTTCCTTACAGTAGTCTAGCATCACTCAGAACGCGTCCACAAATTGAAAAATTGCACTAGAAAGCATATCATCACTTTGAAACACTAAACAAAAGCAATATGTTAAAAAAAATCCTGCCTCAGGAAGAAAAACATCAGTAACAAACAATTTTGAGGCTGATTCCTACGTTAGGGGCTTCGACTTAAGCCATCGGCGTTACCGTTGAGACTCCCCTTTTTGTAACGCACCTCAAAGGAATATTGTTGTAAAGCGAGGCTCCAGCGCAGGAGGCGGCCATTTTTGGGAGAGATGGTCTGCAGCCATTGGAGAGGGCAGTGATCTGTCTCAATGATAAACCTCGAGCCGGCTAGATAGCATGACAATTTCTGAACGGCCCACACGAGACATGCACACTCTTTCTCGGTGGCGCTATACGCCTGCTCACGACTGGTCAGCTTACGACTAGCATACAGGACGGGGTGTTCTACTTCTCCATTTTCCCGTTGGCACAGTACAACGCCCATGCCTCGCTCACTAGCATCGCACTGAACAATGAACCCTTTTGTATAGTCTGGCGATCGTAGCACAGGCTGGCTTGTTAGGGCACTCTTTAGGGCGCTAAAAGCTCTTTCCTTTGTCTCGTCCCAGACGACTGTTTGAGGCTCTGTCTTTCTTAGAGCATCCGTCAGGGGAGCCGCGATATCAGAGTACCTAGGGATGTACCTCTGATAGTAGCCGGCGACACCCAAGAACGACCGAATATCGGTCTTGGTGCGCGGTTGCGGAAAGTCTCGCACAGCGGCCACTTTTATTTCAGAGGGGCGGCGACGACCCTGACCAATCACGTGACCGAGGTAGACAACCTCGGCCTGTGCTAACTGGCACTTAGGAGCCTTGACTGTCAAGCCCGCTTCGCGCAGGCGGGTTAGCACTGCCCGCAAGTGTGTCATATGCTCAGACCAGGATGCGGAGAATATCGCTACGTCGTCTAGATACGGTAAAGCGAATTCTTGCTGTCCCCGCAACACTTTATCCATGAGGCTTGAAAAACAGTATGGCGCGTTCTTCAAACCAAAACTCAACACTTTAGGACGGAATGTTCCCATTGGTGAAATGAACGCCGCATACCTACTAGCCTCTTCTGTAAGTGGAACCTGCCAATAACCCCTGACAAGATCTAGGGTGGAAATAAACTGAGCGCTACTAACTTTCTCAAGGCGCTCCTCGATGTTAGGGATCGGATAAATTTGATCCTTAGTGATGGAATTAAGCCTGCGGTAGTCGACGCAAGGACGAGGTTCCTTGCCCGGTACCTCAACTAAAATCAAAGGGGAGGTATAATCACTCTCACCTGCCTCAATAACACCGAGCTGTAGCATTTTCTTTACCTCAGCCTCCATAATATCGCTCTGGCGGGGTGACACCCGATACGCCTTGGATCGTACTGGCTCTGTGGAGGTAAGTTCTATATCATGAGTAAGTACAGAAGTCCTACCAGGCCTCTCAGAGAACAGACCTTGAAACTCTTGTAATAGCTGGTGTAGTTCGGTTTTCTGCTCAGGCGACAGCGGTGCTTTACTGATAAGGTCACTAATGACTTGACCGGTGTCTTCCCTGTTCGTCACTGAGCCTAGTCCCGGAAGCTCGACTGGAAGCTCTTCAGGAACGTTTATCATCATGCACACCACTGCTTCCCGTTGTCTATAAGGTTTGAGCAGATTACAGTGGTAAACTTGCTGTGCTTTCCGCTTTCCTGGCAGACTTACCACGTAGTTAACGTCCGACAGTTTCTGAACAATTCGCGCTGGGCCCTCCCACTGCACGTCTAGTTTGTTGTTTAGCGATGTGCGCAATATCATGACCTCATCGCCAACCTCAAAACGACGGGCCCTGGCTGTCCGATCATAATAAACCTTGGCCCTCTGCTGGGCCTTTGTCATTGCTTCACCTGACAACTCCTGTGCCCTTCTTAAGCGTTCGAGGAGCTTAAGCACGAACTCCACCACGACTGGGTCGTCGCCCCTACCTTCCCATGATTCTCGAAGCATGCGAAGCGGAGATCGAAGCGAGCGACCGTACACCAGTTCAGCTGGCGAAAACCCCGTAGCCGCATGCGGCGCGGTCCTTAAAGCAAACATCACCCCAGGCAGACACAGCTCCCAGTCAGTTTGATGTTCAAAACACAAGGCTCTCAACACGCGCTTCATGACGGAGTGGAGCTTCTCAACGGAATTCGACTGTGGGTGGTACACTGAGCTGTGTAGCAGCTTTACCCCACACCTTTCGAGAAAAGTTGTCGTCAAAGCGCTAGTAAACACTGTGCCCTGATCTGATTGAATTTCTGCAGGAAAACCAACTCGCGCAAATATGGACAGTAGTGCATTAACTATCTCAACTGAGCTGAGTTCTTTAAGCGGCACTGCTTCAGGGAACTTTGTCGCTGGGCAGATCACAGTCAAAATGTGTCTGTACCCCGTGGCTGTTACCGGCAGAGGTCCCACTGTATCAATAACGAGCCGTCTAAAAGGCTCCGTAATGATAGGTACCAATTTCAACGGCGCCCTCGATTTGTCCCCTGGTTTGCCCACCCGCTGACAAGTGTCACATGTCCTCACGAAATGGTCTGCGTCCCGAAAACACCCTGGCCAATAGTACTCTTGCAAGAGACGGTCCTTAGTTTTCTTAACTCCTAGGTGTCCGGACCACGAACCCCCGTGTGACAAGCGCAACAGATCCTGACGATAGCATTGAGGCACGACCAGCTGATCGAACTCCACTCCTCTTCGGTCTAGATACTTCCGGTACAGGACTCCACCTCTTTCCACAAAACGCGCAGTTTTCCTGGCGATACCTTCTTTGACATTGCAGCGCACGTTTTCCAGGCTGCCATCCTTTTTTTGCTCGGCTATCAAAGCCGTCCGGCTGACTTTTAGCAACCTATCAAGTCCGTCTGACGTAGGCGCGATGAGCAAATCAGTAGATAGCTCTTCTAACTTTCCCGCGTCGGGCGTTTCCTCTCCAGTATCTGGCGCCTTTAACGTTACAGACTCAAGTTTATTCAGTTCGGGCGTGCTCGGAATATCAGCTTGCTGCGCCTCTGACCCTTTTTCGTTGTTTGATAACGTCGGCCCCGCAACTACCGCCTTTGCAGCGAGCTCCCGAACCTTCGATCTGGTTAAGGCCTGAACACTAGCTTCACCAAACAAAAGCCCCTTCTCGCGCAGGAGGTGATCGGACCTGTTTGAAAATAGGTACGGGTACTGGGGTGGCAGCATAGATGACACTGCCGCCTCTGTCTCAAGCGCTCCGAAAGGTCCTTCAATAAGCACCTTTGCTACTGGCAGACACACGCTATGAGCTTCCACGGCTTGCTTGATCCACGCGCACTCGCCCGTGAACATATGGGGTTCTACGTAAGACGGGTGAACTACATCCATCGTAGCTGCGGAATCGCGAAGCACTCGGCACTCTTTCCCGTTTACGAGGAGGTCTCGCATGTAAGGCTCAAGAAGCTTCATGTTCTCGTCAGTGCTGCCTATTGAAAAAAACACAACTTTTGGTGTTGTTTCCGGACACTGCGCCGAAAAGTGACCCGGCTTCTGGCACGTATAACACAAGCGCGCTCGCCTCATCTCGAACCGCTTTCTGCGTTTGGCTGCCGCCGTCTCCTTAGGTTCGGTCGCACTGCTTCCACTCGCATCCGCACTACGCGTGTTCCCCTTTGCTCTCATGGGTGTGAACTTCGGCCTCTCAAACTTCGAGCCAAATTCACCCTTTTGACCGTCCTTAGCTCCGCGAGCTCGACGCGTCACAAACTCCTCGGCTAGCTCAGCGGCTCTAGCCACCGTACTCACGTCTGGCCTATCCAAGACCCAGTATCGCACGTTCTCCGGTAACCGACTATAAAACTGTTCTAGCCCGAAACACTGCAGAACTTTATCGTGGTCACCAAACGCTTTCTCTTCTTTGAGCCACTCCTGCATGTTCGACATAAGCCTATACGCAAACTCTGTATATGACTCACTTCTGCCTTTCTCATTTTCCCGAAACTTCCGACGGAACGCCTCCGCAGACAGCCGGTACTTTTTTAGCAGACTCGATTTTACTTTGTCGAAATCCTCTGCTTCCTCTCTATCCAAGCGAGCGACTACGTCGGCCGCCTCGCCGGGTAACAAAGTGAGCAAGCGCTGTGGCCACGTTTCCCGAGAGAACCCCTGCTTCTCGCACGTTCGCTCAAAGTTAACCAGGAACAAACCAATGTCCTCTCCAAGCTTAAACGGCCGCATCAGGTCAGTCATTTTGAACAATACGCGTTCTCCTGCACCGTGTGCCTGACTTCCATTACGAGCGCGTTCCATCTCTATCTTGAGACGCTTCATTTCCAAAGCGTGTTGACGGTCACGCTCTTGTTTTTCTTTCTGTTCTTTAAGTTCGCGCTCTTCTTTTTCTTTTTGCTCTTTAAGTTCGCGCTCCTGTCTTTTTGCAGTCTCCCTCTCCTCCATGGTCTCAAGGCATTCCGACAGCTCGTCATCCTCAGCCTCTAACTCAAGAATAGCCTTTATCAGTTCTGGTTTTCTGAGTTTGTCCGAGACATCCAGACCCAACTCTCTTGCAAGCTCCAACAATTTCGGTTTGCGCAACGACTTCAAATCCATGGCTGCTCTGAATGCTGCTTTCTCTACTGCTTACTATTGTCTTGCCGCAACTAACCCGGCAGCAACGACAACCACAATTACCAGCTCTGTTTCTAACACTAACAAAAGCCTGGCAAAGCTCAGAAGAAGAAAGTCCCGCACTCACCAAACCTCGCAGGCAGGAATTCCGCGCAGTCGTTCCGCTGCAGGCAACCAGTCGACACACAGGGCTCGTTGCACTGCTCCCGGATCGTCGTTGAGCTGCTCAGCATACAGTCAACTGCATCCCTTTGCTGCTGGCCTCCGTTGTCGCGATCTCGCCGCTGGCAGACCGTTGTTTGAAGTCGTAGGCGATCTCACCGCTGGCAACCAGATGTTTGGATCGGACTGCTGGTACGATCTGTTGGGAACTCGGCGCTGACGCCCGTGGTTGTACCTGGGTCGCAAGCCCCAAGGGTAGCGTTGGCCTGGCGGCCTGGGGTACAACTGCAAGCATCCGAAGGTCCCGGCAAAGCATGAGTCGACAGGTAACAACGAAACAACTTGTTTATTTTAACATCGCAAAGAGTTGGTGGTCAGGTTTGACCGAAGTAGAGAGACGGGAGAGCACTTCACTCAACGGAAGAAATCGGAGCCCTCTTCTGGCGTCCGGGGGCAGCTGTTTTTATACACTCGCAGTTGAGGGCAAGAAGGAACCCCTCAAAAGACGAGCACGTGAATGTACAATGGGCTAATGGTGACGCACACTGTCGTAGCGATGCCGTAGCACCATGTCGTGGCGCTGCGCACGATCTCGTAGCACCTGGTCGTGGCGCTGCGCAGCACACTGTCGTGGCGCTGCGCAGCACACTGTCGTGGCGCTGCCGGTCGGACACAATGACTGTAACGAGAAGATGGTCCCTGCTTTGGCATCGCCTGTTTCGGGCACAATGACTGGAACGAGATCCCTGCTTTGGCATCGCCTGTTTCGGGCCCAATAACTGGAATGAGATCCCTGCTTTGGCATCGCCTGCTTCGGGCACAATGACTGGAACGAAATCCCTAGGCGGTCGCATCGCCGCAGACGCGCCTGGAAACACCTGGCGATGAGTGTTGCGGTGACGACGATCGGGCCAAAATGTCCGCCGCCCCGCCGCCGTCGCGCCGGCAAAACCACGTGTCGCAGGCGAAACGCAACAACCCTGAGAAGCGACCACGTGTCGCGGAGGCCCAGGTTGCCTGCCATGCGGTTGCAGGTCTGGCCCCACTGTTGTCTAAGGAGAGAGGCGCAGTGCTCCTCCGTGTCCAACGCAAGTCGGGCCAAACGGAGGCGCAGCCGGCGATTCTATTTCTGAGCCTGCCACCGGCGGTGGACAGCGTGATAGGCCTCCCAAAGGTGCAGTAGACGGCTGTCTGCCGTAGTGGAGTGTGGTGCTGTAGGGAGCGTGGATGTGGCAGTGTGGACGTCCGCCAAAAGAGTCTCGGTCCAGGCAGAGAGATCGGTGATAGAAGCAGAGGAGGAAGTAGAGAGACGAGTGGAGTGAAAGCGGTCCCAGTCGACTATCTTGGTCCGACGAGTAGAGGCTCGAGCAAGGGAGGGGAGTGGGAAAGTTCTACAGAGGACGTAGTGATCGCTACCTAGGAAGACCCCTGTATTAGTCCAGGTCGGATTGGCGACATTTTTGGCGAGGGTAAGGTCCGGATTGGTGTCTCGTTGAACACTAGATCCGATCCTGGTGGGGCAAGCGAAGTCATTAAGGACCGAAAGGCACTCGTTGTGGATGAAAGTCCAGAGTGGCCTTTGCGAGTGTTCTGGGGATAGCCCCAGCTGGTATGTGGGGCATTGAAATCGCCAAGAACGACCAGGGCGTTGCAGCCAGCGCAGGAGAACGCTCTGTGGAGGACGAGGAGGAGAGGAGCTGAAGAGGCTTTGGGAGGACTGTACACATTGAGAACAAAGAGTCTTGTCTCAGTGCGACGGCGAGGAAGGATTTCAAGGTGGAGATGGGCACAGTCCGAAACGTCCAACTGGTGCTGCACGGCAGCAAGGTTGCGCTGCACCAGTGCGGCAACGTTTGGGTGGACCCCAGATGAAGGATGGAATGAGGTGTAGTCGCGCAGTTTCACGGGAGTTAGGGGTTCCTGGAGTGCTAGGACGGAGGGGAGAGTGTCGGGAGGGATGTTCTGGAGGTGGAGCTGCAGAGTGTTCCGCTTGCTGCGGAACCCCCGACAGTTCCATTGCCAGAAGTTAAGGCGCGTGGGGTGCCTGGCCATGATGGATGGCGGAGTCCCCCAACAGAGTTGGGGTAGGTGCTGGGTTGAGTGGGGCAGGGAGCGACAGGTGTGCGACAGTGGCCTCAGTCGCGCTTTGGCGGGTCTCTAAGGCCGCGACCCTGGTGTCTAGGGCGGTAAGGTGGGATTCGATGGCGGCCACGCGGGTGTCGATACTGGCGACGCGCTCAAGTCGCGCAAAGCGGGCCATGACGCGCTGCTCAAACGCCTCCAAGAAGGAGGTTGTTTGGCGAATCACGTCACGCTCGGGCGCGACGGGGTCGGAGGAATGTGATCGGCGTTTGAGCGGGGGACTGCAGTTGGGAGAGGAGGCGCGCGATGATGCAGCCGAGGATGCCGTATTCATCGGCTCCACAGCTAGCGCAGGCGGCTGTGGAGGTGCGGGAGCTGGGGAAGTAGGAGGAGGAGTGGGGGAGGTCAGACGCACTAGCGCGGCCTGCTGCTGGCGCGACAGCTCCTGAATTTGGAGCTGCTGGGCAGCGATAGTGGCCTCGAAGGCCGCGGTTTGGGGGTCCGACGTGTGAGGCTGCGGTTTCCAGCTTACCGGTGATGTGGTGGTGGTGGTGGGGGCGGTGGACGCCTCGGACCTAGGCAGAGGCGGGAAGGAGACGGAGCGGTGGCGGCTGGCAGACTGGGCACCACAGGAGACAGAGTGGCGGCGGGGGTGGGACGGCCGGGAAGTCTTGAGGATGGGCACGGTGGGTGGCCCTAGTGGGGGCGGCTGGTGCTTGGAGGTGGCCAGCGGCGATGACGGGCCGTTCCGCTCGAACCGGAGCCCGCACGGGCGCGGGCCCGTGACGTGGGCTCCCTTGCACAGGATGCAGCAGGGGACGCAGGTCGCGGGCTCGACTGGCTTGTGGGCCTGGCCGCAGCGGTGACAGAGGGCAGACTTGGGCTTGGTGCAGACATCCGCTCGGTGGCCAGGAGCCCAGCAGTTCGTGCAGGCCTCGGCTCTCGGGCGGAACGGGTGGCAGCGGTAGACCCCGCAGTTGAAGACGATGGGGGAGGGGAGAGTAGAAGCGCCGACGAAGGTGATGAGGATGGATTGGGAGCGCCCCATCTGGCGTGCGTCAGCGATGGCGTAGGGGGTGTTCACGTTCATTGATTGGAGGTCTTGGACGATCTCGTCCTTGGTTTGGGAGTCCACTGCGTTGTGTATGATGCCGCGGAGGGCGTTGTCGGGTGCGGCCATGTAGGCACGCAGGGGGTAAGATATGGCACCCAGGCGGAGTTCCGAGACCCGCAGGTAGAGGCGAGCGCGCGGCTCAGATGGGGTGCTGACAGTAAGGGAGTTGTACGGATTTGTCCGTACACGCTCGGCGGTGCGTGCGGTGGCGTAGTCGATAGTGGCACGAGTGCAAAGGATTTGGAGCAGGGCTCCGTTAGTGGTTGTTCGGAGGTCAAGCCCTCCTCCCGGTCTGTAGACGATCTTGAAGTCCTCCGCTGGGAGGCGAGGTAGGGGAGCGTGACGACAGGAGAGTGGTAGTGCAGGCAGTCTTGGATGGTGGTTCGCAGCAGAACAGGTTGGCGGTGGCGGGTTCAGGCACAAAGCCTGCTTTGTCGCACTCATCTGGGCTGCAGCGACAGAGTCGAGGACGCGCGTATTGTTCTTCTCACACAGTCGACTTAGTGACGCCGTAGCTAGAGGTTTGCGGTGGCGTTCCAGGAAAGTTGACGCCGCTGTTGCAACTGGCTGGCAAAGCTTGCATCTCAGCTGGGCCGTTCTTAACAAGGTTCATTGGATGGCGCCGTGCCAGGCGCCGGGAGAAAGTAAGGTCCCGAGCGACGTTTAAGAGGTCAGAAAAAGGTTTATATTAAAAGGTACATGATTCAGTTTTCCAAACAAGCTCTAACTATCGGAGCACACTACATGATAGAGTATTTCCATGTCCAAGCCTCCCATCTCCCAGCCGCCCAGATTCGGCTTTTATGCTGTTTATCTCCCTCTTTCCCTCGTCGAGGGAATTCACTGGTCAGTCATAAAAGTCGAACCCCCCCACTTGTCTCCAACGTCTCACTTGTCTCCAATGTGGCACAATACGAGGCAACCACATGGCAAACTGTGAACCCGCCGTCGATGTCTTTTACCCGGGATTCCTTGACAATGACCCTGTCATCGATTAGTGGCCTCTTCATGACGGTCAGGGGGGGGGGGGAGACGTTGTTGTCTTGAAGTGAGCTGTCATTTCTGGGCGTTCGGAAAGCCGAAGATCTGGAACATGACTTCTTGTTCGTAAGGCTCAGGTGACGCTGATTGAGTTGCCTTGAGTGAACGATCAGGCGTGATCAGCGCCCGTGACAGCTACATGTCTGCCGGTGAAACATCCTTTGTTTCGAGGGATCGCCAGGCACAGCAGTGGCTATCGTCCCTTGGGCATTGCCTTATGGGTGGCTGACAAACTGAGGCTCACGTGATTATACTGTCGACGCCTTCCTTCGCTTATTGGTCGTTCTACCGAGTGCATTACATGAAGAAGCAAGTTATAAAATAAATAAATTTAGTACGATATTATTAGTCACTTTAATGTAGTTTAATAGTGTTTTAATGTTTACAAGATGTACGCTGAATGTGTATTACACTAATTTGTAATTTATAACGTTTCGCGTTATACCACAAGGAAACGCCCTACCTCCTCTTTCCTTTGCATTGGATTGGCGCTGCACGTAAGTGCTTGCGTTCGCATTTCCGAGCACAGATTGGCAGTGGCGTAGCTAGGTCGTCTGGCACCCGGGGCCCATAGGTCTTCTGTCACCCCCCCCCCCCCGGGTGTAGCCGGCGGAAAAAGGGGTGTCTTCAGACGTATATGACACCCCCCCCCCCCCCACTGGCCTCTTGCACCCGAGGCCTACGGCCCCCCGGCCCCCCCTGTTGCTACGCCACTGCAGATTGGTGTGTGCCTAGTTCCCGAACTGGGCTTTCAACAGATCGCTCGTTGCTCGCGCTGAAGTAAGGCTGCTAGACGAAGTGAGCGTCGGTTAGCGCAGAAGAGGTTTGCCAAGCGCTTAAGCACGCCGGAATGCCGGAAAACACTCATACAAGCAAAGGGTCAGAAAACTACGCTTTTTTGCCGGGTAGCGGGTAATACCGGGTAGCGCCGAGCGATGGCTTCCAACAACCGCAGGAAAGAGTCTTCATACTGGGAAGCTAGAGCGACCCATGGCTTCCAACAAACGCAGGGAAGGGCCTTTGCAGCGCACGTGGCCGCTAATTGACTTCCACCACATCCATGTCATGTGGAACTCCAGTAGCGGCTCAGTTACCCCGTATCCGGCGCTGACGAGTTGGCGCTTCACTTTTTAACAATAACAGCTATTTTCTTTTTGCGCGTGAGCACCCGCGATGGGGTCCACAAAATGAACGCTGTGGTTGACTTTCTCCCAATGCAGACCGAGGCTCGCCCCGTTAGCATCCATTAAATCTCGGATAGATTTGTATGCGGCCCATTTGTCACTGTGAATAATGGTCCCCGGTTGAACAATGGCTGAAGTAACAGGGCCTAGCGTCGCCGCGCCTCGTCGGTCGACGTTGAAAAGTCGCAGGTCCCCTGCGGTCGCGCAGATGCATGCCGAAGACCCATGGCTCACGAGCTGAAACACCACCGGAATTTTGGCGGCTCGGCGGAAGATTGTCGCCCATCATCAGGCGGCCTGGATTGTGCTTTTGCACCCGGGCCACCAAGTGGAGGTCGTGCCAGCAGCTCGTTCCTCACGACCACACGGGCGTAGTTCCCCCGATCGGCGATAGCGGGTTCCGACAGATATAGGAAACAAGTCGCGAGTCATGTCCTTCAACAGCAACACATTTACGCTCTTGCTCCCGCAGTACGTGAGCCAAATCATTTGCCGCTTGGAGAGGTGGAGGTTCGGACGGCCGAGGCGGTCCGTGTCGGCGGAGTAACTTGCTTCGCCTCTCGGCCCATGCAGTGAAGAGCTGACGTGTAATTTGCGACAACTGCTTTCGGCATCCGTTGCACCGGAAGGCAGACCAATGTGACCAAATCGCAGGTTGGTCAGTCCTGGAACCCCAGGCCCTTAAAACGGCAAGCTGGGCGAGTTGGTAATTGAACATGTTCCTATGGGCGGGCAGCGCAACCCGGACGAAGGACGAGAGGGAGTACACAACACGAGCGCAGACTAACAACTGGTTTATTATTTCAAGCAACGGACTATAATATACAGAAAATGTAAACACGTGTAAAGTGACGTTTTCAAGGGTGTTAGCCTATCTTGCCATTCAAGAAATCAGTTTCTTTATCCTGCAGAGTGATAGAAGTCTGGCTGACGCATGCGCCTGAGTTTACATGCATGAAGTAGGCCTCTACAATCTCGCGGTTAATTTGATGCATAATTTTATACAATATCTTCGTTTGTTCAAACATGGGTTTGCATGAGCAAACTCTACAATGCGCGGCCAGATTAGAACCTGTTTCATTCCTGATCGCACCTTGGTGCTCCCTAAGGCGGATGTTAAGGCAGCGTCCCTCTGCCCAAAGTACATTTTGCCGCACGGAAGTGGAATGACGTAGACCACTCCCACCGAGCATGCCGCAAGCTGCCCCGTGTGTTTGACGCGGCATGTAGCTTTGGACGCCTGTTTAGGTCTATTGACAAGATTGCAAATCTTGTTTAAGGAGTTCTTTGCTGAAAAGATTACTTGAACACCATATTTCATATCTGTCTTTTTTAACCCATGCCCCATCTGATGTACATAAAGGATGACTGCGTACTTTTTAACTTTTTAGATCTGCCTTTGGGGTGCTTCCCCTTTCTTTATTTTCTTCACTAACCCTTCACATATTGACACAATAATGGATTTAGGAAAACCGGCCTTCTTTAGACGATTGACTTGTTGCGAAAAGCGTTGTTGCGAAAAGCTCAGATTGGCGAGGTGGTGGCATGACTTTCTAAGTGCGGAACCCAAACTCCTCATAGCAATGCCTCTTTTCACAAGTTTTGAGTGTGCCGAGGCGTAGTTCAGAATTGGTTTGCTAGTCCTGGGGTTATAATGCCAACAAATATGTTGCGCTGTTAATCTTAGCTGCAAATCCAAAAATTGAATTTCATTATTACTGGGCAGTTCATGAGTAAATCTGAGACCCATTCCTTCTTTATCAAAAGCGGCGAGAATATCTCCAATAACTTCGGAACTGTTTTGGGAGCGGATAACTGCCAGGTAGTCGTCAACAAACGTGAAGCACTTGATCAAAGTTCCTGCCAAGACGCTCTCGAGTGCCCGGTCAACAGTGCCGAGAAAGATCTCGCTAAGAATGGGTGCGACCTGAGAGCCAATGCAGACCCCCCGCTTCTGAATAATTATTTGATTATCCCAGATAACGAACGTGGGATCTAAATAGAAAACCAGGAGTTCGAGAAAAGATTCATCCGGGACGCCACTATCTCAGGTCGCACCCATTCTTAGCGAGATCTTTCTCGGCACTGTTAACCGGGCACTCGAGAGCGTCATGGCAGGAACTTTGATCAAGTGCTTCAGGTTTGTTGACTACCTGGTAGTTATCCGCTCCCAAAACAGTTCCGAAGTTATTGGAGCTATTCTCGCCGCTTTTGATAAAGAAGGAATGGGTCTCAGATTTACTCATGAACTGCCCAGTAATAATGAAATTCAATTTTTGGATTTGCAGCTAAGATTAACAGCGCAACATATTTGTTGGCATTATAACCCCAGGACTAGCAAACCAATTCTAAACTACGCTTCGGCACACTCAAAACTTGTGAAAAGAGGAATTGCTATGACGAGTTTGGGTTCCGCACTTAGAAAGTCATGCCACCACCTCGCCAATCTGAGCTTTTCGCAACAGCTCAATCGTCTAAAGAAGGCCGGTTTTACTAAATCCATTATTGTGTCAATATGTGAAGGGTTAGTGAAGAAAATAAAGAAAGGGGAAGCACCCCAAAGGCAGATCGAAAAAGTTAAAAAGTACGCAGTCATCCCTTATGTACATCAGATGGGGCATGGGTTAAAGAAGACAGCCATGAAATATGGTGTTCAAGTAATCTTTTCAGCAAACGACTCCTTAAACAAGATTTGCAATCTTGTCAACAGACCTAAACAGGCGTCCAAAGCTACATGCCGAGTCAAACACTCGGGGCAGCTTGTGGCATGCTCGGTGGGAGTGGTCTACGTCATTGCACTTTTGTGCGGCAAAATGTACTTTGGGCAGATGGGACGCTGCCTCAACATCCGCCATAGGGAGCACCAAGGTGCGATCAGGAATGAAACAGGTTCTAATCTGGCCGCGCATTGTAGAGTTTGCTCAAGCAAACCCATGTTTGAACAAACGAAAATATTGTATAAAAATATGCATCAAATTAACCGCGAGATTGTAGAGGCCTACTTCATGCATGTGAACTCAGACGCATGCGTCAGCCAAACTTCTATCACTCTGCAGGATATAGAAACTGATTTTTTTGAATGGGAAGATAGGCTAACACCCTTGTAAACGTCACTTTACACGCGTTTACATTTTCTGCATATTATAGTCCGTTGCTTGAAATAATAAACCAGTTGTTAGTCTGCGCTCGTGTTGTGTACTCCCTCTCGTCCTTCGTCCGGGTTGCGCTGCCCACCCATAGGAACAAGACCAGGCCCTTGCATGTGCCCCAGTACTCCCATGAGGCCACCGGACTTGGCGCTGGGTCGCAGTGGACGCGCACGGCGCTTGAAGCCGGAGGGAGCCGTAGCGATCGCACGAACTCTTCCTCCGCAGCCCAGTCACGCAAATCTGTGCTCGGAAAGCGTAATTTGCCCGCCGCACTGTCTCCCGCAGACGAGGGTCTCCGCAGAGACAGCCAGCGCACTGACTTTTGGAAAGGCGATGAATCTCTATGCCGGTCACGTATGGGTGAACGGGCCCAGACAGTCATATTGACGCTTGCTGCCGCTGGATGCGACGACACAGGCTGCTGCTGCTGCCACCGCCATGTTCCCGAGTTCAACTCGGGAGGGTTTCGCGATGTACGAGTTTGGCACGAGCTCACCTATCAGTCAAAACCATAGGTGACGCACCGCGAGAGGCGCGTAACCCTCGAGCGCCTACCCACCACGGTTGGGTCACGCCCAACATATTTTTCGGCAACAGCGACGCGGTGCTCAGCTCAGAGGCATCAACAGTCTTGACCGCCGAAATGAAACACGCACAACGCACTGTCATAGGCGGTGTGCCGAGCACCGCTATCAGTGCCTGCGGTAACAGCCAACAGCCATGCCGCGGCGCTCCGTACGTTGCCATTCCCCTAATAAATGGAGAATGGTCAGATTATTGGTCATGACTGACTTTATTGAAAATTAGGGTGCCTGAATGGTCTCTCTCCCTCGCCGCCGCTCCGTACAGGGTGGGGACAACCAGCGTCGTCGTCTTCTTCCACAGCTGGCTCGTTGGCGCCCCTCGGCGCTAACGCGCGAACGCGCCCGTGCCAGTGCTGCCGCGTTCATCGTCGTCATTAATTATTTATTTAGAAACACAAAGATGTAACCAAATTTACCGTGAAGCGGTTAAGGGCTAGTTCTCCCAGAATCGTGCCCGTGTGTAGCCACAAAGTTCCCCATACGTGGGCCGATATCGAAGATAGTGCAATGCCGGGCCGACCCGCGGCGGAGGTGAAGCAGGCGTTAACCGCGCTTCACCTCTTGAGAAGACGTGCGCCGATCCCGAAGACAGCGCAATGCCGGGCCCATAGAGTTTCTCACTACATTACCTAGAGGGAAATCTGGCGCTGCTGCACAGTGGTATGCATGGGAATGCCGGTATATTGTGACTTCGGATTGGCATCGTTCTCGTAGAGGCAGGACACCTTGAAGACGCGCTTGGCAAGTACCGTTCCGTCTGTCACAATAATTTATTTTCTACTAAAACAGCAAGTAAAAAGCTGTTTTAGCTTTATTATTACGCGAAAACATGTTTTGTTTAACTATGAGAACTTGTTATTGTGTGTACGACTACATGTTACGTAAAAAGTATCAGCGGGTCGCTAAAGTTGGAGGACAGACGACAAGGTTTGCGCTCGCTTTGAAACAGTTGGTCGTCTGTTCTTGCTTTTCTTCGCTTGGTCATGCATTGTGGGTGAGTAAAGATGTAATATGGGTGAATAGAAACATTTTACGAAGATTTTACTTTGAGAACGCATTATTTGCATAGCCATATCCACGTTTTAGACGAAGCCTCTTACAACACCAGCCAACACGAGCCTCGCAGACACATATACCGTCATTCCCATGACGGCACGGTGTCCCCTTAAGAAACTCCCATAGACGGTGGCGCCAGATTACCCTCTAGGTGTTCTAGTGAGAAACTCTATGGCCGGGTCGACCCGTGGCGGAGGTGCAGTTCGCCATTAAGGGGCCCACATACACAGCTTCGCTGGTCATCCTTCTTCACAGAGTGGAAGGGCACTGAGGTTTTACAGCGAAAGCTGTAGAGCAACCGCCCCAGAATAGCGTCGGTCTCAGGTTCGATCCCCAGACCAGGACGAACTTTTTGACAACTGCGAAGTTTTCCTTTCTGAGAAACCTGTTTGTGTTTCCTCTGTAGCTTCATGCTACAGTCGAGTAGAGCAAATTTATTTGTGGCATTACGCTAGGCATGCAGCACATTGAGTATTCAACCCACCCATCAACCTACTATTGAAGCTTTTGGCACAGGAGGACTCCACTTCTTGTCCTGCAGTGGCTGCCCAGATATCTGACAGCGACCCAAGTAGTCCATCATGACAAACAGGTTGACCCACCAGGGAACCCCCAGTGTTTTCCTGTACCTGGGAAAAAAGTGAACAGTTAATCTCGGCTCGACAGTGCCAAGGGCACTCAAGCAAGGCTAGGCTAAACGATTCATGCAGACTTTACAACTACAGCTTGCTATTGCTTATTTTTTTCATAAGGCTCATTTTGGACTCTCGATCTCAATATGTCAACATTGTCAGAGTGCAGCTTTAACGTTGACGTGGCAACTGACAGGTTGCCACAACTAAAAAAACTGTTACAAGCAATAGCTTATACATACATACTTTTCTGCTATCAGTAGCAATCTGCAATTTTTTGCACCTGTATGTTTGATATGGTAAGTCGCAAATATTATGCAACTACAACTAAAGACCCTTACTACACTAGACATAGCCAACTGCCACAAGGTGAAGATGAAATCAGTTGTGTAAAAATAAGATTAAGTCGAAATACAGCAAGCTTTTGAACTTCTGCAATTGAAGCAACATGCAATGCCCCGTGACGGGCTGGAAAGTGTTTGCTCCTACCTGTGTGTAAATTGTTCAAAGACTGTAGCTTCACTCAACTCATCACTCCTGCTTGACAACTGGTGTTCTTGGTGCCGTCCACCTGCTCATACGGTTTCACTAGCTGACTAACAAAGCAAAGCTTCAAGACCAACCGTGCAGAAAAGTGTGATGGAATTGCAAGCACATAGAAAAAGAAAGAATAGCGAGATTAAGCACACAATTCAAGTTTATTACCACAAAATCATCAGTCCTACATAGTCTGGGAGACAAGGCACTGCTGTCTGTGTAAATTAAACGTACTAAACATTAACGCATTACATATAATCTTCTATAGCCCAGGTTCTCAGGATCTATTGAAGACTATAGCCATACGAGAAAATCTGTAGTAATGTCTGTATTCTTGCACCTAATGTGTACTGATAGCAAGGGATCATTGACCCTAGCAGTAAAGCAAGGTTATACTAACGGAATATCTACAACCAAACTTGTGCTAGTACTCCTTTTCACTGTGTGCTCTTAACTGTCTGGCAAATACCTCTGATATGTCAGCTGCCTTATTCCTTTCAATAACAGCTGAAATTCACTAAATAAAAAATAAATATGTTTCTCATAGAAGGTGCTTTCATGTAATCATAAAGTGAATCATTGCAGTGCATATGAGGCTTCCATTAGTTTTTTTTTGTTTCAAGAATACCACTATGGAACACAATGACCATAGAAAGCACTTACAAAAGCAACGTCTCACTTACAAAAGCAACGTCTATTCTTCATACAAGACAGGCTCACTTCAGGAACAAAAACATGTCGTAGTGGGTGACTACATTTTGCAGCACTAATATCTGTGCGCATAAAAATGCCAGAAAATTCTGGTGCCTGCAAGCCCGTAATGCAACAGTGTAGCGCATTTCTATATACTACTGTAGCATTCTTTTGCAAGTCTCCATGCCTGCCATTACATCGGCAAACTGATTAGAAAGTGCCAATTCCAGTTGCAGTGTGCTACCCCCAGAGTGCCAAAAAATAAGTTCTTGCTAAGAGTTGTTTCTTATTCACGAACCTCCCACTAATGATTTCCAAAGAGACCCACCAAGTTGGGCTTAACCCTTTCTCAACCAAGGACGAGCCAGGATATAGTCGTTGAAATTTGTACTGCTTCTGCCGAGGACCATGCTGGGCTCGTCCATACTAAAAACTTGCAAACACAAATTTGGTTTCACAATGAATTACATAGTTTTGGTTCAATGCAAGCGGTTTTCGATGTTGCGCAAGTGGTGACAGCAGAAAAAATTATATATCTAGAAGTACATCTAATTTTAAGACCAGCATGTTCTTGTGCCAAACAGAGGTGGCTGTGGATTCGAACAACACAATATGGGGTCCACAAAACCATTCAGTACCTCACTTCATACCCATCAGCGTAATGTCATCAGAATGGTTTTAGTAAAAAAATTTCCTTGCGCATATTACTTTTGCCATTTTCAATGTCTCTGTCTACAACAGGACGACTGGTAAGAATGACACTCATTTAGAGTTCCACCCGAGCCTCGCAGAGGCACTGATTGACGAAAACTCCTTTACCTCAACCTTACGGCAAGAGATAAAAGACCTCAGCTGCTCAAATAAGTCATAGCTTGTCCCTTGCCACTTCGCCAAGTCTATTTCGTTAACTGCTAAATTTCAAAAGCTAACGAGATGCTTCGTGTGCTGGAAACAATCGTCTGATTGGAATAACCAGGTGCTGGTGCCTAGACTGCAGCGTGGCACTGTGCGCTATTCCTTACTTTGAAATGTATCACACAGAAGCCAGCTTTCAGAGTAGTAGAAGACAAGTTCTACGAGTTTTCATCAAAGTGGTAGCATTGCTCTACTTTAGTGCAAAGAACACAGCTTCTCAGCTAAATTTAGAATTTTGAAGCTCAGCAGTGAAGCTTTTATTAGTACTGCAGCTAAGAAAACTTTTTTTCCGTATGTTTCAAAATACCTTTTTTCCAAGGCTTTCTGCTGAAATAAATATGTTCAATATACTTTTATTGGCTCTTTCACTGCATATACATTTTTTTGCACTAATAAGAACAGTAAGTATATTTGGTTCAATTTGGAAAGACGTGCATGATACTGAGAGGGTTAATCATGTTTTCTTTCTGAGCACAAAGGTCAAGAGTTCAGTTTCTAGCCCCTGCAGCTACCTCCCTATGAGTACATAGTGAAAATTCTCATGTACTGAGCCTTTGAATTGTGTCGTCTTTGTACTGAGCTGTCTCTTTCTTTAACCAAGTATGACATACCTTGAACTTCCTGAGCTTTATAGCTGCCACAAATATTTTTGATACTGATGCTTCTTTGTGCAAGTTGTGACAAGGGCTGTCCGAGAGCCTGGGCTTTATTGTGTAAAGCTAAACATAGGGTCTGAGGAACATTGTCATATTCGTGATTGATTACAAGTACATTCTTCACCATATGTAGTTCCTTGGTGTCTACAAAAACCTCAATTAACAGCCTCTTCCCTTCTTTTTCTGTTACATATTTTAACTTATGACCCCATGCTCCAAAGTGGGATGTCATACAAGCTGAAAAACTAGGGGAAGTCAGTCACAAGGACCAGTTAATTTTACGCTCTAAATGAAGAGGCTTTGTACTGTGCATGTAGGACCCTGTAGAGAAAATCATTTGGGCTCATTTGACAACCCACATTAAAAGGCTCTAATGCTACACACACACACACACACACACACACATATATATATATATATATATATATATATATCATGTAAACTTGTTTGCACAGTGTACATATAGAGTAACATGCAATCCTAACTCTTTCTGGACTATTTAGTGCATAATATCACATCAGCTCTAAGATTACATGACATTGTATTTTAAGGACAGAACAGGATCTCAACACCTTTTAACAAGTTAATTTTTAGTACACTAACTGCTTATACAATGTAGAAGTACTAAATATATGTTAGGTATGATTTAGCAGTTTCTGTATACAGATATAGATAGTCGTCTGTGTTATATTTCCGTCCCTTCAAGAGCATGTATACCCATGATGCAAGAAAAGGTTACAGTACAAAACACATTGTGTGACAATCAACAATACTGTGTACAATACACATTCTTGCAACATAAAATATGGCAAAGAAGTTCAACCAAATGCTCATATATGGAAGAGGTGAGAATTTGCAACATATTGATTCAAGCAGCAAGGTTTAATTGAAGGAGAGGCAGAAGAATTTACAATATTACAAATGGTTTGCTTTTGTTTTGCATATAAGGGTACACCACACATGAACTCTGCTTCAGCAGTCTTTGGCACTATTTCATTTCCCTGGAATAAAAAATTCTCAGCAAATGAGAAAGTGACATGTGGACCTAGCACCCAACCCGAGAGCTTAAGACAATGTTCTCGAGTAATGAAATATATATGTAAAATTTTCTCCTTAACAATTCATGAGGTGTATAAAAACACATAATATAAGTGTCTATGTAATATATCACCAATGCCTGGAAGAAGACAAAATGCTAAAAACAAGGCAGAAAATAAGCTCCTGTGCACATTGCTTCTGAATAGAACATAATATGGAATGTAAAATGCACACACGAAAGAACAAAAATACAGACTTCTTGGCTTTTCCTTGTCACTATTTGCATTTTTAGTATAATCTCACTGGTCATAAAGCATTCCTTTGCATTGATGAAAGATCACACATATCTGCTTTTAGGTAGGCATCGTCTTCACACAAGCAATTGGGCGAGCAAATCACAGCAATATTCTCAGCACAGCAACCATACAGAATGTTATGTTCTAAACAAGGTTTTCATGTGGAATATCTCTACAACTCAATTAATGAGAACTGTCACAGTTACACAAGTTACAATAACAGCTTGACAGTTTACAGCTGCCAAATTGCAAGAATTGAGAGCAGATTAAAATGGTAGCAGTAAATGTGTATAAAGTAACATCACAATACATCACACATTTCAAAGCCATTTTTTAAATCAGTGGAACATATTCTTTAAAAAAATAAAAGAACGGATGCATCTCAAATAATCCAATTTTGCCTTTGCAGCTGAGATGTAACGAAAAGCGGACACATTCTGCATGATCCAATAGTGAATTGGCTTGTCAGGAAATTCACCAATCAGCCTCTTAATTAAGGGCTACTTTTATATAGCAGATTTGAAGCCTGTTATTCTCCAAGGCACAAATGCTCTATAAAATTTGACAGCAAACAGCAGCTAATGAATTCTTTTGGCATGAGCAACGTCCTCCGCTGCACTGAGAATTTGCAAAAAAAAAAAAAGCCTTCCTAGCAACCTGTCCCTTTCTGCCTGTGCTATGAAGCACGGCAGTGGGGAAAGCGGTAGCGCTACGCTTAGAACACGCCACCAGATGTCACCAACTTCACATGTTGCGGTTGCAGTGGGTCAGAGCGCCAAGTTTCTGTCCTGCAGTGAATTTCACTGAAATTTTGTCTAGTCTACTACTGGTGCTGTATAACATCTTATCAACAAAGAACTACCAATAACTCATTCAGCTACAAACTAAAATAGACTGCCGGTAAATGTTTCAGAGCTATGTAATCTTATGTGACAATATAAACTTGATGAACAAATATTCAAGGCCATAGAAAGATCATTTTTTTTTCATAAATAATCACATATATGTAAAAGTTTATTCCCCTGTGCTACCACTGCATCTATAGCCCAGCAACTGTTTATCATCTATGAGGCAAGGCTGCTGGCAGTCATGCAGATCTCCCAGAATTCTTGCTTAGTGATATCGATAATAAAAGGCAATACTTTATCTGCTATCTTCAAGCGCGCATGGCCTGAAACGCCAGAGGACAATGATTGATGGTGTGTTAAGTTCCAAACTTAAGGACTAAGGTACGAGTCAAACCATATTTAAGGGCTTTACATTAATTTTGACCACCTGCGTTCTTAAAGGGACTGACAACTGGCCAGTGTGTTGCGAGACATTAATGGAAATAAAAGGACCATGATTTATAGTGATAGAATCCGGCACGCTGTTTGCAATTTAAGTAGGAATTATAACTTTAAACTGGCAAACAATGTCTCAAAAACCAGTAAGCGGCGAGGCCTGGTGGTGAAATCTTGGTACTTCGTACACAGTCTATGAAATTACTGCACACAAGTCGCTGTTATTAAGCACATAATTATTGCTTAAAATTGCAGTTGCCATATTATTAGACACTTTAGCTTTATTCTGTGCTTCGAAAATCAAAAGCGCACGCATGGCTAAGGCAACATGCTGAACTGCGTATCACGGATAAAAGTGTCGTTTCGTCTTCGATCTGATTGGTTTCCTTGTCTGGTTAATGCCAAAGCAGTTGGACAGGAAAACATGAAAACACGTAGCTATTATCACAGAAATACTTTAACATTCCAGAAAACATGAATCACAGGAACATCGATTTCATAAACAAAATAACACTTTCTCACGTTACGACCGCACTTGTCGTCTGCCTCCCACTAATGCTGGCGTATAGTCGCCATCGCGCTCACCTATCACCATTTTTAGCATTCTTCCAGTGAACGACCACATCCTCACTGCAGATTTAAAAAATTCGGATAAAGAATGTTCCACAGTGTTTTCCGCGTTACCACTTCATGATTGGACACTGACGAGTAAGCTTTCCATTGCATTAAAAATGGGTACCATGAAAAATTGTTGTCAGTTCCTTTAAATGTCCACTTATATCTACAAACAGAAGCGTTTCACATTCTATCCCAACAGGCCCATGTTCCCAGGTTCGAAAATCAAATCAGCACCCTAGTTTTTACACCCACTGCAGAAAGCACCTAACTTCATAGGTGTCCCAGTGGAAACACTTCGTCCATGGGACATCCAAATCATGTCTCAATGTCCATGCAGTGTTTTGGATACGAATAGGACATCTGCTGAACGTCCAGTTTTGAATATTGAACCACATATGGGACCCGTTTGGGATATCCTACCATGGATGTCCCAAGGATATCCCACATGGACCTTTTTTGAGATACACGTGAATAATCCTCATGTTGAGGCTTTGTCTTGGAGTTACCTGCTAACAGAATTACGTTTTCTGGCATCTTTGAATTACAATGTGAAGTTATGTCTGCAGCTCGTGTGTACATCGTACTTAACAAATTTTCTGACACAATTTACTTTGAAAACTTCAGTTAATTCAATAAGCCACTTGTGCTTGGCGGAAGGCCAAGAAGAACTAGGGGTATGTTGCACTTCCACACATGCACATAATGTGTATACAAAACGTATGTGTTCTTGACGCATGGGCGCTCTGCCCTTACATCGGTCACACAGCGCGTGCTGCGTCTGTAGCAGACATTATGGCAAACACTGTGCCAAAGGCCCTGGGATATGTCTGTAAAATGTACGCTGCACGTCCCCATGATGGACACGTCCCTTCATGGACATGAAAAGGATGTTCGCAGGACACGGAAAGTGTGGCCAAAATATTGTGTGGGAAATGTCCGAAGGGTGTATTTGACACAGTTATAGGACATCCATGTCCTGGCAGTGGATGTCCATAGGATAACCATAGGACGTCACTGTTGCCACTGAGGTGATACAGGTGGCCAATATGGTAACACCAACACTGCAGTATGTGCAAGTTCGCTTCAGCTCATGTGACTGCTTTAAATTCTGTGCACCGAGCAACTGTTTTATATGCTTGTTGACTCCCGCAGATTGGCTGCTGTCTGCTATTAGTAATTGTGCCTGGTAAGAAGGAAGATAAGAATGTTCCGAGAGAACGAGAGATGAGACACTATGCATGGACAGCATGCAATAAAAAAGAAAAGGTGATGGAGCAGACTGCTTGTCTTTATGCTTGAAGGCCTTCAACCACCCTTATGACTAAGCCTGCCCCCCTTCAACTGAGGATTCTCGCCTTTTCAGTGCCCTAATCTCTTACACGCTTTATGGTCATGTCCAATCAACTAGCCGACCAACTTGTACTGAGTTGATCTTGTCAGCCGCTCAACTAATGTGGACAGCCTGCACATTAGTCAAGTGGAAAGGGGCATCAGGGCAGCTTTCCCTTTTTAAGAAACACAAATGGCTGATTTTTATTGCAATTTAACAATAGGTGCCTTGACAAACAACCATATAAAAAATTCTAAAAAATGAATTAGCAAAGGGAACTGCTTGGCTTCAAATCTGCAACACAGAAATGTGTCCTAAGCCAACTTATCAAAACTTAATATCTGTTCATTAGCTAATTTGTTTTTGCAAAATGCTGAGTATATTGTGTCCGCCTTTCTAACTAGCCCATGTACATACAATTGTGCCATGTACCTTGGGTAGACTTATAAAAACTCAGCGTTTGGATAGCGAAGATCTTTTAGAGGAATTGAATTGAATACTGAATATCTTCTCTCCATGAAGGATAAAAAGAAACAGACAAAATGTGGCAAAATAACAATTTCAAGCAATGTACACCACGGTCTACAGTTAAAGGGAACACAAGATTAGTAGTTAGTGAATTATTATAGCTCAGTTTTGGCATGGCATGAAACCTTGACAAAAATTCTTTTTACTATTATAGATCTACCTAAAGCACAGCATCAGGCACCTCTTATAAAGTTCATATGTTCAAGTTACTTCAAATACTAATCAGATATCCCCTTTAAAAGTAGACTGTGCTGTACATGCTATTTGGCAGTCTATTAAAAAGGACAACTTGTACATCTGTGAAAAGTGACAGACAACCTCACTTCTCGGTTGCCTTACATTAAGCACTTAAGTGGCTAGCAGAGCATGTGTGTGGCCTTCTATCACGACAACCAATGTCCAATAACTGCAGTAACCACTTATATTAGGTCATAAGAAATATAGGAAAAAGAAACTCAAATACTAAACTCTAAGTTGAAATACTTCAATTCAAAAACAAGTATTCGATTTGCGTCCTAAATTTTGAAATACTTGCGCATGCATAATACAAATTTGCTAATATTAAACAAAGGCTACATAGCACAAAAGCAGCTTGTGCAAAGTTGCTGATAAAATGATCTAACATGTCTCTACTTGCGAATCATAACAGCTACAATCTTGTCTCTAGAGATGTTAAAGAGGAGCACAAGGCTAAAGTGGATTGGCAAATCACACTTCTGATGCACCAAAAAGAGCAGGCTTGCTGTAAGTGGAATCTTGGTATAAGTCAGAAAAGGCGCAAGAACGACACCACCTTGAAGTTTCAGAACTAGCACAACCTTGTGAAGTAAAATATTTTGACAGATTTTGCCAGAGTCTAAACAACTGGTTGTTGATAACTAAGGATTACACTATTCAGAAGGAACAAAAGACTAAAAAATTGTGCGTTACTACCACATTTTACACGCAGTACAGCCCGAGCATGTAAAACTGCTTTGAAATTTGTGATGTCACACTAACATACTGGCGGTGCTTTTTGGGCATGTAATTCAAATAGAGAAATTTGGCCCTGATTTTGCTCACTAGTAACTGAAAGTTTTGTGCCAAATAAATGCGATTAGATCCTAAGAGAGAATACCCTTACCATCTAATCTGTTTTGGTGCTGCTCTTTAGCGTGTATTTTTAATACAAAGTAGTGATAAAACAGTACAATAATTCATGCTCGCTCACAGGGGCCATAAACTCGGATCATTCGCTCTCGGCAATATTAACCTTCAGCGCATGCTAATTGGCTAAACAAGCAGAAGTGGGTGCACTGAAAAAAATCAACTTTCAGGCGAACATACTTTTCATCATCTGTTTGCCAGCAGATTAGACAGGGACCATAGAAAAGGACACACACAGCACTGTGTGTGTCCTTTCCTGCTGTCCTAATGCGCTGGGAAACAGATTATGCGGCATCAATGAGTCCAATGTTCAACCTTGGTGACACTTCTCATTACTGCTTCAGTTAGCATAGTTGCCAAATTCACTGAGAATGTTATCTCTATAAATGTCGAGTACTCGGCAATGCAACATGTAGGGGTGTCGAGTCAAGATACCAGTGTGAAAGCATTGCCGAAAGTAAGTGATCGAGGGTATGGCTTCGAACTAGCGCTGGCTGTCAGCCACATCATCTTGAGCTTTCAAGTGTTCTCTTGATAACAGCTGTGCAGGTTGTGCATTCCACGTTGTGGTGAGCAAAGATCTTTAGCAGGTCACGAATATTTCTAAGCCACCACTCCTCTTTGGCGATTCTGTGCCTGAGATGGAAAAGGCAGAAGGTGACAAGTAAACAACACTGAACTTAAATTTCCTTGTGTTCTGTATGAGCTGGGCATGTAAGGAAGTTTGAATTTGCTGAGCACAACATATGGTCTAAAAACTGCAGCACTACTAATACAATAAAAAACAGAAGCCTTTGACCTGCATTGCAAGAGAAAAATTACGACTTGCAAGCAGTGCAGTGAGATGTGTTTTAGTCTACTAAGTGTAAGAGAATTAGCAGATTATTATGCTTGATTTTCACTGTTAGTGGTCTTCATAGTCCAATAAAATATCTATTGCAGTCATGATCCGTCTCTACGTTCGATTGCTGACAGGCTGTGAAAAGAGTCCACACCTCTGCAGCAACTTATTCTTCTGAATGATGAAGGGACAGCAATTTTTTTTTCAGATGAACAAGGCAAATGCAGCAGCCAAGTGTGCACTGAATGATGCAGACCAATAAATGGGATCGTCTTGCAAAGCTTTAACACTTTAACAATGCAGCAGCAAGCATGAAATCCTCTCTAAGGTTGCTATAATAAAAATGACGGTTATGCTATGCGTTATCATAGCATAAGAAACACCACAGCCAAAATGTGCTGAACAGCTTTAGCAGCAGGTCACTAGACTAACAAGGCAGTGTGACTTCCACAATACTCTCCACTAAAAGTGCTCAGCCATCACTTCGGCATACCCAGGCTGAATAGTAAAGGCATCCTGAACCACCCCTCAGGCTAGGCAAAAAAAAAAAAAAGAAAAAGAAACCACATATTCCATGGGTAGCATACACTGCTGTGAACATCTCAGCCAAATTTTTCCCTCGTGCATGAAAGGTGAGGCCCACAAATGGAGCACGAAGACACTTAAAAACTTTTTTTAAAACCCTTTTTAGGGCTGCAATATTTCCTCGTATAGAAGATTCCCATACAGGGCTGCTACTGGCCAGTAACAGATATCAAGCAAGCAAGAACCGTGAGCCGTTCGCTCACGCTCGGCCATGGCCGCCCAGGCAGGAATAAAACTCCCAGTAAATACACTTAGTCCGCAGGAATCAAAATCGTGTCCCAATGTCCATGCACCAATTCAAAAACAAATAGGACGTCCAGTTTTGGATATCCTACCATGCATGTTCGAAGGATATTCAGGGTGCCTACCAAGTTCACATTTCCAAATTCCCTGAGTTTTCCAGGTTTTCCCCGAGTGACATTGCAAAATTCCCTGAGTGACGCAGTACTATGTTTCATGTCAAGACAGACTGAAACCACGTCACCTGATGCTGTCACTCTCTAGTAAGCATATGAAAAAATTAAAAAAAAACCGACTTAATCCAGTTTGAATACTGAGTAGTGTTTATGTTGTTCAAAAAGAGAATAGAAAGGAGGGGTTAGTAAAATGCACAGCAAATAAAACGTCTTCAAAAAAATTTCAAATCGAGTCGTACATCCTCAAATACGAATAAAAAGGAGATGCATACAGAAGCAAATATTTTCGAATATGAGCTATTTCTATCAACTGATACCAAGCTCAGTGGTATGAGGCCCGAACTTTGTCACAACTGAGATTCTCTCAAGAGCTCGTAAGGTCAACCTCAGCTGTCCTGACATACTCTCAGCCCGCGTACGCCTCAGTGTTGTGTTTCACGGCTTTAAAGAGTTTGTTTTCATGTGAATGATGGTCACCTGCGTCCCGGCATCAGCCAACACTTTTTTTTTAGCCTAAGCTCCTTCAAAAGGGTGGCAGCATGCTTCCTTTCCTGTTCATTCCTCAATGCATAGGTTATTTCTGTTCTTGTCCTTTTTCCGTCACTCGTTCGCCCCACGGACCATTTGAAGCATCTTCTTGGTCCGTTGCACAGTCCACGTCCGATTTTTCGTACTCCCTGGGGGCCGCGAAAACGTTCGAAAAATCGGCCAGTTAGAAAAAAATAAATGCATGTCATTTACTGCCCTTAGGGCTCAAACCACCACAGGCACATTCGAAAACGCTCTGAAGGCCTGTCGGTACATGTATTAGGCATATCGGTGCTCATACTGTAAAGGAGGTCCCGGATACGCGCATGTATAATTAAGGAATACATATCGTGACCCGTGACAATTACCCCTGCCGACGCTTGTAATGCTTCGCCGCAATACGTTTGCGTATGCTTCACCACGGAACATTCCTGTATTGAGGCGAAGCTGACTTCCATGAATCGGTGTTATCTAACGCACCATGCTTTCCGAGCTTCGAAGCCAATTGCGAGGACCACAAAGGCGCAGTCGGTGCCATTGCTGACAGCAGCGAATTCTTTCAATTAAAAATACGGCACCCAACGGCAAGAAGCTTAATAGCTAACATCGAAGCAGCTAGGTCTAGCGTTGCCGCAGTGGTGGCTACGGCTGCCAGCGGAACTGCGTGCGAGAGCGCCGGTTCGAGGTAATCAAAACGGCAGCGGTGGTGATTTTGATTAATGACGTTTCGGACCTGCGGTCACGGCAGGAAGTCCGGAAAATCGGACGGCGAAGGATTCTTGCGTCCGAAATTTCATACGTTCCGATAGATTGACTATATGGGGTACTTGGTGGTGCCGCGAAGCCGTCCAAATTAGCAAGCATCCGGAAAGTCGGTCGTTGACTGTACACTGGAAACTCCTCCAGCCGACGACAGGGCGTCAAAGACGGCTCATTACGATTCCTGTCTATTACTCGAGCCAGCATTACCGCGACTTTCGACCCTTTCAACAAAATTACCGCTAATTTTCCTTGATAGAGGCACAAATTCCCTGAGTTTTCCCCGAGTTTTTCCAGACTGCTCAAAATCCCTGAGAATTCCCGGTTTTCTCGGTGGGTAGACACCCTGGATATTGCACATACACCTTTTTCTGCATGCACATGAGTATTTGTCCTCCAAGAGGCTTTGAGTTTCCTCGTAACAGAATTAAGTTTTTTTCGCATGTTCGAATTACAATTCGAGGCGATCAAGTGTGTAGTTCGTGTGTACATCACACTTTGCAAATTTTGATATAATTTAGTTTGAAGAGTTCAGTCAGTTCAATAAGCCACTTGCGCGTGAAAGAAGGCCTACAAAAACCAGGAGTATCATGCACTTTTGCTTGCGTGCGTGCACTAGGGTTGCCAATTGTAAAGTGAGCGATGTAGGGACGGAAAAGGAAGGGGGTGGCGACGACCTACCCTGTCAGGGTCAGGAACCACCCGTTTGTGCTTGCAACAAAGATAAACAAATTTTTGGTCCTACCGTGTTGCAACTCGCAACAAGGTGCAGCATAGCTGCCTGACTACACGGCTACCAACAAGGGTAGAGGTACTGTGAACGGTTAGGGCCTACAACAGAACCATGACAATATCATTTTGTGTGTTCATGACAAGACAACATAACACAAAAAAGAATGAACAAACGAGCTGTCAGGCTTTATTAAAAGGAAATTATTCAATTTCTGTTATCGAGTAGAAAAATAAAAAGTCGAGACATTTGGCTGTCCCAACTGGGTCAAGTCGGGACACGAGACATTTTCTCAAAAGTAATGGCAACCCTAGTGTGCTTGCGTAATGTGCGCACATCATGCATCTGTTCTTGATGCATGGGTGACGTACCTGTTTATCACGCAGCGTGTGCTGCGAACGTAATAGACATTATAGTAAACACTGAAAAAGGCCCTGGCATGTCTGTAAAATGTACGCAGTCGCAACACGTCCCTATGCTGTCCCTCGCGGACCTGCAAGGGATGTCTGCAGGACACGGAAAGTGAGGCAAAACGATTGCGTGAGGGACATCCACATGACGTATTTGACACATCCCTAGGATGTCCTGGCCGTGGATGTTTACATGATATCCATTGGATGTCACCGTTGTCAGTGGGCTTTGGCTGCGCTACGAGGCTACAAAATTCCTTTGTAACTGATGTTGCAGGGAAACAGGTATGTGTCACTTCCATTCAGGCTACAGCAGCCTTCTAGTATAATCATTTTTACAGGCATGGCTGAAGATTGGCATAAACAATGAAGTGCAAGAGAAACTATTTAACAGGAAATTAACTCTACATTATGAAAGCAAAGCTCAGGGATCCTTAATATATAGCTTATTGATCATTTATCAGAATATTCCTGAAGACAAAATGAAACATGAGGTCAGGGTGATGTAGAACATCAGATAGTAAATATTAAATCAAGATAACAACCAACAAAGAAAATTTCCAGACAAAATAAATATGTACGAGTGCTAACTGAGCAAGAACTGTGAAGTAGTTTACATTAGGTTTATGAATGTGGAAAGATTTAAACTACTCTAAAGTATGGCTTGTCTGCGTGAACAAGTACATAAATTTATTGCTTTCTAAATGAAATTGGTCAGCCTAGCAAAACAATAAACTCTGCAACGCAAACACACATTAAATATATCCTATTTGAAAAGTCACCTGGAAAAATCTTAATTATGCAGATGGCTTTTCTAATTAGTTATGTCTGTTTACCCGTAATACAAGCTATATTTTACTCCATAATGCCCCACGTGTAATCTTTACTATGCTCATAACTCTCTAACTTATAAGCAGGAAATTTAACACAAGTTATAGCAGCTTTACTGATATTCTGGAGCAAATTTTCAGTTCTCGATAGTTTGGAAACCAAGTGCTAAATAACTGCTATACTAATTTCTTACTCAAATCACATTTCCTTGTTGTTTTGTACAAATGTGCTTTCCATGGCCAGAAACAAAGGCAAGCAAGTTGTGCTAATTTTTCTTGGTCTGTAATTGTGCTTGGGCTTTACAGGGTTTAAGATCTACCCAACTAAAGAAAGGCGGACCAACACACAGAAAAGAAATCCCACAGTGGTGTCTGGGATGAGCACAGCACTGTAGCTTTTGTAGATGTACTTGACACAAAGCTTAGAGATTCGTACCAATTAAAAACACCATTACACATCACAAAAATTGGCGTTTAAGATTTTATTTCCTTCTTGAAGTGCTATTACACAGTAACATACAAATACAGCAGAAGTATAGATCTCACTCATAAAAAAAATTATATCATGGACCAAAACCACGATCTGAGGCACACCGTAGTGGGGGACTCCAGAAATTTGGACCACCTGGGGTTCTTTAACGTGTGCCTAAATCTAACCACATGGGTGTTTTCACATTTTGCGCCCATCGAAATGGGGCTGCTGTGGCCGAGATTTGGTTCCGTGACCTTGCGATAAGCAGCCCAACACCATAGCCACTAAGCAACCACGGTGGGTTCATTTACCTTTACCTTTAAGATGCAATTGTTTTATATGCAAGTTTAGCCACATTTTATAATTCATAAAGGTTATTTAATGCCAAAGGTGCACCTAGGCTAACAGAGGCACTCGCAGTGGAGACTTGAAATTAATTTTGACCACACAGGGTGACAGGTGGTAAGAGATGGTTGCACAGGCACTTTAGAATTAATATGTCCCAATCTGAATGCAGCCACCGAGGCTGTAAAACAAACCGTGGCCTTATCCTTCACAGCAGAATGCTCTAGCCTCTAGGTCATTACATCAGGCATATATGTGCAAGATTAAACACAAAAATGTACGTAAACCTGAAGCCCGATGACACTATCAACATGCACATAAAACACTGCTATTGACAATGCAATTGACCTAAAATAAATAAAAGTGCTAAAATGTTTGAGAAACATTCTGTAAATAGATTAAATTCTCTCTCCCAATGGGCCTTCAGGACACTGGCTAGTAATGAATTTTTAAATGTTTTTCATTATAACACACTTGCTACAGTAAAAGTTTTTCAAAGAACTGGCACCTTGAAATTATAACAGATAGATATAGCAGTAAAACCCTGACTGAATATTTATGCGAAAGCAAGTCCTGGTTGCAGAATAGAAGAAAATAACTTCAAGTTTTTTATAAATAAGGGAGGCACGTATTAATTGCTATTTGAGCAAAACTCATCTCTGCTCGAATTTCATACAGAAATGGCATTTTGCGGTGTATTTTGTCTAATACCAATACCAAATAAATGTGGATGTTCTGAGGAAAGTTGAAGTAAAGCTTCAAATTAATTTCTGCCTTCTGACATTCTCAAACATGCACACGAAGCTCAGTATGCATGCATTCCTACATATTACCACCACCAGAATGCGGCTGCAACTGCTGGGAATCTAACCCACAACTTATGCTTGGGAGCAGAACACCACTGACGCTTAGCCACTACAACTTGCCTGTTTTGTTCAGAACAGATTAAAAGTACGAGTTGCCTCAGACAATGCTGACTCAAAAAACGTAGATTTTTCTCAGCAACAGAATGGTGGCATCATCACTGTTCTGGCAAGACACAGCACTGACCATGTTCATCCCTAACTCTAACAGGTGACACCAGTTCCTTTCAGTGAGGCACTGTTTTGGTTCTTGCATCACTGCACCTGACGAACAGTTGTCACCTTCAGGGCGAAGCTGTTAAGAACAGTTCCACAATGGTTTTCATGAAGTAGCGGTAAGAGCTGATGGTGGCATGCAGCAGTATGGTTGGTATCAAATGCCAATTAAAGAGCAACAGGCAATGCAACCTGCGCCGCAGCCCCAGAGTGGCCGTATAACCAGGGCACTACTGAGAAAGCGCAGCAAGATGCCGGCATCGGCGCTGGGCTATCACTAAGAACAGGCAGCAATGCTACCCTACCATGCCACCTGAACACACAGTCAGACGCCACCATTGGCAGAGCCAGCGTAGCACGTAGGAAAATGCATCTGACATAGCAGAGACGATAGAAGTACTAAGTAATTTGTATATAGTAAAGCATTTGAATACGCTAGGGTATAGTGAAGGAACTGCACTATGTCCAGTGAAGCATTTGCAAAGCCTTGGGTAGATTTCATGCAGAGGCAAAACAGACCCATAGGACTTGGAGAACATTGAAAGGCTGTGAGAACTTCCTCATAAGGTTTCGCTATCTCTGGTGTATGACTCGCTTGTGTTGGCATACATCAGTGAATTTGTTTTTCTGGAAGAGCAGTTTATACGTGACTTCCTTACTTATGGAACATTCAGTAGCAAACATTTGTCAGAGTGAAATATGTACGAAATGCCTTGGGCAACAAAAAGGTTCTAAACATACAGCATGGCTGAGCTAAGCTTGCCATGTTTACCATGGAAAGAACAGCGCAGGGTCAATTCACGTACTGACACATGAAAGACTATGGCCACAGCTCACTGGCAGCTCTATGCGCAATAACAATCTAAACCACAGGAAGTCACCACAACTTGCATTATTAGTATTGAAAAAGAAAACATCACAGTACACAGTGGCACAGGGTGATATGAGGGTACAGTTACACTTCATTCTACAATATAAAAGCAATGCTTAAAATTTTAATTAAGAAGAGGAAAAATAAGGTGGCAGTGACTAGAGACACAGGTAAAAGAAAATGGGGGGTGGTTGTTATGAACTTGAAAAAAAGGAACAGTAATAATGGCCCATTTTTGATGTGTCACACATACTGGCAGTCCACATCTGGAACTGGAACTAAGGGAAGTGAACCAATATGAGCCGCTGCCAATGATAAAAACATTTTTTTCTTCAAAATAAAAAATACTGAGGTGTTGTGTCTTTTGGCATAATTGTGTTCTTGTGCAGGCAAATACGGATATAAAGAATTATTTAATATGAAGAAGCTAGATTTTATTTGGCATGTAAATGGTATACGTATGCCCATAACGAATATAGGATACACAAGTTATTTTTATGTTGAACGTAACTTCATTATAATGAAAAATCAACTGTATCAGAGACCGAGTGAAAACAGTATGTATATTCCCTGATGCATGCAGAAAAAATAAACATGAAAACAACACTTGCCAATAACATGTAGCAGGAAAGGCCAAGCACAGCAAGAACTCCCGAGTTCTCATTTGATCTAATTTTCTCTTGCCATAAAACGTCAATACCAGTTCATCAGTTACTCTATTTCTCCGTTTGGCAAGTAAGCACTTTTGCCCCAGTATGAAACGCACCAATGGCCCTCTGTAGAAAGCTAGGAAGAATGCTTCTCAGCACCTTCGACATAATTATTAAGAAAAATGCAACTTTAGTGATCCAGACGGAACACACAGGGCCCTTGAAATTAGGTGTACATGTATCATTGAATACTATAGTTCTAATATATCAATAATTTAACTTATTCTGATAGATGCCTATGGCTTCATAAGAAAACAAAAGGTTAAAGCATAGTTAAAAATTTTATCAACCAGCCAACATGTTATATGATTATACATGTAATGGACATACCTGCCTTACAGCAAACTGGTAAGTGAGACAAAAGTGTACTGCTTCTGGGTAATTTGAGAAAGAAGCACACCATCATTACATACTATCAGAAATAGTTACAAACATGCATACCAGCATTGCATAAAGCCTTCACTGCATAAAGATAATAAATAATAATTTGACAGCATGGAAGTAATCTCTGTAGCAATTCTAATCTTTTTCTGAACGTTCCAGAGTACTGGCAAGAAATAATTTCGCTGAGCCTTATGCAAGCAGCCACTTTAAGTGCCACAGTTGTTCTTCAACAAAGCTTGTGAGGAAGCGATCACTCCATAAGAGTGCTTAAAGACGCTTTCCAGCTACCAGAAGAAGACAGATCATTGTAATAGTTGGTTTTGCACTAAAGCAAAAAAGTGGCCAGAGAGATGAAAAGTTTAGGAATAAGTGATAATGCAGTCACTTGGTTAATGAAAAGAGTAAGTGTTTTGGTAACAATGCAACAGATATATTTAAAGGAGAAAAAATTGCATGATAACAATTCATACCTACCTTAGACACAACATGCTATAATACTTAATGTTCACTTAGTTCAAACATATATTTGGGAAAGGGATTGGTGGAAGTCATCTATGACCACAATGGAAGCAACAACAGAGTCCTCAAAAGCCTAACGTGTGGTGTAGTTGCCGTGCCTGCTGCTACAAATGTAAAGGACAACTGGTATTCACAACTCTGCGTTCATCTGTCTGCATGACCTGTTTGTTCAAGTACAACATACGGTAACAAGCATACACAGACAGAAACTCACATAAATGAAATCTTGAATACAGCAGTAAAATGAGCAACATCTCATGTGTGGAGTTTTCTTTTAAGTGCCAAACAGAGATGAAAATAAATAAGGCAAAGTAACAGGAATACCACCACCTTCATTCTCATGGTTCCCATGAGACAACCTGTGATTCAACCCGCTGCAACACTCAACTGTAGTGTATATAGCTATAATACATTTGGCTAGCGAGGGTGAAGAAAACAAGGATGGGTACACAGCATGTGGCTGCGTTTTCAATTGATCACTTTGGTAATGCCTTCAGGTTCGCATGCCACAACTCTTATGCCTTAGTTTGATGCCGGCCACATATTTAAAGCAGCAGAACGACATCACTGCAGCAACAGGTAGTATTCACTGATGATGCCATGTTCCTGCTTCCAGTGTCGCTGATGCACTCGACTATGCAGAACGGAAGTGACAGTGACATAAAACACATTTGCTTTCAGTGGCTGAGCCAACCGATGTGCAGGAAGATGACATCTGTGAAATTCGTTAGCCAAAAATAGGCTTCTGCTCAGGTGCAGGCTTATTTGGACAGCGACAAAAGCTGGGAGCAAGTACACCTCAACAACAACCCAGCAATTCTAAAATAGCTGCACAAGACAGCAACAGCACCATTAGTGGTGGTGATTCCGCCCCGTTGTGCTACCAACACTGGTGTCAATCCAAGGAAAACTGGGAAAAAAAGAGCCTAAGACATAACAATGGGAAGGGCAAGGACAGGATTATTAGATGCAGTAGGCCACTTCATCGATGTCCTCAGAGATGGACTGCTCTACGAGCAGGGGGTGCTTTCCGGCCATTTCACGCAAGTAGCGGTCGGAAGTTGCTAGCATGTTCAGCATAGGCCGCAGGTCAAGCCACCACGTGTTCTTGGGGAGGCGATGTCTGAAAGGTCGTACAATGTAATTATGTACTGTGCTCAGCTGATGTGGAATGTTAAAAGCATAGGTTGACCTCTTAAGAAAGCAGCTGTTTTTTCCTGGGTTCACTATTAAGTTTTGGGCAAGTTATCAACGAGCCCTGTTATATAACATTGTCAGCATGAACGAACACAAAGTAGAAAAGCAAGACGCACAGCGTGGCCTCCTACATGTCATTTCAAGTTCTCTGTTTATGTTGGTCATGTTTTGTCGCATGCTACAATAATGGATTCTCGCAGTAGCCAGATAACTTCAAGTTGTGTTTCATCCATGGCTTTGCACACCAAATGCCACATTCGTCCGACTGTAACACCTATACCCTATTCTCGTGGTCAAGAAAAAGAACAATAATATTTGTGCAGTTTCAGCATTGCACCCAATTTTAATGCACATGCTGTATTTAGATATGCATATATTTCACACTACAAAATACAGTCAAACGCCTAATGGCCTGTATAATGAAGGAATAATTCCATTCCGGTCCTATTGTGAGCTGTGTGGTGTGTGACATTTACCGAGAGTGACCTTTATAATGAATGAGTTCGGAGGTCCCAAGAATATTATTATAAAGGTGTTTGACTATACGTACATTAGAATCAGGTAAGTAAATACTAATTCTCATATGCATGCTTTTGAAAGTTGGTGACCAGGAAGAACCAAGGTCAACTCATCATGTTCATTAAGCAATCGATGCTATGCATGTGGCTAGTGGGCAGTCCAGCAAAAAAGGGCATAATTTTTACACCACTGCTGAATTAAAATGGCTGCAAAGATCAAGATGATGCAGTGTTACGAACAAAAAAACAAGCTTCACAATTAAAAGCATAAATTTCAGATATTTTATATAAATAAGGCAGGAAAGACAGTTATATTCTCACTGCTTAGTATTTTATCCTTTGTGAGGTTATATTACCTTTATTATGTTCCTCAAGATATGAAATAATGAATCACAATAATAATCAGCACCATCATTTAGGCTTGTAAGCAGGATGCCAGAAACGCTATATAAAATGTGAGATCTTGTAGCTTGATGCAAATCTTAATTTTCATGGGGACCCGACTTCCACAATTTTCAATACCCACCAACGGTTCATAAAAAATTGGCAATGCAAACCACTCACCACAATTAGTTCTTCCATAGCATGCACCCTTCTAGCATATCTAATAACAGAATTTAAATGCAAAATTAAAATTGTGAAAGCTCAGCTTGTGGGTAAAAATAAGGAAAATATGTATACATCAGCTACGAGGAATTCTATTGCATAATTAAATCTAAAATGCTGTAAGTTTGGGCTGCTGAGGGTTCTTATAAATCTGGTTCTTTTGCGTACAGAGTTTCAATGGAAAGAAAAAGAAAGAAGAAAGACACCTATGCTCTGACAGGATATGGTAGAAAGGACAAACACACATGTGCCCACATGTGTGTGTATTTAAAGTGACACTGTGCAACTGAAAAACAAGTTCAACCTTACAGGCCAGCAACGTGAGTTGCCATCTCATTCAACCACAACTGTCCATGCACTCTGCTTTTCACTTTTTTGTATGACAAATTAATCCACCCAAGAAAAACAGCTATGTCTATAGTATGCTGGTCCCACTCGAATTTGGATGCATTGCATGAGCTGCTGAAGACCAAAAGTTGAGTGTCGCACTTCTCAAGGAAACTGAACTGTGTAGACTAGGAAAGCAAGTAATGGAACAGCAAGATAAAACATATGACAGATAAGTTATTCTAAGTAACTATGACACCTGCTTAATATTGGCCCAGTTGTGACTCTTCTCTTTTCCGCACCCACTGCGCAAACTTTCCAGTACGCACAACCACGTGGCAAACAATGAAGATTGGTCACGCTTAACATGGCCTCCACAGCTTTTGCATGTGCTGCTCCCACCTTGAAAGTCAAGCGACACAAAAACGTCAGCTGCTCTTTGTTGTTTGAAATGTGATGCTAATCATGAACTTTGAACAAGCAGATGCTGATCTCAGAGGTCGACGAAGTCTGCGCCGCAGTCTTCTGCAGCACTTACTGCAGCATACTTTTCCAAGGGGGCATGGGAGTAGCAGGATGGGTCCCGTTTGTTGTGGGGTTCCAAGGCAGCGTTTAACTACTACAGCAGTGATTTACAAGTGCTGACCTATATAACCAAGAGTGACATCCTAGGGATGTTGTTCAAACGTGGCATTGAGAGCTTCAGAATTTCTCACAGCAGTCAGCTCCCACCAAAAGCTTACAACTACCCATGCAAGCAGGTACCTTTGCGTCTTCTTGCAGAACATCAGCAAAACATAGCAGTTCTGGTGCGATGCTACATGGTTGAATTGGCAGCAAACAGGTTAGTGCACAGCACTGCACTCTTTTACAACTGTTATGAAGGCTGCACTTGCAGTCCTGGCAACCAATAACTTTCGCTTGTTTCTACCTGCTTGCCTAATTTTGACACTTAATTGTTCTGTAGATTGCCAGATTCCTGCTGGTAAATAAGTTATGCTTAATTATAACAGAACTGATGCCGGTGAGCTGGTACATACGAGAGATAAAGAAAAGCAATAAACTAAATCAGGACAAGAAGGACTATATGAAAGCCTTTGCCCAGACTTTACTTTCCTTGTGTAATATAGAGCCCGATTTTTCCTTCAAAAACTGCACAGAATTGTACAGCTATTTCACACCAGTCAGTGCGTAATGAGGGAATAATTATGCTTCTTAATAGTTGTTCAAAAGACTCGTGCAAGAAGCCTCTTTATGTTATCATTCAGGTTTGAATATGAGGTTTATCATGCTGAACTATCTGGGTAACCTCAAGTTGTCTTCGTGTAACAACACAGTTGGTTTAAAGATACTAATTAGCTGTCAAGCAGTCCTAAGTGAAAGGGGAGGTGCAATTGCATAAAAAATTAATTTTGGAAATAAATGCATGTTGCAGCCAATTGACTACTGAACAGCAATAACAATCTTCTCTCTTCAGTGCGCACCCATGCTCAAAAATATGTAAACCAGGGGTAAAAAAAATTCTTGCCAATTCCAACTGGCAACACACAACTGATGAATGCAGTGTAATGTTTGCAATGCCATGTCTGAACTTAAGTTTTTAGCTTCAGATTATTTGCCAAGGCATCAAGGGAATTCATTTTTTTTTCTGTAGAACACTTCCTCTGCCTACTTTGACCAACGGCGCACATGACACACATATGCAGTGGTGGGAATGACAGCCAGCATCTGGGAATAGCCATTGGAGCAGGCAAAATCTACTTTTGGAGCACTTATCCTGTGTCTGGAGCATTTGGAGCCTGTGTTACCTGTGCATTCCTTGTCCATGCAAGCTCTCGCCTGCATTCTAATGCTGCTCATTAATAACTCGTAAGAAGTGCTTAGGCGTCCTCAGAACATTTTTTGTACCGGGGCATTTGTGACTCAATAAAAGCTTTTGAAATTTGCTAAGTTTATTCTTTGACTCTTTTTGAATACATTACAGCCAAACTTTATCAAAAAGCAGTTAACAAAGAGAAATTGTCATAAAAAGCCATGACGTCATGTTAAGCTGATGCGGAAATACAAAGGTGGCTTTGCCCCTCATCTTTCGTTCTTGTATCTTTTCTGGCTTACCAACCCTCTTCTCACACTAAGAGAGGCTTTACTGGTATTGTAAGAGTACAATTTACTAGTACATCTCAAATTATTTTTCTTTAGTGTCCCTTTATAACAGGAATGCTTCGCAAGCTTGATATTCGGCACATTGTGAATCATAATCAGCAGTGTGAGCACCTAATGTTCCTCATTCCGTCCCTGATATACATTTGCAGGACAAAGTGCAAGGGTGAGGCCGCTTGCTTGTTCGTGTTAAATTTTTTTACCATGAGCTTTACCAAATTCACATGTACAGTAGAACCTCGTTTATACATTCCCATTATGTACATTTTCCCGGTGCTAACGTTTGCAATTGAGAACAAAAAAAGAAGACCCAATAGAGTTATGCTCATTTGTTACCGGTTCATGCGTTCCTGGAAAACATAATTTTTCTGCACCAATGTTCAGTACATCACCAAACTGCAATCGTATGATATGTTTTCTGGCCACTAGATCCCATGTAAACAAGAAAATGCACAAGGTGCGCGTGATCGAGCACAGCACGTAGCTGTCCGCCACTGCAGCTTCACTGCAATACTCGCCTGCCCGTCTCAGGTGAAAATGCAGGCGCGCACTCAGTTTCTCATTTCGGTACCAGTAAATCTTCTCCGGGGTCGCCACATATGGCATTCACAGCTATCACCGCCAATCCTATTGCAATAAGTATCTCGAGATCTGTTTCACAGCGCGTGGTGCCGTCCGAAGCGTAGCGTATGCTTTTAATAGGCGATAACCGAAATGCACCACTGTTTCCTGCTACAGACTGCGATCGTATATGTTTTGCGACCCCTAGATCTGATGTGAATAAGAAAAAAAATTTGGAGGACGCTTAAGCTTCGCCTTTAAGAGTGGAACACGATAGTATTCAAAGATCCTTGACTGCTTCTCACGCTTCCTGGCAACTGCAGTGTATGTAACCATAATGTTTACTGGAGAACGTTCGCGGTGAACGCTATGTACGAAGGTGGGCTTGCCGGTAGAAACGCAGCCTCTTACATGGGCCATGATGGATGGATGGATGGAAGGTAGGAGTGTCCCCTTTGAAACGGGGTGATGGCAGTTGCCACCATGCTCAGCTTTTTATTTTGCCTTTTATTTTTATCTACCTGTGCTGTGTGTTATTAAAATTCTCGATTTTTTTTTAGATACGTCTTCCTACCCTTTTAACCTTATGTCACCTCTCTGTTTTTGAGCCACCAATACTCCAATCACCTTTTGCTAATTTCCACCGCATATTTATTTACATGACTATTATTATTTCTAAACCCTAGGGCCTCAGGAAGCGTGACTGTGGCCGCATCGACATCAGGATTGATACCATCACACTTTAGTATGAGGTGTTCTATTGTTTGTACAGATTTACCACACACAGTAAATGTGTCTTCTTTGTTAAATTTCTTTTTATAGCTCAGTGTTCTAAGACATCCTGACCTAGCTTCAAAGAGAAGGGCCCTGCCTCTTGAGTTATCATAAAACGCTTCCGTCCTGATCTGCTGTTTCCAGTCTCGAGATAGTTCAACACTATGTTTCTTTTCCATTTAATTTATTCAATTTTTACCTTCCGCGTTTTTAACCTGTCATTTAATGCTCTGTCTTTCTTTTTCCTCGTGTCTGGCACACTTACTGGTTAGCTTCCATGTTCTTTTCCGCCATTGTGAGTCAACGCTCTTTCTGTATAGGTATTTAAATACCTTAGCTGCCCACCTGTTATCGTACAATTTCCTTAGGCGTTTTTCGTATAGGATTTTACTCTGAGTTTTCGTGCTTCGAACGATGCCCAGCCCATATCCCCCTGTACTGCTTCGTTTGTGGTTTTCCCGTGGGCACCTAGTGCTAATCTTCCCACAGCTCTCTGATTTAATTCTAGTCTTGACTGAACCTCTGCCCTTAAACACAGGACCGCATTCCCGAAAGTAAGCCCTGGCACCATTACTCCCTTCTAAATACCTCTCAGTACCTCATACCTGTTGTACCCCCACAATGCCCTATGCTTTATTATCCCGGCATCTCTTCGCCCTTTTGCTATAGATGATGCAGCAGAGGCGAGCGCCATCTGGAAGTGTTTCAAGGAAGCGGGCGCGCCACTATGTGGACTCTGAGATATTCACGCGCCGGCGCACAAAGGGCAGATGCTGGCAGGGGTCTATGGATTGTAGGAACGCTGGAAAAGAGGTTTGTTTAAGTTTTTGTGTAACAGAATTATGTTTTCTCATATATTCAAATTACAGTCCGAGAGCTATCATGTTTGTAGGTTGTGCGTAAGTCACACTTTACGATTTTTCTACGTATTTTAGCTTGAGAAATACAATTAGTTCAGTAAGTTCCTTGCGCCATGTGGAGGGACTGGGTATGGATGATTCGAAAATATTTTTGCCGAAACGACGTCCGATGCCGAATTTTCTGTGACCCGAACTCCTTAACGCTATCGCAGTCTTTTATTCCGGCACCAGCAGATCTCCACCCGGGTTGTCACATGCCCCATTTACAACTGTTGCTGCCAAACCTATTTCGTTAGGCATCTTCACCCATCTGTTTTATAGCGTGTGGTGCGTAGTGTCGTGTATGAAACTTTATGCGTAGTGCCATTGGTAGCGTGTTGCATGCTTTGACTAAGTGATAATCCAAACACAGTGCCGTTCCCTGCTGCAGGCGGCAGGATGTGGGCATCCCGTGTTGCTTCAGAGGCATCGGCGTCGTTCTCCTAAAACACCACGCAATAAGGAAGCAACAAAATGCATCTCGGACCACAGGAGCACTACCAGCTCGACGTGTGTCGGCGTCTCCTGCCGCAACAATCCGTGCGATGCTTCGCATTACATAGATGTCAACAATAGTTGAGTCTGTCAATTTCTTCAGTTACTTCTGATCGTACGTTTTCCCAGTTAGTACGTTTTCCTCATGGCTTTTTTCCAAAATGCATGAATGAGGCTCTCCTGTATTACCAAAGGCAGTTGACAAAGAGCGTGAACCTCGGTGTGATACCTGATCACCATGCGCACATTTATAAATCCCAATGCAACGACCTAAAATTCTTTTGAAAAGTCGCACAGTACAACGAACAAAGTCGCAAGCAAGCAGCAGGGATAAGTACACTGTGCGAAAACGCATAGGGCGTCTAGGTGTAAAACTACTGCATTAATACAGTATGGCCACTAAACCCATTGTAGCCTCATGATTGGTGCATAAAAATAATGTTGAAATGAATTCTGTCGGCTGTCACAACAGCTGTCTCACTGGCTGTAACATCACGAACCAATGCAGGCATCGAATGCAACAGTGTCCCGCTTTGTATGCATTGCGTGGTAGATTCCCAACTTTCGCATCACCAAAACTACGTTGTGGCACAGCAACGGTGCAATCTAGGTACAAAAGACACTTCTGGAGCAGTATGGAGCAACAAATGCCATTCGCTGGAGATTGGCGCAATTGGTGCCGCATTCCCACCACTGCACATGGAATGTTGGATCGATAAGGGTGTCTAGTAAAAATGCCTCTTCTAGTTAGTGCTAACTTGTTTGCAGAAAAATTTTAGATGGATGTTGCATTTCAGTGTGTGTTTTGTTTGATACAGTGGGTGGATGCAGTGCTTGCTTGTTTCATGCAGAACAAATGAGAGGTATATATATCTATAGCAGTGCCAGAGAAAAAAACAATTATCTCTCTCTGCAGAAGGAAAAAAAGTAAGGCGAAACTATTCCACATTTCAATGTCCATGCAGTGGGCGTTTCAACATGCCAGGACAGAAGCTTTGTCATTCATCTCAGTAAGACGATTACTTTTCTTCAGCACTGCTGCAGACAAACTGTAGTGCTGATTTTTCTTTTTCTGGGAAAGACAGATAAAGAAACGAAGCGTCTAGCCACGATATGATTGTTTTGCCTATTGCAGTTAACCACGTGACAAACATGCAAATGAAGACAAGCAGTGTGGTGACTCTGATGATCCTTAATGGTAAGACCACATAATGAAAAGGGAATGTGAAGGATGTTTCAGGTGTTGTGCGAGTCAAGAAGATAGTCGCCAAGTTGAAAGGGAGAGTTGGCGTATGAACAGTGGCCCAAACACCTAGCTCAGTCCTTCCCGCTGAGAATTTTAACATATAGAAGTTTCGAGTAAAGGGAATGAAAAAGTTGACGTGGATTTGTTAGGCAATAAGAACACAAAATGACTATTCGAGAGACAGCCAAAGTCACAGACTTTCAAGCAAATATTTAAGAGTCTTGCCACATTAAAAAAAAGCAAAAAGAAAGCAATGATGACTGAAGTTGCACAGAAGATGAAGCAAGCTTAGCCTGAGGAAAGCTGGCAAGACATCACCGAGACTGATCCCCAGCCAGGAAGCTAAAAGCTAAAATCCTGCCCTATTATGGGCAAATAAAATGTGCACAAGTAAGTGATAACAAATGCTCCTTCACCGCTTTTAGCTATGTTGTGCGACATTGTCATGACTTCCACTTGTATGCTCACATTAAAGCCTGCACCATTTCTTTAAACTGGATACACAGCAATTTGAAATCACTCCCTTTGTGGCCAACCTTGTGAACTATATGACAAATTTAGAAAAGTTGGCAGGTATGATGAGGCCTTTACATAGAGACAGTCTAGTAAAGTCTACTCAAAGCTCTCCATGTCACTGTAAAACCTGCTTTTATAGTTATTGTGAGCCAACCAACCAAAAGGATGCCGACAGGATGCATTTTGGGAAAGTTATCTTCTAACTGCTCTAAAATCAATTGCTGACTAAAAAAACTGTTTAGGCAAGCTCTGTACACAGGGTAAGTAACTCATGCCAAGTTTCTTCCAGTTTGCCTCATCATAGCTTGCATTCAATTCTGTGCATGCGCTGCTTAATGGTTAGAAATACTGCAAAAGGCCGAAAGTGCCACTGTTTAGCCATCGGACACAGTGATTCAAAGATCTGGCCTCTGCAACTACTATGTTACTGCATCCTTCTATTGTTCTGGCAAAGGCAGCCATATATATGCAACTAATATTCCACTCACTATTACCTGGGGAACAAGGTTTCTTACGAATCATATTTGCAAGAAACTTGGGCACTTCAAGGCATTTGCATTACATTGTATTCAAAATAAAGTGGCTAGTATAAAGACAACTGAACTGCGCCATATATTGCTCCATATGTTGCCAAGTTTTGCATAAGGCTCCTCGTCATGTAATACTGACAATGCCGCTGATCTCTCCCAATGACGATGATTTAACTTATGATGCAAGTTAAGCATTATAATGGTTAGCATATAATTTTCATAATAAAATATATAATATTTATAATATAATATAATATAATATAAATATTAATAAATATATAATATAGTATAATATAAATATGATATACTATTCAGTTGCATTTGCACTGGCTCTATGTGTAGTAGATTCAGTTTGACCCCCATTATCTGTATAATTCCAGTTATTCAGTCTAGTTATTCTCATTAATTATTCAATGACAACTGTGCATGTATTCATTTTGTTCTCCAGTTCATTAAAACATATCAAGCACATGTCCTGTTTTGATGAAAAATGAATGAAAGCTAACATAATCACAAACCATCATCATAAAAGGAATGCATTAGTCATTAGTACTTGTAGCGAAGATCACATAACAAGCTGCAACTTATGAATTTTGGAACAATTCAGAAAACGCACAGAAAAATAAATGTGTTCAATGCATGCCACTTAAAAAAATTACAGAGGCACAATATGTTTGTTCAGTGCACTAATATCTAGCCAACTTATTTTGTCATTTACCAAACCTGGTGCTAAAAGAAAGAAAACACTTTTTTTGCAAGGTGCTTTGGTATTCGTTATTATGATGTGTGCTTACTCGTGGTACATGTTTACCTTGAAATTTGTCATGATATATGCTCATGTTACACTAAATTCATAGTTCAATGTATCGCTGCCCATTAACAAATGCGGCAAACACAAACACACTGGCAGATCAATATAATTTTCAAAGGTTTACATTTCCTGTAATTTGCTTTCAAATGTTTTAGAACTAGGCCTGACGTTGCAAACAAAGCAAGCATAGACAAATGAAGTAATTACCTGCACATAATTCTTATCTTATTATCAAAAGAGTTTACTATCCTACATGAGTACTGTAATTGCAAGATCGTGCATATCTTGCAGTTACAAACGTGCAGGTGCCAGATAAACAATGAAGGTTTTGCCTACCGGTGTCAATAGCTAACAATGCTGATGCGAATATCTACTTGAACAATAAATGTAAAACAGTACAAAATTAAACACTGAAAACTGACTGCAAAACCACATAAAGTATCATGAGTGCATAATTTAAACCAAGAAAGCACCATGCATTTTTTCCCCTTTCCATTTGCAAATTTGCAATGTCACTGAGGTTTCACTACTAAAGAAAGAAATGGCAGTGCAGCTGAGTTGCATAGGGTGCAGACACTTCTAGGGAAAAAATGCAAGAAAGGCAAGCACGTGCCACTTGCTAGGAGGTGTTCAGGCACCAGCCATCTACCAAACCAGCAGAAACAAACATAGCAGCTGGCAAGAACACGCACACACAAAAAGAAATGTAAAGTGTATGAGAGCATTCAGGAACTTAAAACTCACATACACATGCGCAAAAGGAAACAGAAGACAAAAGAAAAGTTAGAAAAGTATTTACATGCAGACAGGCAGCAGGAAACGTGTGGAGCTCTGCAATCTTCATCTCTCCGGTGGCTTCTCTCGGCGACGTGCACATCTTGTGCTGGCCAAATTTCTCTTCGCAGTTCAACCACAGTCTTCGGTAGAAGCTATGAGTCTAACCTGGACTAGCAAGTGGCTTGCAGCTGCTTCTGTTTGGCAAGAAGGTGTACAACCAACTTCCAACTTTTCAAAATCTATCAGGAGGCACCGAAACACGACTGCGGCAGCCGTAAGTAACCATTCCAACACAACATGACGTTGGTATTGTTGGTGATAGTCATAATGAAGCATGTTGAGCGCAAATTAAACAGCATGATGAAAACAGACAACAACCATCCAGTGCCCTGTTGTCTGTCATCTGCACTGAACATGTCCCATTAGTATAAGAAAAATTCATGTTCGACTAATAAAAAATATGCCATGTAACCTTGTAAGTCTGTTCGGAAGTGCAATACTATTAAGCTTTCTGGCTCTCTGAAGTTCCAATAAAAATTTGTCCACATGGTGACAATATTTTTTTTTTTAAGCAGCCAATAGCCTGGCTCGCTCTGTCTAAAAAACAGTGAGCTCAGTCTTTCTTTGGTATAGTTGTACACCATATATAAGTATTAAACTGTCTATAAGGACAAAACTGTAGTTCAGTACAATTAAGATATACAAATGAGATAAAGTAGTGAGCTACAAAGCACTACCGGAAAGTAAGACCTGTTTATCATGAAGGCATTTGCATAAAGGGGGAGATAGAAAAAAAAACGCGTGCAGTTCAGTTCTAAATGCAGATGTACAGGTACCATGCATATGTGGTATATTTAAGATAAACCTACAGAAAATGAGAAAAGAAAGGTTACTTTTCTTGGTAATGTGATTTCACGAAAAATGAAAGTAACAAAATTTGGTAAACACAGCCGCTGAGTATCTACCAGAGTATTCTTATACAGTTGAATCTCGTTAATTCGAACATGCTTAATTTGAACTTTCGGTTTATTCAAGCTGACGCTGTGGCCCTGTCATTCATGTGTATTCCAATGGCTGAAAACGCCCAGTTATTCGAACGTGCAAGCATTTGTGATTATTCCTTCGAACATACTGTGCTCTGACAATGCTCTTAGCAGCACGCCAAATCACGTGGTGGCGGCTCCAACCTGCATTCGTTTAAACCTGCCATAGAGGAAGAGTGTAGGAGGGATCTGTCAAAGCTGCGTGCAAAGAAAAAGCTACACAAATTCTGAGAATTGTCTACTAATGCATAAGCATTATTTGGTTTGGCTGCGACTTTGTTTTTGCTTCGTTTTGCTTAGTTGCTTTTCCTAGCTTATGAGCATCTACCCATGGCCTTTCTGGTGGCAAAGAATGCTTAGGCCTTAGTAGAAAACTCAGATTTTCTCGCCGCATTCGGTCCCTTCAATGAAATCGTATCAGTTGAGCCGGAACGCCGTGCACGAGCGCGCTTCAACGGAGCAGATCGGTCGAAAGGGAACACCAGCTGCTGCAGTAGCACTGAGGTGTCGTGTGGGAGGACAGTGAATCACTGCGATGCCATGTCGCTCTCGCTGTCGCTCTCGCAAGCCTGTGCAACGCGTGCATTGCTTTTCCACGCAAGTTCTCACCTGCGTTCTGACTGCGCCTTCGTAAGGCCCAATGAAAATGCGCCAGGCGTCTCAACGTACTCGCTTGCCAATAAGGTGTTCATAACTGGAAGGACGCTCAGCATCACTCGATTGGACATTGGGCTACCCCAAGAACTCTAGTTGGCCCAACCCCCAAATTTCAAGTTGGCCCAACCCCCCATTTCAGTTGGGCCACCCCTACCCCTATACTTCAAGTTGACCCACCCATAAATTTAAGCTGGCCCGCATGCAAACTTCAATTTGGCCTACCCACAAATTTCAGTTGGCCCATCCCCAAATTTAACTTGAATCACTCCTTGACTTGACCCACACGGAAATTTCCAATTAACCCAACCCCAAACAGTTAGCCCACTTCCAAATTTAAGTTGGGCCACCCTCAAATATCAGGTTGGCCCACCCCCAAATTTAAGTTGTCCCACTTCTAAATTTCAAGTTGCCCAATCCCAAATTTCAAGTTGGCCCACACTGAAACTTCAAGTTAACTCACCCCTACTATGAGCTTCCCCATGAATTTTCTAAAAAGCCCTATGTATCTCTATGGGTATGCTCTCATTTTATTTTTTGCTTTAGATTGTTCCTTATCGCTTAAAAGCTACCAGTCATCTAGATTTACACTATCATAATGATTACCATATTTACTCGCACAATGATTGCACTCACGTAATGATCGCAGCACTGAATTTTGTCGTTAAAATTCAATTTTTTCCTTTCCCGCGTAATGATCGCACCCTGAACTTGTCGCAGTGATACGTCGTGTGCCAAGTCTAGCTAATGATGATTGCGCTTACCATCTGTCGAATGCTATGCAAACGACTCTTGAAGACATACCAAGCAGTCTGCACGCACCACACATTCTTAAGCAGATGCTCCATTTCATTCCTTTCATTACTTTCCGCACTTCCATGAAAAAAAAAAAAACTACAACCAAACTTGCCTCGGCTTTATTATTTGTAGGCTTCATAGTGGTTTTGGTCAACAACAACAATATTAAGGGTGGCTTTCATTTTTTCTCGTCTGCACTCGTCGGCACGCAACAAATCGCGTGTGGCAACGATAGTGGCCACATTTGCACGGATATGTTAGAAGTGTACCCTATTCATATGCCGACACTTGTAACGCAGCTAAGATATTTGCCCACCCTTAGTGGAAACGTGCTGTATTAGGATAGCAGTGAAGACAAATGCCGCAGTTTCCGCAGCATGCTTGCCGTATGTTTCTATGTCACTGGCAGCTAAATGCGCCCACCTCTGTTTCTGTCCCCTCAAAGTAGACATGGCTACGTGATTGTCGCAAACTTGCCGATATTAACAATATTATTCATTACTGATATGGAAGAAACTGTTTCAATGCGCGTAATGTACTCGCAAGAAGAAAAATAATCGCGTTTGGCGCGTTCAGCTTGCTCTGCCGGCCGCCATTTTTGTTTTGGTGTCCTACACTGACAGCGGCAGCCACCTGCTTGTCATCCCGCAGCAAATGCGGGAATGTTTCTTTTCGTGTGAAATTTAACCCGTGTAATGATCGCACCCCTGAATTTGCATAAATTTTTTTTGACAAAGAAGTGCGATCATTATGCGAGTAAATACAGTAAGTGTCTTAACTTTGCAAATTACACATTTTGTGCAGATACAAGGCATTACACTTTTCGTGTGACAGGGCTGGGGAGCTCGCCAAAGAATTATTCCGCATTAAAATAAAATCATGGTGGAAATTTGTGTGCAGGTGTGTGCAAGTATGCATCGCCGATTACTTCTGTTAGTGAGAGGTGTCCTGTACAGTCAATGACCGATTTTCCGGACCCCCAATTTTTCAGGCATGCCCGATAATTCGGACACCTTCGCGGCAACGCTATGTACCCCACATTTCGGACGCAAAAAACCTTCGCCGTCCGATTTTCCACACTTTTTGGCATGACCTCAGGTCAGAAACGACACTAACAGAAACTTTAATCAAGGCATTAACCACCACCGCCATTTTGACTACCTCGCTGCCTTGAGCCGGCGCCCTCGCACGCAGATCCGCTGGCAGCCGTAGCCAGTACACCGCGGCAACGCTAGGCCTAGCTACTTCGACATTCGCTACAAGTTTCTCGTTGTTTGGCGCCGTGGGTTTCATTGAAACAATTAACCGCTGTTAGCAATGGCGCCGACTCCGCCTTCGTACTCCTCGCCAATGGCTTCGGAGCGCGGAAAGCATGGCGCGTTGCATTATGCAAGTCCCCGAAAGTCAGCTTCGCCCAATACAGTGGTGTTATGCGGTGAAGCATACCAAAAGTTAAAAGGGGCAACTGTCACGGGAGATGGTATGTTTCCTTTAATCATACACGCGTGCAACCGCCGTCTCCTGTCACAGTCCGAGCTCCGATACGCCTGATAAGTGTACTGGCAGGCCTTTAGAGTTATTTCGGATGTGCCTGTGGCAATTTGAGCCCTTGGAGGCAGTAAAATGCACGCATTCATTTTTTCGGACCACCCGGTTTTTTTGGACGTTTTCGCGGCCCTAGGGAGTGAAAAATCGGACGTTGACGGTAATTTGTAAATATGTGTGAATAAATCTTCTGGAACTGCCTACTCGTGTGTTAGCTCAGTGCACATGCGCCACTGCAGGTAAGTCCTCCATTCAATTAACTTCCTCTACGTTGAACTTCTTTTATTTGAACAAATTTTCGGACCCCTTCGCGTTCGAATTATTGAGATTCGACTGTACTAGGTGTTTTACGCTGCCTTAAGTTCCTGCAAGGATACCAGTAAAACAGATACGCTGGCTCTTCCTAACTCTAAAAGTACGAGGAAACATAAAGATGAGTTTTTTTGTTTTTTTTTAATGTGCACAAGCATTGCTTACACGGCGTTTGACGCTACAATTTTCTGCCTATACTACGAGGTCCTGTTAAACTTGTAACGTTACAACACACATTTCGTAATAGCAATGACTGTTGCCATCACCAAAACAAAGGGTTAACACTTTTGAAGATATATAAATGTGAAAGTAAAACATGAAAAAAAACAATATTTGAAACAGGAAAGGTAAATAAAAAATTGAAGATCAAAGGATAAAGGATTGTGTTGATGAGATTCATTTTTTTTAATCTGTCACATTCTTCTCATATATGCATGGTGCGCTGATCAAAGCAAGAAATAAGCTGATCAATCCTAAATAATTTTGGTACTGTACTATAATAGCGGTGCACAGTTAGAGTGCCGCTATAGAAGAGCTAGGCACGGAGATTCCAAAGGCAATGTGCCCACGTGCCACAAGTAACTGCAGTTACTTGCAGATGTGCTCGCAATGTAGCACTAGCTGCATGCGGAGTGATCGAAACCTCATGTGTATGAGTGTGTGAGCTCTCGCTTTACAAAATGTTAAACTACAGCTACATGGAATATGTCTCTAACGTGTTTCCAGTGTAGAGTTTCTATGCCTGTTTTATAGCATTCAATACACATGCTGCAGTCGCAGCTGAATGGCTTTCCATGTAGTGCTAAGTTAAAGCAACAACCTCACGGTTTGCATTTCAGTCACAAGCACAGCATGAAATTGATGGGGTGGCGTCACGCCAGAAACGCATTCGTGTGGTTGCCACCTTTAAAGAGAGCTTGATACAAAATAACTCGGATTGATTTTTGGTCACGTGAGATGTGGCCTGTATAGAATAATAATAATAATAATATATGGGATTTTAGATGCCAAAACCACTTTCTGGTTATGAGGCATGCCGTAGTGGAGGACTCCGGAAATTTAGACCACCTGGGGTTCTTTAACGTGCACCTAAATCTAAGTACACGGGTGTTTTCGCATTTCGCCCCCATCGAAATGCGGCTGCCGTGGCCGGGATTCGATCCCGCGACCTCATGCTCAGCAGCCTAACACCATAGCCACTGAACAACCACGGCGGTTAACCTGTATAGAAGTACAACATAATAATGTGGGCTCTTTTGTCGTTTTTGTTGTATGAACTGCACATGCTTCCAGGTTTGAAGGGCAGTTACTTTGGTCAGTGCATGCTAAGTGAATGCTCCACACGCAATCCACACAGAGGAAGGAAAGAGAGATGAAATTAGGCCACCTAGGTCTGGTTGGTAGAGGCTGCAAGCAGTACAGCATGCGTCTGCTAAGAATCATATTCATCCAATGAAATGAGTGCATGAGGAATGAGTGCATATGATTATGATAAGTGAGAAGCACGTAACACAAGAAACTGACGAAAACAATCCACCTTGCTGACTATGTACAGACTGGGGCTCTTAAAAGAAGTTATTAGAAGAGCAAGAGTAGGAAAGACTAAACAAGTGATGACAAGCGGCTGTATGTGCACAGTTTCGAACGAGGTTCACTTGAGAGTGATCCTGAAACTGTATTATTTAGCTGCAGTGTGCACTCGGCCGCAACTAAATTTAGGAGCAATTACCAAGCACTGCTGTGCCAGCTGCAGTGTGACCACGGAGCAGAAACATTTAGGAGTGGAAACTCCGCTGTTTGCGGCGACCAGAAAAGGTCACAAGCCTGCGGAGCCACTATCATGCTGGCAGTGCCTGGCGGCCGTTTCGGTTGCCAGGGCAACCGGTCGAGCGTGCTGCTCCTGTTCGGCCGAGCGCGCCTGAATTCTATTTGAGGGCACGGAGAAAGTGGCCGCAGAGCGCGCCGGAGCCGCCTGCCCGGGGCTGCATTTTTTTTTTTTTTCGCTGCGGCTTCTACGACGCACCGCATGGCGCCGCCACTGCATACTGCCCCGTCGGCGCATACAATTGTGACCTTATCTGGTCACCCGCGCTCGCTCGCGCTGACGGGAGTTTCACCTCCTAAATGTCTTCCTCCGCGAGTATGACCGATGGAGTCATAAAGTCGATGTAGTCGATGGAGTCATGATGGAGTCATCTAAAACCCGCTGCACAATGGCAGCGGGTTTTTTAAAGTCAGCTTCACCGCAATACAGCCATGTCGTGCGGTAAAGCATACGAACGTCGCAAAGCATTTTGTGAGCTCTACGATAAGAATCGCACTTAGTGAGCTACAATTATTACTGTGATAGCAAATATATAGACGCTCCAGGTGCATTTCTGTCATCATTATAGCCATCGGCGTGATGTTCCGTATAAAGTCCAAGTGCAATAATATCATGGCCAAGCGCCATATACTGTGTGTGCGAGTGAAAGCGTGCAAGGATAAGCCGACGAAGGCGGCTCCATCTCGCACTTGCAAGGGAGGAAAGTGGGGAGGAAGTGTGCCGTCTTCCATTTTGTGCAAGGCACTGTGGGAACGGAGGGTGAGGAGGAGGAGGAGGAGGAGGAAAAAACTTTATTCTTGTCCTGTACAAGGTGTTGCCACCCGCCTGGCTAGTCCCATGTTGGGACCGGGAGGTCAAGCCTCCTAGCCCTATCACGGGCGTACTGGACAGCCAGGACTTGAGGGATATGATCTGGAGATCTTATCATTCCTAAAAACCGATTCCGGGAAATGCCAGGGCCGAGCGACCCACACTCCCAGAGCATATGTTCAAGCGTGCATATATCCTTTTTGCATGCTTTGCATATAATATTCATGTCTGCAATGTCATACCATTCCTTTATTTGTGCAGGTGAATAATAAGACTCTGTTTGTAATTGCCTAAGTGTAACTGCTTGTGCTCTGTTTAGTCTATAGTGAGGGGGTGGAAACTCCCTCCTTCCCATGTAGTAATGTTTTGTAATTTCATTGTATGTAATGAGGGTATCTCTCTGTAAGTTCTCCAATCCATCAGAATCAAAACCATATGTAGAAGCGGCCCGGTGAGGGGCATTCTGCTCCAGCGGCTGCTGCACATGGCGCGGCAGCGCAGGCCCTATATCTTAAAAGCAATCTGCGATGGGGACAATACGCCAAGTGCTGATAGATTCGTGTACAGTGTGTTTTCACTGCTTAGTTTGCGCAGGAGCAAGAGGCAGCATGAAGGTCACTTCGCTCGCTGCTGCTGCCGTGCTTCCTCGCTCCAGCGTTTTGACAGCGCATTTCCGCTGTCATCGAGCGAGATGTGTTCATGTTTGCTTGAACGCGCATCACGCCATGCTTGTTAATATAGTTAGCGAATGTTTACAAATTTATATGGCCAATAAGAATACTATCCTTATTTCGTATAGCTGTCTACTAATTTGCTACCACAATCGACGCTTCGCCTTTTGGGTGAAACTGCGACATATTGTTTAAACATCTTCCTAGAGAAGGCCAAAAATTGACATTTTCGCTGAAAGATTTCATCATCATCATCATCATCCTGGTTATGCCCACTGCAGGGCAAAGGCCTCTCCCATACTTCTCCAACAACCTGAAAGATTTATGTGAGTTCAACACATTCACTGTCCCCTAAGCGTCATAGAGACAGACGCTGTCACTAAAGGGGTCGCTATCAGGGTCACCATATGAGTCAGGCATGTGCGTCCAGACTGGTCAAGCTTGAATCATCAAGCGAATGCCAATTTTAGGATCGAAATAACGAAAATTTGGGCCTATAGAGAAGCATGGTTGCCAGCCAAGACTTTTGGCTGCGATTCAATTAACTGAAAAATCAAATTAACCGCAGCCGAATTAACAAAAGTCTACTATATTTGTTGCATGCCGATATCAGTGAGGAACATTCTATATTGACTCCGTTATGGCACATAATTAGTTATATCCATGTTTGTTAGCATGAGGTTCAACTATTAGGTTGCACACCCAGGCTGCAAATGTATTCAGCTTTTTCTTAGACCCCATCGATTGTAAACTTTTGATGCCAACTGCATCTGCAAACACCACGTGCAGCACTTCTGCTTGACCAGCTAGATGTGCATAGTTCATGTGCACAGGAGTAGCATGCGAGTGTACGTACTTCCAGTCGGTCCGCGACTTGAGATCCTGCACGGGTGTGAAGTAGTACTGCCGTCGGATGAGACCCAGCAGGCATGCGGTCTCGGGAGTGGTGGCGTTCACTACGCCATTTGACTGCAGGTTGGCCTTTAGCTGCAGCACAAGCCACTCAAAGGCCCGAGTGGCCGTCTTGGTGCCAAAGTTGCGATCAAATGGCGACGGTGTGCCGCCCTGCACACAGACAGGGAACACGAAGGAGTGAGCCATTAGCACTACAGTCGACTCCCGTTAATACGAAGTTCACGGGGACCGCAAAAAACTTTGAATTAAACGAACTTCCAATTAAGCACAAAACACAAAAAACAGCATTTATTTGTGGCGAAATCGAGTATTTTCTCTAAGAAAAATAGTCGGTCATCTTGCTTTGCTTCTTCTTGCCGAATCGCGCTGCTAAAAGCAAGTTCTGCAGGCTGTAGATGTGGCGGAACGCTTCTTCCGCGTTACCTTCAGCGGCAAAGAAGTGCTCCGCAAGAGCAAGGCCCGCAGCTTCATCGGCAGCCTTAGGTTGCGGCTCGCCTTCAACGTCATCGTCGCTTTCCTGGGTCGCTTCCTGGGGCCGAATAATCTCTACAATTTCGCTATCCGTCAGCGCACCGCACGTTTCGACCGCCTTGTCTACGGCGACGTAATCTTCAAAATTGACGTCCCCGAGAGCATCACCAAAATCAGTGCCATCAAGCTCGCTTGTTGAGGCTTCCTCCGCTGAAATTTCAGAGGCATCCTCCGAAGAAGCTGCCACAAAACCGCAAGCCCTGAAGCAGTTTGCGATTGTTTCTTGCTTCACACGATCCCATGCTCACGCCAACATGTGGATGTCACTAAGCAGGCTCACCTCGTACTTTGTGGAGCTATCCATACACAAAATCATGCGCTCGAGAAGGTGCCACCTGTGCAGGACTTTAACATTCTTGAGGATGCCTTGGTCCATTGGCTGCAAAACAGCCGTTGTGTTTGCAGGCAAAAATGCGAGGCGTATTGCACTCAAGGCTGCCACATTCACGTGAGCACTGCAGTGATCGACAAGGAACAACACCTTGCGGTTCGAAGCAGCAAACTTGCGGTCCAATTTGCTTATCCCGCTCTTGAAGATTTCGGCCGTCATCCACGCTTTTTTGTTCGCCTCATAGTCCACAGGCAGCGTCTTCACGCCTTTAAAACATCTCGGCTTCGCGGCTTTCCCGATCACAAGTAACCGACATCGTTCCGTGCCAGTCATGTTTGCCGCAATCAGCACCGACACTCTCTCCTTGCTGCGTTTGCCCCCAGCACAGTCGTCGTCCTTGAATGTCAGGGTCTTCTCTGGTAAAAGCCGATAGAAGAGTGCAGTCTCATCTGCATTGAAGATGTCTTCCGGTCTGTATTCGGCGAGATATTCACACAGCTTTCCGTCCATCCACATGGCGCATGTTTCCTGGTTAACGGACACCTTTTCACCACACACGCTCTTGAAAACCAGGTCATGACGATCTTTAAAGCGCGTCAGCCATCCATCTGACGAAACGAAGTCGTCGATCCCCAACATTGCTGCAAGCGTTCGGGCTTTCATCGCAACGATGTCTCCGCTGAGAGGAAGTTTGTTGCTCCTGGCCTCCCTAATCCAAACCAGCAGAGCCTTCTCCAACTCTGGGTAAGGGCCGGTGCGCATTCGCTTCCGAGAAGTCTTGAACTTGTCGTTCTCAAATGCATCCATTATTGTGCGCTTGTTCTTGATGCAGTTAGAGAGCGTGTTCGGCTTGATCCCGTACTTCCGCGCTATGTCTTGTTTGGCGGCACCTCCCTTCTCAACTTCCTTCAAAATCTCGACTTTCGTTGCCTGGTCGAGCGCGCGATAAGAGCCACGGTTTGCCATGGCTATATGTGCGCGACTAGGTAAGTACAGTCAATTCCGAATCACTCGTGGAACAACCTAGCCTACGAGCTTCCCGCACAAAGGCGCTCGACCAAAACACACGCCTCGACATACGCTGCGCACGCTGCAAGACTAATCTCGCACAATCTCGCCACTGCCGGTATGCAGCGCTGCGTGCACCTATGGCACCCGCATGGCCTCCGCGATCAGCTCCGGCCACGCGCGGCAGCCGTGCGTGGCCTCCGGCGGGAGCCGCTTCGCCTCCCGCCGGAGTTGATCGCGGAGGCCACGGCAGCCGTAGCAATGAATAATCACGCCGCTCCAAGAAGGATGGCGTTGCGGGCGGCTGCGGTGGCGATGACACCAACGCGGAGCACGGAACTGTTGCAACACTTGAAAAATTGCACATTCTACCGAAGAATGACTGTCACCTCGAGGATCCCGGCTGAAAATTAACTTCCAATTAAACAATATTACTGGATGAGGACTTCGAATTATCGAGCGATTTCTTCTATAGGATTACATGCAAAACTGACGGGACCAGCACTTCACTTCTATTTAACCGAAAATTCCAATTAAGCAGCTTCGAATTATCGGGAGTCGACTGTATATGCAGTTAAGCCCTTTTACTTGCAATCTCTAAAGCACGCGTGGTAAGAAAGGTATGTTTTCTTTCCTTTCTGCCACAATGCAACCTTTCAGTTTATATAACTGGCATATGTGTTGACTTTTTCATCTCTTTTGGGTCGACATAAGTATCCTTTTTGTCAACATGTGTCACGTAACCGAGGAGGACCTCCAGAAAAACTCTACTCGATGTCAACTTTGAAGTATTATAACTCTTGTTCTAGAGCAGACAGAGCAATAAGGTTGGTCTTATTGAGTTCTGTCAAGATACAGAAGCCACTGATACATGAAATCTTCAGCGAAATCTGAGGAGCCGATTCACGGCAAATTACTGCATAATATTAAGTAAAAGAAACCTGCATAAAATTAGGATCAATCGAAGTAAATAAATATGGACTTCATATCTGAAATAGGCACATAACATTTCATATCTACAAGGCCTCAGTACCATAATTAATATTTGAAAGATTTTGAACAATTTTTGGCCTAAACCTCCACTCCTTAAGAAACATGGACA